>NW_026652290.1:2322350-2646251 GCF_009828535.3 Hylobates moloch | reverse complement strand
AAAAAAAAAAAAAAAAAAAAAATCTTATCTTCCTTTACAAACCTTTCTTTCAGGCTTATAATTTCGTACTGACCATCTTGAAGTTGAAGTCTTGAGTGTTTAGTAAAGTGTCTGGAACATCAAACCATGACCAGAAAGCTGCAGTCCCCATGGAGATGACAATAAATAACATTTTCCTTAAACCAATTCACACATTGAAATCAGCAATCAAATACAAAATGATGTTTCCCTGATATCTGCATCCCTTTTTCTTTCCCTTTCTTTACTCCTGCCATTTTGATAACTAGACATGAGGCTGGGCAGCTCAAATTCCAAACACTCAAACCTGCCAATGGCCTTGTCTATGAAAACAAACCTATTTCACATTAAGATCAAAAGCAAAACTTTTTGAAGGAAGCCAGACATTTAGGAACAATTTAACAAAGAATTACTGGCAACACAAGAGTTCCCAGACATGCAGGGGAAAAAATGTCTAAAAAGACTGAAGTCAGATGAAGAGAATCATGGACTTTTTTCCAAACTGCCTTATAACCCTGCTAGTGGGCAATGAGATGAGACAGGTAGCTGCCACTGCCTGCTGCCCCCATTAAAATCCACAGCTTTAACTGCATTAGAGCAGAGAGGCACTTTCCAGATATTGCTGAGGCACTAACCCTCTGAAGAATTTCCAACAAAGTCTCTACGCATTAGACCCAGAGTAACATAATGGGGTTCCCTGCTGCAGTGTAAACCCCATCTTTTCAAACTGTTCAATAATAAACGGCTTTAGGAAATAACAGTGAATGATGTTTATAGGCCAGAGCCCTGGACCAGCTGCCGGGGAAAATACCTAGGAGAAAACAAGAAGCTGAATTTTGACTTAACAACTTAAAAATAAAATCCCAGGCCGGGCACGGTGGCTCACATCTGTAATCCTAGCACTTTGGGAGGCCGAGGCGGGCGGATCACGAGGTCAGGAGATCGAGACCATCCTGGCTAACACAGTGAAACCCCATCTCTACTAAAAATACAAAAAATTAGCAGGGCGAGGTGGCGGGCGCCTGTAGTCCCAGCTACTCGGGAGGCTGAGGCAGGAGAATGGCGTGAACCCCGGGGCAGAGCCTGCAGTGAGCCGAGATCGCGCCACTGCACTCCAGCCTGGGTGACAGCGAGACTCTGTCTCAAAAAAAGAACAAAAATAAAAATAAAATCCCAAATAGGTAGCAGCAGAAAAAAGTCAAATGCCGGCAATCACTGTTAACTGATGTCCTGAGTGGGTTACCCACAGACCCTCAATGTGGACTAACCGTGGCCCATTTCCGTCTGGGCGTAGGTGCCAATTATCTGGAGTCCTTTGGATGAAAGCAGCCATTTCTCTTTCTGAGCAGTGGTGCCCTGATTCAGCAAGGTAGGAATAAACATGGAGTAATTGAGGCCCACAGGTTCCACAAAATTGACCAAATGTAGTCTACAGGAGAGAAAAGAAAAGGATCTCAGCCTTTCTTTAGAAACTGCACCCTACAACCCCTTCTTGCCAAAGAGCTTTGGCCTTCAAGGAGAAGGTCAGGAAAATGTAAACCCCCTTCTTATGAAATTAAATATAAGATTTACCATTTTACTACCTAAAAAGCCAACAGCAAAACCTGATGATCTCTCTTCTTCTAATTATTTCAAGGCCACAATTCATTTCATATTTACATTTAATCCAGTAAGCAAATTCTACCTAAGTTTTAGCATAAAAACATCTCTAATTTTTGGAAGGGGAGGTTGTTGGTGTTATTTGATGGTTTGATTGGTTGAATTTTTTAGAATGTGTGTTTTTTTTCTTTTTTTGCTTTATTTAGGTTTTACTTGTTTGTTTCAAAGAGCAAAAGTAACTCCACAGAACACTTATTTATAGAGCTGTTAACAAAAGCTCCAAAGAAGAAATAATTTCAACTATGTTTCCCTAGATAATATAAGCAAATATCCAGAAGAGTAAATACATACTCCAGGGCAGAATCATACATCTCTAAAGGTCTTCAGGGTTTACAATAAGTAATGTGGGCATGTAAAAATTTATCCCCAATGGTCAATGAACATTACTACAGATAACTCTACATCACATTGAAATTTAGTCCTCAACTCTCTTCTTACAAAACAGAATCCACAGTAGTTGGCCTTGGCTGTGCTGTGTCATAGACTTTATAGGGATCAATTTTGTACTCTGACAAAGCTCATATCTAAAGAGTTTAAAGTACAAAATACATCTCATCTAACTGATCTTCACCACTTCTTAACTGATCTTCACGACTTCTTAACAGATGATTAGGAAGCAATGTCGCTCTCAGTTTATCCTGACCTGTACAATGAGCAGAGCATGAACTAAAGGAGAGAAGGGATAGGCTGCCATTGCAGTGCTGGGGGACCCTGAAACCAAACCACCACCTTAGAAGAAACAATAGTAGCCAGGCGTGGTGGCTCATGCCTGTAATCCCAGCACTTTGGGAGGCTGAGGTGGGTGGATCACGAGGTCAGGAGATCGAGACCATCCTGGCTAACATGGTGAAACCCCGTCTCTACTAAAAATACAGAAAAATTAGCCGGGCGTGGTGGCGGGCGCCTGTAGTCCCAGCTACTCGGAGAGGCTGAGGCAAGAGAATGGCGTGAACCCGGGAGGCGGAGCTTGCAGTGAGCCGAGATTGCGCCACTGCACTCCAGCCTGGGCGACAGAGCGAGACTCCGTCTCAAAAAAAAAAAGAAAAGAAAAGAAAAGAAAAGAAAGAAAGAAATAATAGTAAACACAATATACCCTTATTTTCCTATTTCCTAAATAAGTACTACACGATTATCCCCACCATTTCTTTTTCTTCTTTTGGAGACAGTCTCCCTCTGTTGCTCAGGCTGGAGTACAGTGGTGTGATCTCAGCTCACGGCAACCTCTGCCTCCAAGATTCAAGTGATTCTCATGACTCAGCCTCCCAAGTAGCCGGGATTATAGGCGTGTGCCAAGCCTGGCTAATTTTGTATTTTAGTAGAGACGGTGTTTTGCCATGTTGGCCAGACTGGTCATGAAGTGGCCTGGCCTCAAGTGATCTGCCCACCTCAGCCACCCCGAAGTGCTGGGATTACAGGCGTGAACCACCATGCCCAGCCCCATCATCTTTTCTATCTTACATAAATCATAATCCACTTAGAAACAAAAAACTCTCAACATGGATGCTCTTAGATATGAATATTTCTAATTAATCAAAATGAATTAATGTAATCATTATAGATTTCACCAGAGGGAACGACTTCTGCGTCCCAATCATGTGTTTAAGTCAATAGAAGCTGCTCATTAACATCAGTAAAAAATGTTTTCTCAGCCAGGCACAGTGGCTTATGCCTGTAATCCCAGAATTTTGGGAGGTCGAGGCGGGTGGATCACAAGGCCAGGAGTTCGAGACCAGCCTGGCCAACATGGTGAAACCCTGTTTCTACTAAAAATACAAAAATTGGCTGGGTGAGGTGGCAGGTGCCTCCTCACCTGCTGATAATAAATGGAAATAAATGGAAATGCAGAGAGAGAGAGAAAGAGAAAGAGAAAGAAAGAAAGAAAGAAAGGAAGGAAGGAAGGAAGGAAGGAAGGAAGGAAAGAGGGAAGGAAGGTAGGTAGGTGATGTATTTCACAATTAATAGCATGTCATGGTTAACTGGCAGCATTCTTTCTTTCTTAGTTGTACACAAAACACTGGTGTGAGTTATAATCGATGAGATTATATAACCGAGGCTTTAACTCGATGGCATGCGATAATTGCTAGGACTCATTTACAAACCCCTTCTCTAACTTAAAAACTGATCTCCTTGTCATATCCTAAGGACATTGGAAGTGTGTCAAAGGGTGTGTTAAAGTTTATACTTTAATACTTCACATTAAAAATGATACACAAGGCCGGGCGCGGTGGCTCACGCTTGGCCGGCAGGGGATCAGGGTCAGAGTCGGACCAGGTGAAACCCCGTCTCTATAAAATACAAAAAATTAGCCGGGGGGGGGGGGGGAAAAAAAGAAAAATGATACACAAAATAACTTCCTGGTGTCCATGAATCTTTAACACGCATAAAGGACTTTGTTCTATTTCATTGTGACCTCACTCGAGTCTGGTTACACATTATTAACAGGTCACAGGTTATGAAATCATCTATATCAGCTTTGAAATGCATTGCACCACCCATTCAAACACACACACACACACACCACCCACTTTTTTCCTGACATTTTAAGAAGGAATAAAATCTTACTAATTTTTTCAAATTTACAAACCCAACACAGGTATCAGTAACATAATCTTCTAGGAGTTACTCTATCTCAATATCCCCACAGCCATGAGTTACAAACTTTAAAAACAAAAAAGACCATTTGGAAGTTATGCTGATTTGAACTACCAAAAATAAATAAACAAAATTTTTTTGTTTAAAACTGAGTGGAGCTCTGAGGAAAGTCCAAAGGGCCAGAGTAAAACATTTCATCTTCACAAAAATAACCCAAGTCACGCTGAAAATCGATACCAAAGGCACTAGAGGCAGTGACAGTTATTACCATAAAGGCAGAAAGGGCAACATGTTCTATTTAGCTTGGTTCTAGTCTATACACCACTCATATGATTTCATCTTTACTGATGAAAATACTGGAGTTCCTTTAAAATGGAGAAACCTAAAAGAGAAAATGCCCAGGAATAAATGAGAAAAAATGCTATAGGCCAAAATAATCTTGTACTAGGATCGTGTAACAGTGTTTGTTTAGGTTAAGGCAAAAAAGTCCTTTTTTTTTTTTGAGACAGAGTCTCTCTTTGTTGCCCAGGATGGAGTGCAGTGGTGTGATCTCGGCTCAATGCAGCCTTTGCCTCCCAGGTTCAAGGGATTCTCCTGCCTCAGCCTCCTGAGTAGCTTGGGACCACAGGAGCGCACCACCACGCCCGGCTAATTTTTGTATTTTTAGTAGAGAGAGGGTTTCACCATTTTGGCCAGGCTGGTCTCAAGCTCCTGGCCTCAAGTGATCCACCTGCCTTGGCCTCCTAAAGTGCTGAGATTACAGGCATGAGCCACTGTGCCCGGCCCAAAGTCCTTATTTTTATTTATTTTTACCGTTCCTTGTGGAGCAGGGTGGATCACGAGGTCAGGAGTTTGAGACCAGCCTGGCAACATGGCGAAACCCCGTCTCTACTAAAAATACAAAAATTAGCCGGGTGTGTGGTGGCGGGCGCCTGTAATCCCAGCTACTCAGAAGGCTGAAGCAGGAGAATCGCTTGAATCCGGGAGGTGGAGGCTGGAGTGAGCCGAGATCGCGCCACTGCACTGCAGCCTGGGCGACAGAGCGAGACTCCATCTCAAAAAACAAAAACAAACAAAAAACACAACAAAACACATGGTCTGAAAAAACGATATACTCTCTTCCACACTAGAACCAAGGCAGGTTTTTATGACGTCTCTCTCACATGCACAAGACAACCATTCAAGTACTGTCATGGATTCAGAACTATCGGGTTCCTAGACTTTCTATTCATTCAGAGGCGTGACTGATCATTCTTCATCCAGGTCCACACTACCATATAATATAATCTGCCATTGCTCCAAAATATTTAAATGGTCGTGCAACTAAAAAAAAAAAAAAATCCTTCCAGATTCAGAATTTTAGCAGTCCTTGTTACAAACAGCAAAATGATTCTGCATTTAAATCAGTCAAATTTGAGTTGCTTGGGCAGAACAATGCTTTCACAACATCCTTGAAACTGTACTCTTGAGAACAAAAACTCCTGCATTTCCATTTATTATCAGCATTCTACAAACACGTCATCCCACGAAAAGGCCTGGATACAAAAGTAATCACATTATTTTTCACACATATAACTTTATTTATTTATTTATTTTTTGAGACGGAGTCTCGCACTCTTGCCCAGGCTGGAGTGCACTGGCGCAATCTCGGCTCACTGCAAGCTCCGCATCCCTGGTTCACGCCATTCTCCTGCCTCAGCCTCCCGAGCAGCTGGAACTACAGGCGCCCGCCACCACGCCCGGCGAATTTTTTGTATTTTTAGTAGAGACGGGGTTTCACTGTGTTAGCCAGGATGGTCTCGATCTCCTGACTTGGTGATCCGCCCGCCTCGGCCTCCCAAAGTGCTAGGATTACAGGTGTGAGCGACCGCGCCCGGCCACACATATAACTTTATAAAGTTGCATGAAAATATGCCAGTTTGCATCTTCAAACGCCAAGCACGGTGATGAAAGGCCACCATAGACCGCAGCTTTAAAGTTTACGCTTAACAACACTTGCTCTGTTCTAAGGCATACCTACTTTTTAAACCACATAATTTCATCAGGGTCTGCGATGCCAAATTCCCTCATCTTCTTCACCATGATGGCACTTTTCCTGACAGCCACCTCATAACGCTGGCTGCGAGTGAGGAAGTTCAAGTCCTCATGCTGGAAGTCTGGGTCGTTCAGGATCATGTTCTCTGGAAGGGGGTTAAAGGGCATTAAAAGGCAGACAGACACTCGGGGCTCCGTTCCACCCTCCCTGAATCACAATAGGCTTCAGAGTCGCGGACACACCTCGGGAATGGCGATATCCCCCCACCAGGGACACAGGCTGTTCCTCGAAGTGGGGGTCCCGGCTCCCCTAACGCTGGGCCAGATGGCCTAGGCCCCACAGCGCCCCTGACTCCGCATCCAGGGAGTCTCCAGCTTTTCTCGGGAAAGGAGGGAAGTCTCGCCCGCCGCCCTCACCGATCTCTCGGCGGCGCCGGGTTTTCTCGGGGCTGCCGTCCAGGATGTGTGTAAGCAGCTCCGGGTTGAAGCTGGCGGAATCCCGCTCCCTGCGCAGGTCCGGGTTCATGGCGACGGCCAGCTGGCAGAGAAGTAAGCACCGACCGAGGCGGCAGTGACAATCTAAATCCGCAGCTCCAGCGCCGGCCGGACCCTATGAGGCAGCCTCAGTACGGCGCAAGTCCCCGCCTCCGCTCGCCCGGCCCGCCCCGGCACGCCCCTTCTTTCTCCGCGGCCCTTCGGCGCGTGAGTGACAGCGGCCCAAACGGAGGGGGCGATGTCCGCGGCGTGACTGGGGCCGGTCGCGGGGCAGACTAATCCCCTGCTCCTGGCCAGGGGAGGCTCCCGAGCGGATCCTCGGGAAAGGGGCTCCGAAGGTCAAGAAATTGCCCTGCTGGGCGTCCGGGGAGTGGGAAAGTAAAGCACTTTTTGTATCCCGCCCCCCCCCCGTCACGTGACCACGCGGGGCGGAAAGAAGAAATCCGACGACCCGGCGACGCCGCCTGGAACAGGTTGGCTGAG
Organism: Hylobates moloch; assembly: GCF_009828535.3. Lineage (NCBI taxonomy): Eukaryota > Metazoa > Chordata > Mammalia > Primates > Hylobatidae > Hylobates > Hylobates moloch. Next base: position 2,638,970 of record NW_026652290.1, on the reverse strand, counting down.
GCCTTGGGAAGGGGGCGGGACAACAAGGCTGAGGAGGGACTGCGCCTGCGCTTGTCTCCCGCCCCGCCCCTCTCCGACCTCCCCATCCCCCCACCCCCCAGTCCCCCCACCCCCCAGTCCCCCCACCCGGCCTCCGTTACGCTTCCGGGTCCGTGCGCCTAGGCCTCTCGGAAATGAGAGTGGTCGGGAGACTCAGGAGTCTGGGGCGGGAGATGGGGCTTTGCGGAATTGCTAGGGAGGGTCATTTGGGCTTTGGCCAAATCCACCCGGATTGGAGAATGGGACGGGAACCAAAGTCTCTTTGGGGAGAGGCTCCAGTTACATTTTGTTAAGATAATGGCGTCTTTACTGGCAGAGGCGTGGGTTCCGGGGCCCTGGGTGTGGGATTGTGAGTGCTGCCCGCTGTTTAAGGGGTGGACGCGGACTTTGAATGAGGCCGAGCGGGCGGTGCTGCTCTAAGCCTTCTGTCTGGGAAACCAGACATTTCCCCCCCAACCTGGCAGTTACTAGAGGTCTTGGAATCCAGACTTCTTTGCTTTCGCCATTATCGTCATCAAAGTGGGAAATGCACACTTGCTGTTAAAACCTAGTGTAGGGCCGGGCGCGGTGGCTCACGCCTGGGATCCCAGCACTTTGGGAGGACAAGGCGGGCGTATCACTTGAGCCTAGGAGTTCAAGACCGGCCTGGGCAACATGGCAAAATCCCATCTCTACAAAAAATACCAAAAAATTAGCTGGGTGTAGTGGCATACGCCTGTAGTCCCAGCTACTCTGAAGGCTGAGATGGGATGGTGGCTTGAGCCCCGGAGGTGGAGGTTGCGGTGAGCCAAGATTGTGACATTGCACTCCATCCTGGGCAATATAGTGAGACCCTATCTCTACAGAAAAAAAAAGCAAAAACAAAAAACAGTTCTGCCCAGTGGGATTGTAGACGAGGGAGATTCAGGGATCTGTTGAATCATCTCTAGTCATTTTTCTTTTTTTTGAGACGGAGTCTCGCTCTGTCGTCCAGGCTGCGTGTGGTGGTATGATCTCAGCTCATTGCAACCTCCACCCCCTGGGTTCAAGCGATTCTCCTATCTCAGCCTCCCGAGTAGCTGGGATTATAGGGGCTCGCCACCACACCCAGCTAATTTTTGTATTTTTAGTAGAGACAGGATTTTGCCATGTTGGCCAGGCTGGTCTCGAATTCCTGACCTCAGTTGATCCACCTGCCTCGGCCTCCCAAAGCTCTGGGATTACAGGCGTGAGCCGCCGCACCTAGCCTGTCTGTAGTCTGTGTAATACTATGACTTTGGTTTTCTTAGAAGAAGTAAAACTACGAGAGATGCATAACATTCATAATTTGAATAATATAACTATAATACCCACTCTTAACCCCTAGGACCTCAGGATCCTCATTTGTCTTATTAAGATGCTGATCTCAGGCCCCTTCAACAGCAGAGAGGGTGTCTAGTTTATTCTCTGTACCTGGCACAGTGCCTGCCCCACTAAAGGTGCTCAGGAAATCTTTGTAGAGTGAACAAATGGCTACTTGACAGCTGACCTTCTAGTTCTAATATTCTAGGAAACCAATTGCTCTTAATGGAACAATGATAATGGGTGTACTCAGCATTGAATAGAAAAGACTTAGATGAAGAGCTAAATTTGGTGAGTTTTTATTTTGAAATAATTTCAAATTTACACGAGAATTACAAGAATAGAACAAAGAACTTCTGTGGCTTTAACGCTTTTTTTTTTTTTTTTTTTTTTTTTTTTTTTTTTTGAGATGATGTCTTCCTCTGTCACCCAGGCTGGAGTGCAGTTGCATGATCTCAGCTCACTGCAACTTCCGCCTCCTGGGTTCAAATGATTCTCCTGCCTCAGCCTCCAGAGTAGCTGGGACTACAGGAACGTACTACCACACTTGGCTAATTTTTTTGTCTTTATTAGAGGCAGGGTTTCACCATGTTGACCAGGCTGGTCTCCAACTCCTGGCCTCATGTGATCTGCTCGCCTCAGCCTTCCAAAGTGCTGAGATTACAGGCGTGAGCCACCTTGCCTGGCTGGCTGACATTAACACTTTTAAAGTGTATAAACCCGTTGTTTTGTAGTGTTGGGTCTCAGAAAAAAATACCCCAAAATGAAGGCCTCAGAAGCAACCCACAAAGCAAGTTGTTTTTTTTTTTTTACCTTCTGCCCTCCTCTCCCTCAGGCCCATTCTCCCCCGAGGCTAGCCAGAGAAGTTAGAATCCTCTTCCCCAAGGCAGGTCATAGAAAACAGAGTCCTTTACCCCCAAAGCCAGCCATAAAACCCTAAATATAGGCTGGGTGCGGTGGCTCAGGCCTATAATCCTGGCACTTTGGGAGGCCAAGTCAGGTGGATTGCGAGGTCAGGAGATCGAGACCATCCTAGCTAACACAGTGAAACCCTGTCTCTATTAAAAATACAAAAAAAGCCGGGCGAGGTGCCACGTGCCTGTAGTCCCAGCTACTCGGGAGGCTGAGGCAGGAGAATCGCTTGAACCGGGGAGGCAGAGGTTGCAGTGAGCCGAGATTGCACCACTGCATTCCAGCCTGGGCGACAGAGTGAGACTCCGTCTCAAAAAACAAAAAACAAAAAACAAAAAAAAAAAAACCCGCTAAATATATTACTCTTAATTTTCCCTCCTTCTTTCGGTGTACAAACTGGCCAAAAAGAAATTATCTGACCTATGTTGTTTGACTGTAGGCCATAAGACTCCATTCCAGAGAGGGTCCTGCCCCACACCCAGAAGGAAGGAAAGCCTGCTGCATGAGGCCAAGAAGAATCTAGACAGACAGGCCTTGCTGGGCCTCCCCACTCAGTCTATCATTAGATCATACCTTTTATGTTCAATCATTTGCATAAAAATGTACAATTTCCCCCGTATCTTTGGGTCTGCCTTCTGAAGGCTCCCATATGTACATGTTACATAAATTTGTACACATTTTTGGCTATTACTCTGCCTTTTGTAAGTTGATTTTTTGCAGTGAAACTTCAGAGGGCCCCTTGGCACCTACAGTAGAATGCCCCTTAATTCGGATTTGTCTGATATTTCTTCATGATTAGATTCAGATGATGCATTTTTGGCAGGAATACCACACGTGATTAATGGGAGAAAAGGCATACACATGTATTTGATCATAGTTTTGCTTTGTTTTGTTTTGTTTGAGACAAGGTCTTGCAATGCAGCGGCGCAACCATAGTTCACTGCAGCCTCAAACTCTTAGGCTCAAGCATTGATCATAGTTTTATTTATTTATTTATTATTTTTTCAGACAGAGTCTGGCTCTGTCACCCAGGCTGGAGTGCAGTGGCATGATCTCGGCTCACTGCAGCCTCCGCCTCCCGGGTTCAAGCAATTCTCCTGACTTAGCCTTCCCTATAGCTGGAATTACAGGCACCCACCATCATGCCTGGCTAATTTTTGTATTTTTAGTAGAGACGGGGTGTCACCACGTTGGCCAGGCTAGTCTCGAACTCCTGACCTCAAGTGATCTGCCTGCCTTGGCTCAAAAAAAAAAAAAAAAAGAAAGAAAAGAAAGAGGCCCGGTGAGGTGAGGTGAGGTGGCTCACGCCTGTAGTCCCAACACTCTGGGAAGCCGAGGTGGGTGGATCACCTGAGGTCAGGAGTTCATGACCAGCCTGGCCAACATGGTGAAACCCCGTCTCTACTAAAAATACAAGAATTAGCCAGGCATGGTGGCACGTGCCTGTAGTCCCAGCTACCCAGGAGGCTGAGGCAGGAGAATCGCTTGAACCCGGGAGGCGGTGGTTACAATGAGCCGAGATCCCGCCACTGCACTCCAGCCTGGCGGACAGAGCTAGACTCCATCTCAAAAAGAAAGAAATAAAGAAAGAAAGGGAGGGAGGGAGGGAGGGAAGGAAGAGAGGGAGGGTAATCATTATACCAGCAAACTCCTCCCTTGGTGAGAATTGCATAGCAATCCCAGCATCCTCCCCACCTCTTTTTCCCCCAGATCCACCAGAAAAACAGGAACATCTAGTGGGGACACTCCTTTGGTCCCCTCATGTTAGTGAGCACACACTCGTGTACACTAGCCCTTCGTAATTGTTATCTCCCGCTGTTTTAGACAACCAGTGTTTTCATAGCCTATGCCACTTCTATAACCACCTGAGGGGTTCCTGCAGTACAAACAAAATCATTTCATGGAGAGCATGGCATTACAGTCAAGAAAGAGTTTAATGGACACAGCTGGCCACACCACGTGGGAGTTGGTATTATTAGTCAATCTCCTGGAAGGCTCAGAGATTAGACATTATTTAAATGTAGTTTCGGGGAAGGGGTGGTGGCAGCTAGGCAATGGGTGCTTGCTGCTGATTGGTTGGGGGTGCAACCTTAGGGGTGTGGCAAATGGTCCTCCTGCAGGCTGAGTCACCTCTGAGGGGGGCTGCAGGAGTGGTTGGTGGGGTCCACGTGGAGTTGTTGGTGTCAGACATGCAAAAAACCTGAAAAGATATCTCCAAAGGCCTATCTTAGGTTCTGCAGTAGTGATGTTATCTGCAGGAGTAACTGGGGAAGTTGCCTAGCTTGTGACCCCTGGAATAATGGCTGGCACTCTTAGCAGAGTTCGGGCTTCTCTGTGCTCCTAGCCTGGTCTCTCATTAGCTTTACAAAGGTGGCTGTGTTTTAGGGAAGGGCTATTTTCATTTAAACTATAAACTAAGTATCTCCCAAAGTTAGCTTGGCCCAAACCCAGGAATAATTAAGGGCAGCTTAGAGGCCAAAGGCAAGAGGGGGACGGGCTAGATCATATCTCCCCCGCAGCCCTAATTCTCTCACTGATACAATTTTTGCAAAGGACATCTTACTTCTCCATCAAACTATGACTCTGAGGAGGAGGTCTTTTTGCTCATTGTTGGACATTATGGGCTGTACAGTGTGTTCCTTGTTCTGAAGAAATAATGGTCGGCTTTCCAAATCTGTGCACTGTCTGTTGTTCTGCTTTTTCATTTTTTTTTTTTTTTTTTTTTTTTTTTGAGACGGAGTCTCGCTCTGTCGCCCAGGCTGGAGTGCAGTGGCGCAATCTCGGCTCACTGCAAGCTCCGCCTCCCGGGTTCACGCCATTCTCCTGCCTCAGCCTCTCCGAGTAGCTGGGACTACAGGCGCCCGCCACCACGCCCGGCTAATTTTTTTGTATTTTTAGTAGAGACGGGGTTTCACCGTGGTCTTGATCTCCTGACCTCGTGATCCGCCCGCCTCGGCCTCCCAAAGTGCTGGGATTACAAGCGTGAGCCACCGCGCCTGGCCTCATTTTTTTTAATTTAGTTTTTTTTGTGAGACAGCGTCTCACTCTGTCACCCAGGCTGGAGTGCAATGGTGCAAATCATAGCTCACTGCAGCCTCGACCTCGCAGACTCAAGCGATCCTCCCATCTCATCCTCCCAAGTAGTTGGGATTACAGTCATGCCCCACCACACCCAGCTAATTTTTATATTTTTAGTAGAGACGAGGTTGCCCTCAAACTCCTGAGCTCAAGTGATCTACCCGCCTCAGCCTCCTCAAGTGCTGGGATTATAGGCATGAGCCACTGCATCTGGCCTTGTTCTGATTGTTTTGAAGCATTTGTAGCTTCTAGCAGGCAAGCAAAGCCCAGTCCAGAGTCACTGTCTGTTCCTGTCAAGGAACAGAGTTCAGTGGTACTGCCCCAGAGCTGCCAGCATGAGTCTCACTTGCCAGCTATGATCAGGACCTTCCACCATGTTATCTGCACCATAGCCACAGTCAGTCTCTGTCTCTTTTGCTGACAAACAGAACAGTTCTTCCTGGCACTATGTGCCTGAGAGGGTGCAAGAGGAACGTGTTGATGAAGAGTCAAATTCGGCAAGGTGCGGTGGCTCACGCCTGTAATCCCAGCACTTCGGGAGACCAAGGTGGGTAGATCATCTGAGGTCAAGAGTTCGAGACCAGCCTGACCAACATCGTGAAACCCTGTCTCTACTAAAAAAAATTACAAAAATTAGGGCATGGTGGCGGGCGCCTGTAGTTCAGCTACTTGGGAGGCTGAGGCAGGAGAATCGCTTGAACCCGGGAGGCGGAGGTTGCAGTGAGCTGAGATTGTGCCGCTGAACTCCTGCCTGGGCGACAGAGCGAGACTCTGTCTCAAAAAAAAAAAAAAAAAAATTAGCTGGGTGCGGTGGTGGGTGCAGCTACTTGGCAGGCTGAGGCGGGAGAATGGCTTGAACCCCGGAGGCAGGGGTTGCAGTGAGCTGAGATCGTGCTGAGATGGAATTGTTCCCTTGACCCCCTTGGTTCCCTGGTTGGGAACTGGAGTGACTCGTTTCACTCAGCCTGCTGCTGGCCATTGCTCAAGAGAGAGAGCATCCCAGCAAGCAAGTGCAGGAACAGGAGGGAACAAACCAGCCCTTCCTCCTCTCTGGCGGGAGCAGGCTCTGTGCAGAGCCTGCGGCAGCATCCAAGCCTGTGCCTCTCGGCACCTGGGTTCTTGTCTGGCATCCAGGAAGAATCAGGTCACACAAACAGATTGAAGGGTAGTATATGCTGAGGATTTTATTGGGTGATGGCTCTTAGCCGGATGGGAGTTGAAAAGGGGATGGTGTGGGAAGAAGGTGATCTTTCCCTGAAGTGACACCCTTTGAAGTTAGCTGCCTCTATCTGTAGCCTCTGACACGCAGTTGCTGCTTCTCTGCTCACTGCTCAGCAGCTTGTGTCCCCGACCATCAGCCCTGGGGAGAGGCCCCATAGATATGGGGTCATATCTATGATGGGACACCAGCCCTACTAGGCGGGCAACAGAGCAAGACTCTGTCTCAAAAAAAGTGAAAAAATAAAATGGGCCGGGCACGGAGGCTCACGCCTGTAATTCCAGCACTTTGGGAGGCCAAAGCGGGCGGATCACAAGATCAGGAGATCGAGACCATCCTGGCTAACATGGTGAAACCCCGTCTCTACTAAAAATACAAAAAATTAGCCGGGCATGGTGGCGGGTACCTGTAGTCTCAGCTACTCAGGAGGCTGAGGCAGGAGAATGGCGTGAACCCGGGAGGTGGAGCTTACAGTAAGCCGAGATCGCACCACTGCACTCCAGCCTGGGCAACAGAGCAAGACTCCGTCTCGAAAAAATAAATAAATAAATAAAAAAATAAATAAATAAATAAAAATAAATAAATAGTTGAAGGCAGCCATACGCACCTGTAGTCCCAGCTATTGGGAGACTGAGGCAAGGGGAATCACTTGAGCCCAGGGGTTTGAGGCTGCAGTGAGCTATGATCCCAGCAGTGCACCCCAGCCTTGGTGACAGAGTGAGACCTTGTACAGGCACATGCCTCATACACACATTTGGGTCAATGACAGAGCGCATATGCACAGTGGCCCAAAAGATTATACGACACCATATTTTTTACTATTTACCATTTTTTACCGTTTTTTTCTCCTATGTTTGGATATGTTCAGATATACAAATACCATTGTGCTACAGTTGCCTCCAGTGTTCTGTACAGCCACACGCGGTGCGGGTTGATCGCCTATGAACAATAGGCTCCACCGTACAGCACCAGGGGTGCAGCAGGCTGTACCATCTAGGTTTGTGTAAGTACACAGTGATGTTCACACAATGATGAAATCACCTAACTGCATTTCTGAGAACACATCTCTGTTTTTTTTTTTGTTGTTTTTTTTTTTTCAGACGGAGTCTTGCTCTTTCACCCAGGGCGGAGTGCAGTGGCACTATCTCGGCTCACTCGCCTCCCAGGTTCACGCCATTCTCTTGCCTCAGCCTACCGAGTAGCTGGGACTACAGGCGCCCGCCACCACGCTCGGCTGATCTTTTGTATTTTTAGTAGAGACGGGGTTTCACTGTGTTAGCCAGGATGGTCTTGATCTCCTGACCTTGTGATCTGCCTGCCTCAGCCTCCCAGAGTGCTGGGATTACAGGCGTGAGCCACCGTGCCCGGCCACATCTCTGTTGTGTGAATGCGTGTCTGTAATCGTAACAGAGATCATATAGCCCACAAAGCTGAAAAATATACTATGTACTCGTTTATAAACCCCTGTTTTATGGGATTGGAAGGAATAGGTTACATAGAGATTGGAGTGGAACAATACTTCTCCACATATCATTTTATTTTATTTATTTTATTTTATTTTATTTTTTATTTTATTTATTATTTTTTGAAACTGAGTCTCTCTCTTGCCCAGGCTGGAGTACAGTGGTGCGAGCTCAGCTCACTGCAACCTCTGCCTCCCGGGTTCAAGCGATTCTCATGCCTCAGCCTCCCAAGTAGCTGGGATCACAGGTGCATGCCACCATGCCCAGCTAGTTTTTGTATTTTCAGTAGAGACGGGGTTTCACCAAGTTGGCGAGGCTGGTCTTGAACTCCTGACCTCAAGCGACCCACCCACCTCGGCCTTCCAAAATGCTGGGATTACAGGTGTGAGCCACTGCGCCCAGCCTAATTTTGTGTTTTTAGTAGAGATGGGATTTCACCGTGTTGGCCAGGCTGGTCTCAAACTCCTGATCTCAGGTGATCTGCCCACCTCGGTCTCCCAAAGTGCTGGGATTACAGGCGTGAGCCACCGCACCCGGCCTTTTAATGTTTTTACAGACAGGGCCTCCCTCTGTCATCCATGCTGGAGTTCAGTGATGCTCTCATAGCTCACTGCAGCCTCGAACTCCTGGGCTCCAGCGATCCTCCCATCTCAGCCACCCGAGTTTCTAACCTGCCAAATTTTTTTCTTTTTTGTAAAGTCAGGAAGTAGCTTTGTTCTCAGGCTGGTCCTGAACTTCTGGCCTCAAGCAGTCCTCCCACCTTGGCCTCCCAAAGCACTGGGATTACAGGTGTGAGCCACCATTCTGGGCCACACACTAGCTTTTTAAATATTGTTTTGGTTTATTATTATTTTGAGACAGGGTCTTCCTCTGTTGCCCAGGCTAGAGTGTAGTGGTGTGATCATAGCTCACTGCAGCTTCAACTTCCTGTGGTGAAGTGATCGTCCTGCTTCAGCCTCCTAAGTTGCTGGGACTACAGGTGAGAGACACCACACCTGGCTAATTTTTGTATTTTTTTTGTAGAGATGTGGTGTTGCCATGTTGCCCAGGCTGGTCCTGAAGTCCTAGTCTCAAGGGATCTACCTGCCTTGGCCTCCGAAAGAGCTGGGATTACAGGCATGAGCCACTGTGCCTGGCCTAATGTTTTAATTTTTTCATAGAGATGAAGTCTCACTACGTTGTCAAGGCTGGTCTATGTTTGTTTGTTTTTTTGTTTTGTTTTGCTTTGTTTTTTGAGACGGAGTCTCGCTCTTGTTGCCCAGGCTGGAGTGCAATGGCACGATCTCGGCTCACCAAAACTTCCGCCTCCTGGGTTCAAGCTATTCTCCTGCCTCAGCCTCCCAAGTAGCTGGGATTAATAGGCATGCATCACCACGCCCAGCTAATTTTGTATTTTTAGTAGAGGCAGCGTTTCTCCATGTTGGTCAGGCTGGTCTTGAACTCCTGACCTCAGGTGATCTGCCCGCCTCAGCCTCCCAAAGTGCTGGGATTATAGGCATGAGCCACTGCACCCGGCCATGTGTTTTTTCTTTTTTTTTAAATACATGAATGCATATTATATCAAAAAAATTTTTTTTCTTTTTTTATATATATTTTTATTATACTTTAAGTTCTAGGGTCCATGTGCACAATGTGCAGGTTTGTTACATATGTATACATGTGCCATGTTGGTGTGCTGCACCCATTAACTCGTCATTTACATTAGGTATATCTCCTAATGCTATCCCTCCCCCCCCAAATTTTTTTTTTTAATTTTAAAACACTGCCCGCTGGAGTTAGTCTTCAAGATGCTGTTGGTCTCATATATCTGCTAATCTCTGTTTTGTAGTCTAATCGGTTTATCAGGAATCTTCAAAATCCATCTCAACTATTTGGTTACAGAAGCCCATGATGCTGCCCAAACCTGGGACCTATTACTTCCCCTGGGAGGTCAGTGCAGGCCAAGTTCCTGATGGGAGCACACTGAGGACATTTGGCAGGTGAGAACGGTTATTTTTTTCACTGGTGGGGGTGATGATATGTTAAATGTCTTTCTCTGTCCCCCCCAAAAAAAAAAAATTAGAAAAGGCTGGTGTCAAACTCCTGGGCTCAAGCGATCCTCCTGACTCAGCCTCCCAAAGTGCTGGGATTACAGGGATGAGCCACTGTGCCCGGCCTCTCCTAAACTTAAAATAATTATTGTCTCATAGTTACAGCGGCTCAGGAATTTGGGAGTGGTTTAACTGTTTGGATCTGGCTCAGGGTCGCTCATGGGAGTGGCATCCGGATGTTGGCCAGGGCTGCAGTTATCTGGAGGCTTGACTGGGGCCAGGACCTCTACTTCCAAGGTGGCTTGTTCACATTTGGCAAATTAGTGCTGGCTCTTGGCAAGATAACTCAGTTCCAGACAATGTGGATTTCTCTGTAGTTCTGTGTGAGGGTCCTCATAACACAGCAGTTTCTGCCAGAAGCAGTGACCAAGAGAAAGAGCAGGGTGAAAACCACAATGTCTTTCATGACTTAGCTTCCAAAGTCAGTCTCAGTCATTTCTGCAATATTCTACTGATTACACAGGTCAGCCTTACTCAGCATCGTAGAGGATACACAAGGATGTAAATATCGGGGGTGAGAATCACAGGGGACCATCTTAGAGACATGTGTACATACATATAGAAGTATTTTAACATAGGCCAGGTGCGGTGGCTCATGCCTCTAATCCCAGCACTTTGGGAGGCCGAGGCAGGCAGATCACCTGAGGTCAGGAGTTTGAGACCAGCCTGGCCAAAATGGCGAAACCCTGTCTCTACTAAAAATACAAAAATTAGCCGGGCTTGGTGGTGGGTGCCTATAATCCCAGCTACTCAGGAGGCTGAGGCAGGAGAATCGCTTGAACCCAGGAGGTGGAGGTTGCAGTAAGCTGAGATTGCGTCACTGCACTCCAGCCTGGGGGACAGGGTGAGACTCTGTCTCAAAAAAAAAAAAAAAAAAGAAAGTAGTGTTTTAACCTAGGCCGGGTGGGGTGGTTCACGCCTGTAATGCCAACACTTTGAGAAGCCAAAGTGGGCAGATCACTTGAGGTCAGAAGTTCAAAACCAGCCTGGCCAACATGGTGAAACCCTGTCTCTATAAAAAATACAAAAATTAGCCAGGTGTGGTGGCAGGCGCCTGTAATCCCAGCTATTCGAGAGGCTGAGGCAGGAGAATTGCTTGAACCCGGGAGGCAGAGGTGGCAGTGAGCCGAGATCATGCCATTATGCTCCAGCCTGGGTGACAAGAGTGAAATTCGGTCTCAAAAAAAAAAAAGAAATATTTTAACCTAGTTAAGGGCTGGGTGTGGAGGCTCGCACCTGTGATCCTAGCACTTTGGGAGGCTGAGGTAGGAGGATTACTTGAGTCCAGTAGTTCGAGACAAGCCTGGGCAACATGGTGAAACTCTGTCTCTACAAAATATACGAAAAATTAGCCAGGCATGGCAGTGTGCACCTGTAGCCCCAGCTACTGGGGAGGCTGAGGTGGGAGGATCACCTGAACCTGGGAGGTCTAGGCTGCAGTGAGCCGAGATTGCACCACTGCACTCCATCCTGGGTGACACAGTGAGATCCTGCCTCAAAAAAAAAAAAAAAAAGAAGAAGAAAGCAATATTTTAACCTAGATGAGATCCTATTGTATTACTATATTGTAGCATTTATCTACTTAGCTGTGTATGGTAGACCCAGTGCCATGTCAGACATGTAGACCTACATCATCATTTTGAATGGGTTCCATTTTGTTTCACTGTGGTGATATTGCATCATTTACTTAGCCAATTCTTTTTTTTTTTTTTTGAGACGGAGTCTCGCTCTGTCACCCAGGCTGGAGTGCGGTGGCGCGATCTCGGCTCACTGCAAGCTCCGCCTCCCGGGTTCACGCCATTCTCCTGCCTCAGCCTCTCCGAGTAGCTGGGACTACAGGCGCCCGCCACCACGCCCGGCTAATTTTTTTTGTATTTTTAGTAGAGACAGGGTTTCACCGTGGTCTCGATCTCCTGTGGCCTCCCAAAGTGTGGTTACAGGGTTAGACCACCGGCTTTCCTTTTTTTTTTTTTTTTGAGTGAGTCTCATTTGTCGCCAGGTGAGTGTTTTTTTTATTTTTTAGTAAAAAAGGTGTTTCACCATCTTGGCCAGGCTGGTCTCGAACTCCTGACCTCGTAATCCACCCACCGCGGCCCCCCAAAGTGCTGGGATTACCAGCATGAGCCACCATGCCCAGCTAGATATTCTTATGATAGGGGAAAACATCTGGATCTTTACTTCACAACATACAAAAAAAAATTTACACTGTGTCATAGATTACAAGCTAAAACTGAAATGTCTCAAGTAAATAGGAGAATATCTTTACAACCTTGAGTAAGCAAAGATTTCTTTTTTTTTTTTTTCTATTTATAGCATTTATAGCCCATATTGAAAAAGAAAAGATGGCCAGGTACAGTGGCTCATGAGTGTAATCCCAGCACTTTGGGAGGCTGAGGCAGGTTGGTCACTTGAGCCCAGGAGTTGGAGACCAGTGTGGACAACATAGCAAAACCCTGTCTGTACAAAAAATTTAAAAAATTAGCCAGGTGTGGTGGCAAGTACCTTTAGTCCTAGCTACTCAGGAGGCTGAGATGGGAGGATTGCTTGAGCAGCCTGGAAGGTCAAGGTTGCAGCCTGGGATACAGAAAAAAAAAGAAAGAAAGGAAAAAAAAGATTTTTTAGACAAGACATAGAAAGCAAAAGTCATAAAAGAAAAAAATGATCAGGTGTGGTGGCTCATACCTATAATCCCAGTACTTTGGGAGGCTGAGGTGGATGGATCACTTGAGGTCAGGAGTTGGAGACCAGCCTGGACAATATGGTAAAACCCCTTCTCTACTAAAAATACAAAAATTAGCCAGGACTTGTGGCAGGCACCTGTAATCCCAGCTACTCGGGAGGCTGAGGCACAAGAATTGCTTGAACCCAGGAGGCAGAGGTTGCAGTGAGCCAAGATTGCTCCATTGCACTCCAGCCTGGGCAACAAAGCGAGACTCCATCTCAAAAAAAAAAAAAAAAAAAAAAAAAGAAAAAAATGAATAAACTGATCATCAACAAAATTAAAAGCTTCAGCTTATCAAAATATGCCGTAAAGAAAATTAAAGGCAAGGAGATGAAAATTAAAAGGAATTCCTTCACATTCTACAATGTAGACTTGAAAAATTTTTTTCTGGTTTGTTGCTGCAATTTGCATTTCTGTGATGAGACTGAGGCTGAACACTTTTCTATAGATTTCTTGGCCATGCAAACCTTTTGAGCGTGGTGGTGATTCTACATATGGGTGGAAATTATTGCATTTCCTCTGCCTTCCAGGTTGTGCCTCTATGACATGATGCAGTCCAGAGTAACACTGATGGCTCAGCACGGATCCGATCAGCACCAGGTTCTTGTCTGTACCAAGTTGGTGGAGCCCTTCCACGCCCAGGTGGGCTCCCTGTACATCGTCCTCGGGGAGCTCCAGCATCAGCAGGGTGAGCTGTGGCCTCACACCCCCTTTCTCATCCTGTGGCCTGAGCTGGGGCAGTCTTTGGGGCAGTCAGTGAGAAATGGGCTCCTGACCCAACAGCAGTGTCTCATCGGGGTTAACATTTCTTCCAAATCAGCCCACAAGTTCAAGGACTCTTGAGGATTCAACTCAGAGTGGACTGGCCACATGGTGCCAACTCAAAGACACGGTGGCTGGTCAGGAGTTCGAGACCAGCCTAGCCAACATGGCGAAACCTCGTCCCTACTAAAAGTACAAAACTTAGCTGGGCGTGGTGGCATGTGCCTGTAGTCCCAGCTACTCAGGAGACTGAGGCAGGAGAATCACTTGAACTCGGGAGGTAGAGGTTCCAGTGAGCCAAGATCGTTCCACTGCATTCCAGCCTGGATGACAGAGTGAGACTCCGTCTCAAAAAAAAAAAAAACAAAAACAACGACAGGTACAGTGAAGAGATGGTCCCCCATGGGGAAGTGAGAACGAGGAGAGAGAAACCACTAATTTCTCAAGGCCTACAACACACCAGGCCTGATGTGAGGCAGCTTGCCTAGATCTTTTTGAATTTGCCTGTCAGCCCTTAATCTGAGTCTTAAAAAATTTTTTTTTTTAGTTTTTTTGAGACAAGATCTCTCTCTGTTACCCAGGCTGGAGTGCAGTGGTATGATCACAGCTCACTGCAACCTCCACCTCCGGGGCTCATGAGGCGCCCACCTCAGCTTCCTGAGTAGCTGGGACCACAGGCACGCACCACCACACCTGGCGAATTTTTAAATTTTCTGTAGAGACAAGGTGTCATTATTTTGGGATGAGGGATCTGCCTGCCTTGGCCTCCTGAAATGCTGGGATTACAGGTGTGCAGCACCAAACCCAGCCTTACTTCTGATTTCTTTTTTTTTTTTTTTTTTTTGAGATGGAGACTCGCTCTGTCGCTCAGGCTGGAGTGCAGTGGCGCGATCTTGGCTCACTGCAAGCTCTGCCTCCCGGGTTCACGCCATTCTCCTGCCCCAGCCTCCCGAGTAGCTGGGACTATAGGCGCCCGCCACCATGCCCAGCTAATTTTTGTATTTTTAGTAGAGATGGGGTTTCACCATGCTGGCCAGGATGGTCTCGATCTCTTGACCTTGTGATCTGCCCGCCTCGGCCTACCAAAGTGCTGGGATTACAGGCGTGAGCCACCACGCCTGGCCTGGAAAGTTCTTTAGAGAAGAGTCACAGCGAATGAACACAGGAGAAATCCATAAATTCAAAGTCATCACTTTAAAAGCCCTGACAAAATAAAAAATCCAGGCAACAGTCCTCGCTAGTGGCCAAAATCATTAGGAAACATTTTGATGGGATCATTGTGATGGAGGGACCCGCCGGCAGTGCCTGGGCCGGCCTGATCAATGTCAACGTGATAAAATCAGAAGGTCAAACATCATGTACCTCCGACGTGAGGCATGAGGAAGACACACATAGCACCACGTCTGGTGGGTCCTTGCCAAAAAAATTGAACCTGAAGCTAATCAGGCCTCAGAGGAAGTAGCCTGTTTCTGGGTACTGGCTAGTTTACTACTCTTAGAATTTGCATCACAACCTGTTTTTTGTGGGGTTTTTTCTTAAAACATTTTTGTCGCTGGGCGCAGTGGCTAACACCTGTAATCCTAGCACTTTGGGAGGCTAAGGCAGGAGGATCACCTGAGGTTGGGAGTTCAAGACCAGCCTGACCAACATGGAGAAACCCTGCCTCTACTAAAAATACAAAATTAGCTGGGCGTGGTGGTGCATGCCTGTAATCCCAGCTACTCTGGAGGCTGAGGCAGGCGAATCGCTTGAACCCAGGAGGTGGAGGTTGCTGTGAGCCGAGATCATGCCATTGCACTCCAGCCTGGGCAACAAGAGCAAAACTCCGTCTCAAAAAAAAAAAGAAAAGAAAAATTTTGTCTTGATTTTCTTTTTTTTTTTTTTTTTGAGACGGAGTCTCACTCTCTCACTCTGTCACCCAGCCTGGAGTGCAGTGGCGTGATCTCAGCTCACTTCAACCTCCGCCTCCCGGGTTCAAGCGATTCTCCTGTCTCGGCCTCCTGAGTAGCTGGGATTACAGGCGCCTGCCACTGTGCCTGGCTAATTTTTGTATTTTTAGTAGAGACGGGGTTTCACCATCTTGGCCAGGCTGGTCTTGAGCTTCTGACCTCGTGATCCACCTGCCTCAGCTTCCCAAAGTGCTGGGATTACAAGCATGAGCCACCGCGCCCGGCCTGTCTTGATTTTCTAAGTCATACATGCTCATCATTCACGGAGGGAACTTGGAATCAAAGATGAGGAGGTGGGAGGAGAGCATCCGGGCTGACTGTGCTCTGTCCGCCCTGACCTCTAGCCTGGGCAGAGGGGGCACCCTGTGGCTGCTTTAAACCTCCCTGTGAAAGCCAAGTGTGGTGGCTCATGCCTGTAATCTCAGCACTTTGGAATGCCAAGGAAGGAGGATTGCTTGAGATCAGGAGTTCAAGACCAGCCTGAGCAACATAGTGAGACCCCCATCTTTACAAAAATTAAAAAATTATCCAGGTGTGGTGGCACAGGCTTGTAGTCCCAGTTACTTGAGAGGCTGAGGTGGCAGGATTGCTTGAGTCCGGGAGTTCAAGGTTACAGTGAGCCGAGATTGCTCTACTGCACTCCAGCCTAGATGACAGAGTGAGACCCTGTTTCAAAAAAAAAAAAAAGTCCAGGGGTGGTTGCTCACACCTGTAATCCCAGCACTTTGAGAGGCTAGGGAGGGAGGATCGCTTGAGCCCAGGAGTTCAAGACCAGCCTGGGAAAGGTAGCAAGAGCCTGTCTCTCCAAAATAGTAATAAATAAATAGAAATAAAACCATAAACCTTCCTGTGCCAGGCCCAAAGTCCTGTGGGGACACAAAGGTTGATCAGATATGAATCCTGCCCTGTGGCCAGACTGACAGTTCTGAGGACAGGTGAGAAGTCACCTTTCTGAAATGTTTGCATAAGAGCTAGCTAAGAAGACCAACAGGTGAAGACATGCTGGGGTGTGATAAAAACCCACAGACCTGACACCCGCTGGCACCATCCAAAGGTCCAAGGGCCCCCTGTTCTGGAACTAAGTTGTGGGGCACAGCCTTTCCCAGGCCTACTCCAGAGGCACTCGGAGCACGCCCGGGCTGAAGGGCACTGGACCACAGCAAGCAGCTGCCTAGAAGCCCTCGCCATGCATCCTCTGCCTTCTGCTTTTCTCTCACTGCACCCGTGCACTTTGCCCTCAGAAACCTTCCTGTGTGGCTGGGCTCAGGGACTCACTAATCTAGCATGTTCGGAGGCTGAGGTGGGAGGATCACTTGAACCCAGGAGTTTGAGACCAACTTGGGCAACGCAGAGAGACTCCATCTCTACAAAAATGAAAATATTAGCAGGGTGTGGTGGCTTGTGCTTTTAGTCCCAGCTACTTGGGAGGCTGAGGCAGGAGGATGGCTTGAGGCAGGAGTTTGATGCTGCAGTGAGCTATGATCATGCCACTGCACTCCAACCTGGGTGACAAAATGAGACCCTGTTTCTAAAGACAAAGAAAAGAGGCCGGGCACAGTGGCTCATGCCTGTAATCTCAGAACTTTTGGGAGGCTAAGGCTGGTGGATTACTTGAGTCCAGGAGTTCAAGACCAGCCTGGAAGCTGGGTGTGGTGGCTCACGCCTGTAATCCCAGCACTTTGGGAGGCTGAGGTGGGTGGATCACTTGAGGTCAGGAGTTCAAGACCAGCCTGACCAACACGGTGAAACCCTGTCTCTACAAAAAATACAAAATTAGCTGAGTGTGGTGGCGCATGCCTGTAATCCCAGCTACTCGGGAGGCTAAGGTAGGAGAATCGCTTGAAACTGGGAGGCGGAGGTTGCAGTGAGCTGAGATCACGCCATTGCACTCCAGCCTGGGCGACAAGAGCAAAACTCCATCTCAAAAAATAATAATAATAATAACCAGCCTGGGTAACATGGTGAAACCCCGTCTCTACAAAAAATGCAAAAATTAGCAGGATGTATTGTTGCACACATGCCTGTAGTCCCAGCTACTGGGGAGGCTGAGGTGGGAGGATCACTTGAGCCAGGGAGGTGGAAATTGCAGTGAGCTGAGACTGTACCACTGTACTCCAGTCTGGGTGACAGAGTAAGACCCTGTCAAAAAAAAAAAAAAAAAAAAAGAAGAAAGAAAGGAAAGAAAGAAAGAGAAAAGAGAAGAGAAGAGAAAGGGAGGGAGGGAAACCTTCCTGTGTGTCCCCTGTGCACCTCCCTCTTCAAGCATCCTTACAGCTCCGGGACTTGCCCAAACCTTCCTCCCCAAACTACACACCCACAGAGTCTGGAGCAGGGCCCAAGTTTCCCCGGCTCCTCGGGTTGTGTCAGCATCACACATCCCTCCCTGTCTCCCTGCTACCAACCAGTTCCGCCACTGTGCACCTCTGCCCCAATTCCACCTCCCACGCCTGCTGCTGCACCCTGGACTTGTTTTCCTGAAATTGCATGCCATCCACTCTCCCTTCTACTTCTGCTGCGTCCCTCTTGCCCTATCAGGACCTGTAGACTCGGGACTCCTGGGCTTTCTCCCCCACCTCTCTTCCCCGTTGGGCCTCACTACCATTTCAGCCACTTTCCTGGCAGCTTCACTCCTGTCCCGAGAACCCAGCCTCCACCCTTCTGGTCCT
This sequence comes from Hylobates moloch, assembly GCF_009828535.3. Lineage (NCBI taxonomy): Eukaryota > Metazoa > Chordata > Mammalia > Primates > Hylobatidae > Hylobates > Hylobates moloch. Next base: position 2,620,750 of record NW_026652290.1, on the reverse strand, counting down.
GCCAACTGTTGAGTGCAGAAAGATCACAGAACTCCCAAGGATTCAGAGCTCAATGATTTCAGGGGCTCACTGGGGTTCCCCTGCTCTGCCTAGAAATCCTTCCTGTGTCCTGGCCACACCCCCCTCCCAGGCGCCACCACAGCTAGTCCAGAAATTCCCCTGCCTCATAAGAACCCACTTCCTCTCCTCCCCTGTCCCTCCCAGCTTATTGCTTTATGTCCCAGCTAGAATTGCGGCCACAGGCAGCCGTTCTTCCTCCTACAATGAGACACTGAAACAGCCACCATTAGCTCCTTCCTCTAGTCTAAGAGGAAGCGGGGTCCCTCCTACCTAAGGGGTTACCACAGTTCCCTCTCCACATATAAGGCGTTCAAGCCTCCTCTATATGGAAATAATAGTCTCAAGGACAAGAAGTCATCTTCTACACTAGAGTCCGACCTGCCTGCCCATGACCTTCCCTCCCATTGCAGACAAACCTCCTAAAAGAACATCTGTGCTCCGTATAACCCCTTCCTCTCCCCAGGCCTCACCCCACTGCATTCTGACTGCTTTTTATAACCCAGGCCCTTCTTCTTTGCTCCAGGTTCTTTATCTTTTTTTTTTTTTCCTGAGATGGAGTTTCGCTCTGTCGCCCAGGCTGGGAGTACAGTGGCACGATCTCCACTCACTGCAACCTCTGCTTCCCAGATTCAAGCGATTCTGCCTCAGCCTCCCTAGTAGCTGGGATTACAGGCATGCGCCACCACACCAGCTAATTTTTGTCTTTTTAGTGGAGACAGGGTTTCACCATGTTGGCCAGGCTGGTCTTAAGCTCCTGACCTCAGGTGATCCGCCCGCCTCAGCCTCCCAGAGTGCTGGGATTACAGACGTGAGCCACTGTGCCTGGCCTTTTTCCTTTCTTTCTTTCTTTCTTTTTTTTTTCTTGAGACAGAGTCTCACTCTGTTGCCCAGGCTGGAGTGCAGTGGTGCAATCTTGGCTCACTGCAACATCCACCTCCCCGGTTCAAGTGATTCTCGTGCCTCAGCCTCCCAAGTAGTCGGGCCTGGGTAATTTTTGTATTTTTAGTAGAGACAGGGTTTTGGCATGTTGGCCAGGCTGGTCTTGAGCTCCTGGCCTCAAGTGATCCACTTGTCTTGCCCTCCCAAAGTGTTGGGATTACAGTGTTGGGAGCCACCGTGCCTGGCTCCGATTCCCCTCTGACCTGTGTCAGCACTGGGTCTAACAGAAGCTGAGACACACAGGCAACCTCATGTTTCAAATGAGTTCATTGTCTAAGGGTAGCCTGTGTAGACAGCTGGAATGTAGGCAGGATGACACCCTGAATTCTGCCCTCAGGCTGTGCTATAAATGACCTAGACTAGCAGAAAGGGCAGGCACAGCCTTGATCTCAAACAGCATCGAAAGAAAACAGTGTAATAGCCTAGAACATTGCATCTATTTATTTATTTATTTTGAGACAGAGTCTCACTCTGTCGCCCAGGCTGGAGTGCAGTTGTGCGATCTCCACTCACTGCAACGTCTGCCTCCCAGATTCAAGCAATCTCATGCCTCAGCCTCCCAAGTAGCTGGGTTGACAGGTGCCAGCCACCACACCTGGCTAATTTTTGTATTTTTAGTAGAGACGGGGTTTTGCCGTGTTGGCCAAGCTGGTCACGAACTCCTGACCTTAGGTGATCCACCCGTCTCAGAAATCTACTTATTAAAGTGCTCAGAGAGCAGAAAGAGCATGAGTGCAAAAAAATTTTTTAACCTTTTTTTTTTCTCTTGCAAGCTATGACTGGAGAAAAAGGAAAGAAAGAAAGAAAAGAAAAAAAAAAACGTCAGCAACGCACAGTGGCTCACACCTATAATCCCTGCATGTTGGGAGGACAAGGCGGGCAGATCACTTGACCCCAGGAGTTTGAAACCAGCCTGGGCAACATGGCGAGACCTCATCTCTACAAGAAATACAAAAATTAGCCGGGTGTGGTGGTGCATCCCTGTAGTCCCAGCTCCTCAGGAAGCTGAGATGATCACCTGAGCCTGGGAGGTGGAGGCTACATTGAGCCGTGATTGAGCCGCTGCATTCCAGCCCAAGTGACAGAGCGACACCCTGTCTCAAAAAAAGAAATTTTTTTTTTAGGTGGAGTCTTGCTCTGTCACCCAGGCTGGAGTGCACTGGCGTGAACTTGGCTCACTGCAACCTCCACCTCCTGGGTTCAAGCAATTCTCCTGCCTTAGCCTCCCGAGTAGCTGGGATTACAGGCATGCACCACTACACGCTGCTTTTTAGTAAAGATGGGGTTTCGTCATGTTGGCCAGGCTGGTCTTGGACTCCTGACCTCTCAAGTGTTCCACATGCCTCGGCCTCCCAAAGTGCTGGGATTACAGGCGTGAGCCAGTTCACCTGGCAAAAGAAAGAAAATTTGTAAAACGTCTCTCCCAGATGTCTTTCCTGTTTGGTGCCACCTGAACAGTGGCAAACCTTTCCATTATGTATCAGGTCACCACCACATCTGCTAGAAGCCCCCCTAGTCCAGGGTGGGATGACCTGCTCCTATAAAGCCAAACTTACCGGGAGCTCAGTCTCTTGGATTCTTAAAATATGGGTGTCTCTTTTCTCCTGGTTCCTGATGACATTGTTTCCCAAGGTGCCATGGGGGCCTTTCCCTCAGTCCAGAGGGGTTTTCTGGCCACCTGCTAAGTTCCAGACACGGGCCTACTGTGCATGAAAGGCCCATGGTTCTAGGCCCAAATAATTGCCTTTGCCCCATATGCCGTCGTTATTGTCCACACCGCTTGCTGCCAAAACCCAGGACTGGGCTGTGGAGGGAACAGCTGGAATGCACCTTGGAGGACGTTGTTGACACGCCACTCAGTCCACTGCTCGTGCCCCGGTGTTTGTCTTGCAGAGGGAGGCTCCGTGGTGAAGGCGCGCGTGCTGACCTGTGTGGAGGGGATGAACGTGCCCTTGTTGGAACAAGCCATCCGGGAGCAGAGGCTGTACAAGCAGGACCGGGGCGGCGGCCAGTAGGAAGCAGCAGCCCAGCAACACCCTCACCTGCTTCCGAGCCCAAACCCTCTGGAGCTGTGGGAGCCCCGGAGAGCACAGACGCCTCCCCGGCGACGGCCTTGTCTGGAGCCCGAAAGCAGAGGGGCGGGTGGTGAATCCAGCCCCTTCCCCTACTTTGGGATTGGCTCAGCAATGAGAGCCCAGAAAGCACGCCATAAATCCGACAGGCCCACCCCGGGAGACTGCAGGTGGCCGAGCTTGGGCACCGGGGGGCCGTGCTTGGTGTGGGGCCATGGAGGGTTCCATGAGGTTCTGGTGAATAAAGGCCCAGGGGGCGTGCTCTCCAAGTGTGCTCGTGGTGCAGCGCCGGTGGGGGCCAGGAGGGGGAGCTGCAACCTGGGCTGTGGGCTGCAGCCTCTCAGGGCTTCTGGTGAATTCTGGGCCTGGGGCCTCAGGGGAGGGTTCCAGGGGCCCAGGGGCTGGGGTGGGGGGCCCAGGTCAGGGGCCCAGGACGCAGGGGTCTGCCCCTGGCCAGGCTCTGCCTTCCGAGGAGGCTGAGCGTCGTCACACGGGCCGTGCCGAGGCCCTGGGCCCTGACTGTGCAGCCTAAGACAGGACTGTAACTTTAAGACCCTCCTGACCCCTGACCTCTGCCCCCAGTGGCCCTGGCCCCTGTGCAGCCCTTCCTGGCCGCCATGTGTCCCCAGAGCCTGAGCCTGGCTGGGCTGGGCAGTGACCCGGGTGGGAAAGGGTGGTCTTGCCCTCTAAGGCCTGGCACAAGTGAGAGGCCTGGGGGTCCATGCTGGGCTGGACTGGGCGAGGGGTGGCCTCTGACTTCCTGGCGGTTCTGGCTGGGATGGGCAGGGGGCTGGGTGGGAGAGTGTGGGCCCTGCCCTCTGAGGCCGGGCATGGGCAAGAAGCCTGGGGGTCCTGGCTGAGCTGGGCTGGGTGAGGGGTGGCCCCTGACCCCCTGGGGGTCCGGGCTGGGCTGAGCGAGGGGCGGTCTCCGACCCCCAGCCAGGTTCCCAGGCAGGATGAGCTGGGGTTGGGGTGGCTAGGCCATGGACCTTGGGAGCTGGGCGGTCTGGGCGGGGCTGGGCTGGGCAGGGCGCCACATGGAGGCTGGAGGAGCAACGGGAGCGCTGGGCGTGGGGCGCAAATGGCCCAGCGCCTTCTGTTTCCCAGGCAGCTCTGTGGCCATGGATGTGTTCCAGAAGGTAGAGAAGATCGGAGAGGGCACCTATGGGGTGGTGTACAAGGCCAAGAACAGGGAGACAGGGCAGCTGGTGGCCCTGAAGAAGATCAGACTGGATTTGTGAGTGCTGGGACGGCCCCTGAGTTACCCACCCTGGGCCTTCACAACCTGGGCACTCCCTGATCCGTTCTCTCCTTCCTGGAGTCCACATTTAACTCCTCCGGGTGCTGCCCGGCAGCCCTTACCCGCCCTCCCCCAGCTCACTGCCTTCTGACCAGCCTTTGCCGGGACCCTGACTGTGGAGTTTGGTGGATGGCGTGCCAAGGAGCACAGGTCTCCATTGCCGGGGCCCTGGTCATTCTGTGGCGATAAGGAGAAGCCGATCCCCTTGGCTGGAAGTGCCCTTCTTGGCCCAAGTCTCTGCCCACAGCTGTGCCCTTGTTTCTTGCAGGGAGATGGAGGGGGTCCCAAGCACTGCCATCAGGGAGATCTCCCTGCTTAAGGAACTGAAGCACCCCAACATTGTACAGTGAGTTGGGGATTGAGGTGGGGAAGCTGGGATGGCGAAGGTAGCATCCTGACTGCCATCTCCCTGCCAGACTGCTGGATGTGGTGCACAACGAGAGGAAGCTCTATCTGGTGTTTGAGTTCCTCAGCCAGGACCTGAAGAAGTACATGGACTCCACCCCAGGCTCAGAGCTCCCCCTGCACCTCATCAAGGTAGGGAAGGAAGGGCGGGGAAGGAGAGGTGACACCCCGTCCCTGCCATCCCTGTCCACGCAGCGCCTCTGCTCAGTTGCCTCCACCTCGCGCTCGTTTCTCCAGAGCTACCTCTTCCAGCTGCTGCAGGGGGTGAGTTTCTGCCACTCACATCGGGTCATCCACCGAGACCTGAAGCCCCAGAACCTGCTCATCAATGAGTTGGGTGCCATCAAGCTGGCTGACTTCGGCCTGGCTCGAGCCTTCGGGGTGCCCCTGCGCACCTACACCCACGAGGTATTGCAAGACAAAGAGGAGAGAGGGGCAGCAGGAGGAGTGTCACCCATGCACTCAGCCACCCCGAGTGATGCTGTTTCCTTGCCCTGCAGGTGGTGACACTGTGGTATCGCGCCCCCGAGATTCTCTTGGGCAGCAAGTTCTATACCACAGCTGTGGATATCTGGAGCATTGGTTGCATCTTTGCAGAGATGGTAGAGAGAGGGGCACACATGGCCACAGGGTGCCACAGGCAGGGTCCTACTGGGGTTGGGTGGGGCCCACTGATGCTTCCATTCGAGGTGGATTAGAGTGTTTGGGGCTGGACATGGTGGCTCACGCCTGTAATCCCAGCACTTTGGGGGGCTGAGATGGGAGGATTGCTTGAGCCCAGGAGTTTGAGACCAGCCTGGGCAACATAACAAATCCCCAGCTCTTAAAAAAATACAAAAATTAGCTGGGTGTGGTGGTGCATGCTTGTAGTCCCAGCTACTCGGGAGGTTGAGGTAGGAGGATTGCTTGAGCCTGTGGTTGAGGCTGCAGTGAGCTGTGATCATGCCACTGCACTCTAGCCTGGGTGATAGAGCAAGACTCCGTCTCTATTTTTTAAAAAAAGGTGTTTGGTACTGGCTAAAGGACTGAGGAAGGTAGCCTTATTCCAAAAGAGGCCAGAATTCTTTGCACAGTCATGGGAAAGATATCTTGACAGGCCTCTCCCTGGGTCTGGCCACCTATCTGGTATTGGATTCTGTATAACAAAGTGGTGGACCTCACACCTTCTCTTCTTCCCCATTTCAGGTGACTCGAAAAGCCCTGTTTCCTGGTGACTCTGAGATTGACCAGCTCTTTCGTATCTTTCGTATGCTGGGGACACCCAGCGAAGACACATGGCCCGGGGTCACCCAGCTGCCTGACTATAAGGGCAGCTTCCCTAAGTGGACCAGGAAGGGACTGGAAGAGATTGTGCCCAATCTGGAGCCAGAGGGCAGGGACCTGCTCATGGTAGGTGCATGTGGGCTCTAGCTGCTGCTCCGACTACAATGTCCCCTCATCAACCAGCCTCTTACATAACCCTGGCACTTTCTGAGTCCAAGGCCAGGGTCTCTTTCCTGACCCTTGTACACAACTGGCTTGGGTATACTGATTGTTCAACCTGGAAGCCTCCCGTAGGATAAGTGCAGTATTTATCTTCCCTGTGAAAGTGGCGCTCATTGAGTTAGCTCTGTCTTTACTTTATGCTGTGCTACACGCCCTTTTTCCCTAGTTGTCTTGTGTGTTTGGTTATTCTACTTTGTGGACATTACTGCTCCATCTAAGCTATATGCCTCCCCAGGCTGGGGCCATACCTTCTTTTTTTTGAGATGGAGTTTTGCTCTTATTGCCCAGGTTGGAGTGCAATGGCATGATCTCAGCTCACTGCAACCTCTGCCTCCTGGGTTCAAGTCATTCTCCTGCCTCAGCCTCCCGAGTAGCTGGGACTACAGGTGCCTGCCACCACACCCAGCTAATTTTTGTATTTTTTTAAAAATAGAGACAGGGTTTCACCATGTTGGCCAGACTAGTCTTGAACTCCTGACCCCAGGTGATCTGCCCACCTTGGCTTCCCAAAGTGCTGGGATTAGAGGCATGAGCCACTGTGCCTGGCTGGGGCCCCTCGTTCTACTGCCTGGCTGTTCCCCTGTGACTCCTACAGTGGTCAGTCTTCAGAACAGGCTGTTCCCTACTGCCCGGGCCCATGCCACGGTTCTCACTCACCCCTCCTGTTGGTGTCTTGAGCTGGCCCAGGCCAGACTGCCCAGGAAGTCTCTGGCAGAACCGTCCATTTTTTTTTTTTTTTTTTTTTTCGAGACAGGGTCTCAGTCTGTCACTCAGGCTGGAGTGCAGTGGTGTGACCATGACTCACTGCAGCCTTGACCTCCCAGGCACAAGCAATCCTACCATCTCAGCCTCCTGAGTAGCTGGGACCACAGGTACATGCCACTATGCCTGGGTACCTTTTGTATTTTTTTGTAGAGACAGCGTTTCACCATGTTGCCCAGGCTGGTCTGGAACTCCTGGGCTCAATTGATCCTCCCACCTCAGCTTCCTGAGTAGCTGAGACTATAGGGGTGCACCACCATGCCCAGCTAATTTTATTTTTGTAGAAATGGGGTCTCACTATGTTGCTCAGACTGATCTCGAACTCCTGGGCTCAAGCAATCCTCCTGCCTTGGCCTCTCAAAATGCTGGGGGGATCACAGGTGTGAGCCACTGCGCCCGCCCACCATCCATTCTTGCCCACAAAGTCTTGGAGCCACATGTCTCTCCTTAATCTGGTGTTGAGAGGAAGGTGGGTCAGTATTTTCATCTTCAGGCTGTGTGTCCAGCTCTCCAGAAGTCTCTGTGTATTGTCTACCCGCCCAACGGTAGCAGGACGGCACGGACTCCAGCCAAGGCCCCGAGCCCTCCAGCTGGGCTACTCCACCACAGGGGGTCCTTCCACATCCTGTCTGGGTTTAGGGACTCTAGGGCAGAGGGCTGGACAGGTTTGGCCTCTTGGAGCATCAGTCTCCACGCCCCCACTCAGGGTTCCTCCCTGGACAGCTTCAGTCCCCTGCTTCCTGATACGTAGGGTTCTGTGCTCTTCCCGACTAGAAGCAGGGTGGGACCTGGGACCCTCCCCGAGAAGGGGGGTGACTCAGCTTCAGTGGCCTGAGGAGACCTGGGTAACTCGTTAGGACTGTCCAGATTCCAGGAGTGTCCAGAACTGGCTGGAGAGCTGGGAGGTCGTGGCTTCGTGCGGTTCTGGGTTTGAGGGCAGCCAATTTGGGGCCCAGGCCCTTGATCTGGGACCTGGGAGGGGAATTTCTCACCCCACCCTGGCTGCACCCAGACCACATCTTCTTCCTTCTTTCTTCCTAGCAACTCCTGCAGTATGACCCCTGCCAGCGGATCACAGCCAAGACTGCCCTGGCCCACCCATACTTCTCAACCCCCGAGCCCTCCCCGGCCGCCCGCCAGTATGTGCTGCAGCAATCCTGCCATTGAGAATGTCAAGGCCACACTCAGATCCTCTCTCGAGCAGCTGCTGCCCCGGCTGCGTCCTACCCATTGCCGAGAGAGGATGCATCTGGGGAGAGCAAAGCACTAAGGAATTTAGCATCAGCCTGCAGAGGGCTGAGTCTGGGTTAGTCCCGCCCGCAGGTTAGCGAGATCCTGTGTTGTTTTTTGGGTTTGACAGTGCCGTTTCAAAATAGAGGCACAGATGCTCCATGCACGAGGGGTCCCCGGGCACTGGAACAAGTGCCAAGTTGAAGGCAGGGGGCCTGCCAGAGCTGGGTGTGGGTATTCAGGCCCTCACCTGCCCCGCCTGCAGGGCCAGACCGTGAGGAAAGGGCGCCCCCTGCTGGTCTTTTTGGATTTAAAATGTTTGGGGGGAGAGTTGAGTTCCAGTTCAGAGCCCCAAGTTAAACAGGAGGGAGTGAGGGAGAGGAGAGAGGGCATTCCCCGGATCCCAGGAGAGCTGGGCTATGGCTGCACTAAGGAGTTGTTCCTTCACCTGAGATGTGCTTCTTTTGGTTCATTTCTGGCTTGACAACAAGAAATAAACGTGGTATGTTCCTGAGTTTTCTGATTGTACTGCTCACAGGGGACACCTGGGCTTCCCGACAAGGGGAAGATTGACACAGGGCTGGAGACAGCTCTGGCCCAAACTGAGACAGTGGGGAAATGGGCAAGGAGTAGGTGGGGAGGCAGGGGCTATTCCATGATTTTTTTTTTTTTTTTTTTTTTTTTTTGAGACAGAGTCGTCTCACTCTGTCACCCAGGCTAGAGTGCAGTGACGTAATCTCAGCTCACTGCAACCTCTGCCTCACGGGTTCAAGCAGTTCTCCTGCCTCAGTCTCCCGAGTAGCTGGGATTATAGGCATATGCCACCAAGCCCGTTTTTTTTTTTTTTTGAGCTGGAGTCTCGCTCTGTCTCAGGTCTACCCTGTTGCCCAGGGTAGAGTGCAGTGGCGTGATCTCTGCTCGCTGGAACCTCCGCCTCCCAGGTTCAAGTGATTCTCCTGCCTTAGCCTCCTGAGTAGTGGGGATTTCAGGCGCGCACCACCACACCCAGCTAATTTTTGTATTTTTAGTAGAGTTGGGGTTTCACCATGTTGGTCAGGCTGGTCTCGAACTCCTGACCTCGGATCCACCCGCCTTGGCCTCCCTAAATGCTGGGATTACAGGTGTGAGCCACTGTGCCCGGCCTCCTTTAGTGATTTTAAACCATAATCTCTTTCCATGACCTGCCCCACCGCATCCCTGCCCCGCACTCGAGGAGGCACAGCCCTCCCAGGATGCTGATTTCTCAGGCAGGCAAATTGAGCACATCCGCCCCGGCAAGGACTTGAGCAACGCTGTCCTTGCGCTCATCCCCCAGACACGTGGATCCTGCGCTCTCAAATGTGAATGAATGGGACACCACATGACACGGGGAGGCAGAATTCGTTTACTGGGATCACTGAGTGGAGGTGGAGGAAGAACTGAGTGGCTGCTGTCCTGGTCTGGGGATGGATCAGGCACCAAGGTTAGGAGAGGGAGCCCATCACCATGTTAGTAAAACAATAAAGCAGTGGTCGGACAGAGGGAAGACCCACTGCCTGAGACTGCCCTGAGGCAAGAGGTGTACGTATCCTACCTGGCCCAACACACGCACTTCCCCACTGGCTGCTTGGCCTGTGTCAGCGCAGGGAGCGCGGGACGGTGGGGGAGGTGGAGCGGTAGCAGCGGTACCCCTCCAGTGCCGCCGGCAGGAGCAGCAGGCCGCTCAGGGGGTCTTTGCGGCAGCGGCCCATGGCCTCCTTGTAGCTCAGCCGTTCCTTGGAGATGGGGTCTGTCAAATCCTTCTCGTAGCTGGACTCGTCCTGCAGGAGCTGGGCCAGCTCTTCACTGACCATCCCAGAGAGGAGGGCCTGCTGGATGGGGATGCGGCCTGTCCTCTTGGGGTCGATGAGCCCCCCGGTCAGGTGCTGCACCTGCAAGTGTGGGAGCACGCTTTCCCGGGGCATCCAGCCCTTCTGGACAGCCTCGCCTACCGACAGCCTCTTCTTGGTGACGGGGTCCTCGATGCCGGTGAAGGCCTTCTGGGCGTTGAGCAGCCTCTGCGTGGAGGTGTTCTCGATCAGGCCCCTCTCCATCGCCTTGTGCACAGAGTAGCGCTCACGGCTGAGCAGGTCCACGATGCCCCCTGTGGCCGCCTGGGCCTCCAGTAGCTTCTGCCCAGTGATGGGGTCCAGCATGTTCTTGGCCACGGCCGTCTTGATGCTGCACTTGTTGTCTGTGGTTGTGTCATAGATCCCGGCGATAGGGAAGCTGTCATCACTGAGCCCGAGAGAGAAGCTGGGAGAGAAGAAACTGGTGCTCTGGGGGGCCGGGGAGGCGAGTGGGGACTTGGAGATGATAGAGCCGATGGAGAGTGAGGAGCTTGGCTTGGTCTCCCCGGCTACAAGCAGCGCAAACTCGGAGATGGGCAGGTGGCCGTCCTTGTACAGATGGTACTCCTCCTTAGAGATGCGACGGCAGCGGAGGGCGGCCTCGATGGAGTACTGCTTCCCGCTCTTGCGGTCCAGGAGCACAGACTCCTCCCCACAGGGCCCCGAGGTGGTGACCTCCTCCCAGTCACACTCGAGCTCCTGCAGCTGCAAGTACTGGCCCCTGTCGATGAGGCCCCTCTTGTAGGCCTCGTACGGGGACATGTCCTTCCCCGTCTCGGGTTCCAGGATGGAGATCTTGGTGGAAAGGTTGGTCTCTCGCGTCTGGGTCTCCTGGCTGAGCTCTTCCCGGCTCACCTTGGCGTGGAGGTCCCGGAGCATACGCTCCTTCTCGTAGATCTGGTCCTTCTCGCGGAGGATGGCCGCCTCGAGCCGAGAGAGCTCCTGGCCCCGCTGGGCCGCCTTCTGCCGCTCGCTCTCCGTCTTCTGGCTGAGCAGCTTCGACTCCTCCTGCAGCTGCAGTGTCTGCTGCTGCTTCTGCCTCTCCAGAGCCCGCAGCTCCTGCTGCAGCCGCCCACGCTCCTGGTCGGCCTGGTCCCGGGCCCTCTGCAGCTCGGACTCCTCCCGGGACCAGGTTCTCCCCAGCGTCTCGGCCCGGTCAATGCGCTCCCGCAGGCGCCGTGCCTCCTCCTCCCGGCCCTGCCGGGCCGTGCGCTCCCTGCTGAGCATCTCCCACACGCGGGCCCGCTCATCCTCCAGCACGCGGTCCTTCTGCACCCGGATCACTTCCTTGTAGATGGTCTTCTCCTGCGATTTGGCTTTCTGGAGGACGTCAATCTGGACCTGCAGGTTCTTGCACTCCCGATGCAGCTCCGTCACCTGGGTCTTCTCCTGGTCCAGGTCCCGCCGCAGGGCTTCCGTGGACTTCTCCAGGTCCGGGTCCTTCTCCAGCTTCACCACTTCCTCCATGATGATCTTCTCCTGCACCGTGGGAGGCCGCTTCTCCAGCTCCTGGATCCTCAAGGTCAGCTGCCGCAGCTCCCTCTCCACGGCCAGCTTCTTGCTGCGGTCCTCCTGGAAGCTGAGCAGGCCCTCCTGCTCCTCCACGCCGGCCCGCAGCTGCTGCAGCTCAAGCTCCAGCTGGCGCCGCCGGCCCACCTCCTCATCCAGGCTCCGGCTCAGCCGGCTGTGCTCCTCGCGCAGCTTCGGGTCCTTCTGGGTGACCACCACCTCCTGCACCACCACCTTCTCCTCGGGCTTCCTCCTCTCCAGCAGCAGGCGCTTGCTCTGCAGCTCGTACACCGCGTCCTCCGCGGCCCGCCTTTTCTGGGCCGCCTCCCGCACCTCCTGGCGGAGCCGCTCTGCTTCTTTCTCCAGCACCGGGTCCTTCTCGTGGCGCACCACCTCCTTGCTCACCGTCTTGGTCTCCACCTTGGCCCGCTCGCGCCTCCACTCGTCACGCTCACCCTGCAGGCGGATGAGCTGCTCCTGGGAGCGCCCGTGGCTGTTGACGAGCTCGTTGAGCTGAGCCTTCAGGCGGTCGATCTCGCGCAGCACCTCGGGGCTCCTCTCATGCCTCACCACCTCCTGGGTCACCTCCTTGTACTCCACCGTGGGCTTCTGGGCCCGCAGGACCTCCAGGTCGGGCAGCAGCTTCTCCACCTCCTTCTCCACACCGCTCCTCTTGCCCGCCACCTCCTGCAGCTTGGCCTTGAGCCGAGTGATCTCCTGCTCTGTCTCCGGATCCACCTGGAAGGTCTCGTGGACGCGCTCCTGGAGCTGCACTTTGGGCCTCTGCTTCTCCACCACGCTGTACTTGCTGTGCAGGTCGCTCAGCTCCCTGGCCAGCGTCGCGTTCTTGCTCCTCTCCTCCTCGAGGAGGCTCCTCAGCCTGGAGGACTCCTGGAGGAGCCCTGGGTCCTGCTCCACCTTCTTCACCTCCTTCACGATGACCTTGGGCTCCACCGAGCTGATAGCCCGCTCCAGGTCTTGGATGCGAGCCTGTAGCTTGGCCACAGCCTCCTCCGCCTGCTCCCTGCGCACAGCATCCTCCTCCATCTGCAGCCTCAGAGCCTGGGCTGCCTTGACCATTTCCAGATTCTTCTCCACCTTGACCACCTCTTTCACCACGACCTTCTCCTTCACATCCACCTCCCGCTTCTCAAGGGCCAGTAGCTCCTTCTTCAGCCGTTCCAGCCGGGCCGAGATGACGGCATCCTCCCCACGGAGCTGCTGGATCTGGATCCTGAGCTGGGCTGCCTGACTGTCCAGGCCGGGGTCCCTCTCCACCTGGGTGACCTCCTTGGTCAGCAGATGAGGCTGCATGGTCTTCCTCTTGCTTTCCAGCTGCACGACCTTCTGGGCTGCCACTTCCAGGTCTGCCTGCAGGCCAGCCCGCCGCTTGCCCTCCTCCTCCACCTGGGCCTTCACCCTAGACAGGCTGCCCTCCAGCTGGGGGTCCCGGTAGAACTCCACCACTTCCTTCTCCTCCAGCCTCTCCAAGGGCCGCTGGGTCCTCAGCTGCAGCAGTTGGCTCCTCTGCACCTCCAGCTCACGCTGCACTTGGGCCACCCGCTTCCTCTCCTTTTCCAGCTGGGCCTTCAGGGCCTCTGACTCTCTCCCTGCTTGGGCAGGGCTCTCGGAGGCCTGCTTTGCATCATGGGTCCCTCGGATGTCCTCACTGAGCTCCTTCTGCAGAGAGGAAGAAGGGTAGAGCATGGGGGTGGGCGGTGGAGATAGGAGCTCCATGTTTTTCCTGAGATGAAAGACCTCTCCCTGTTTCCTGAGACTCCCCAGTGGGTCCTCAGAGGCAGAGCTGAAGACCTAAGATGCTTGGATATAGGGTTTTGAGAAGACCCAGTCAATGCAATGATTTTAGGACCCAAGGCAGTGTGCAGGCCTGGTTTGCATTAGAAAGCGCAAATAGGGGCCAGGTGCGATGGCTGATGCCTTTAATCCCAACACTTTGGGAGGCTGAGGCAGGCGGATCACCTGAGGTCAGGAGTTCGAGACCAGCCTGATCAACACAGTGAAACCCTGTCTCTACTAAAAATCCAAAAAATTAGCTGGGTGTGGTAATGCATGCCTGTGATCTCAGTTACTCAGGAGGCCAAGGCAGGAGAATCGCTTGAACTGGGGAGGCGGAGGTTGCAGTGAGCTGAGATTGCGCCATTGCACTCCAGCCTTGGTGACAGAGCGAGATCCTGTCTCAAAAAAAAGTTTAACCATATATGCAAGGAAGTGCAAACAGGAGAGGTTCTCCCTGTCCCTCCAGAACCTCTCCCCTTTCCCCTTCCATCCAGGGACGCTGACTGTGGCTGAGGGTAACAGAAAAGCTGGCAAGTCACCAGGAGTCCTGGAGAAGTTCTGGCTCGAGGGTGTGTAGTGTGTAGGCCGAGGGTGGACAGCCAGGTGGCTGAGGCTGAAGGCTGTAGGGGATTTTCTCTGCTCTCTGGGGTTGGAGGTCCTGTCCCATTGGAGGACGCCCAGCGGCCAAGCTGTGACCACACTGAATGCCATCTCCAGGGCCTAACCCTGCGATGGACACCAGCCTGTAAGAGCTGCTGGAGAGAAAAGGTGGCTGGAAGCTGCCCCCCTCTCCAGCAGCCAGAGCTGCCCAGGAGCTGCAGGCAGGAGGGAGAGGAGGAAGGGAGACTACCAGGGTGACAGCCTGGCATTCTGGGAATGGAGTGGGCATTCCTGGTTATTCTTGGCTGTTGTGGGAAAGGTGTAGGTGTTGTCTGTGTACCTTCTCCAGCATTTTTCTAGCAAACTCCAGCTGCTGCAGCAGCTGCTGCTGTGCTGCTGCAACCTCAGTATAGGCCGTTGCAAGGTTCTTCTCCTGGAGAGGGCAGAGGGAGAGGGGAAGGGCAGAGTCAGCTCCTGCCTTGGAGCCTGCAGAGCTGGTGCCAAGGTCCACTGAGCCCCATCAGGTCCCATCTCACCTGGGCCTGGATGCTCTCCCGCAGGGGAGCCACTCGGGGTCTCTTGGGGGCTGACACTGCCAGGGTGGGCTCCAAAGAGCAGCGGTAGGTGTTTGCCTGGAGCTCATAGTCCTGAGCAGGGAGGAAAGGACAGCAGGCTGGCAGCCAGTGGGGAAGCTGGGTGTGGGGGATAGGGCTGGAAGAGGGACAAGGGTGATGCATGGAGAGGGGCAAGCTGAAGGCAAGCTGCTTACCTGGAGCGCTGCCTGCAGGGCCTGGGAGAGGCGGGATGCTGTGGCCCTGTCCCGCTCTCGGCTCTGGATCTCCTGCGTCAGCCTCTGCCAGGGAAGAACCCAGAGTCAGGAGGCCAGGAAATGCCACTCACCCTGACTCTCCTCTAGCCAGTGGCTCCAGGGCCACAGTCAGCCAGAGCTGCCTCCCAGGAACGAGAAAGGGCAGGGAGGGAGACCTGGGCCAAACTCCCTCCTCTCCCTGACATCATTCTCTATTCTCTCTGCTTTTCCTCCTTCCTCTCCGAGGCACCTTGGCAGAATCCCTTTCTTTTTTTTTTTTTTTGAGACCAAGTATCGCTCTGTCACCCAGGTTGGAGTGCGTTATCTCAGCTCACAGCAGCCTCCTGGGTTAAAGCGATTTTCATGCCTCAGCTTCCTGAGTAGCTGGGATTACAGGTGCCTGCCACCATGCCAGGCTAATTTTTATATTTTTAGTAGAGACGGGGTTTCACCCTGTTGGCCAGGCTGGTCTCGAACTCCTGACCTCAGGTGATCCGCCAGCCTCGGCCTTCCAAAGTGCTGGGATTATAGGCATGAGCACCTTTCTTTGGCCTTGTGCCCCTCAGAGTTCCGTTCTAGCACAGCAGTATCTGCGAGCATCACCTGGGGCCTGTGGGAGGCAGGCAGGCATTCGGGGTCCACCTGCACATCGGATCCAGCAGGTCTGGGTGGCCCTGAGAAGTCACATTTCTGACAAGTCCCCAGGTGATGCTGCTACAGCTCATCCAGAACCATGGCTCCAAGTGGAAAGTTCTCAACCCAGGGCGCCCACTTTTATTCATCTGGGAACTTAATATACTGATGCTCTGACCACAATAATCCAATTTATTTGGTCTGGGGAGGGGTCCTGGCCTGGGGATGTTTTAAATGCTCCCTGGGAGATTCTAGTTTGCAGCCACGGCTGAGAATCTCTGTCCCAGGCCCCCTTCCCAATGTCACCTCCCTACTCTCTCCCCAGATATTCTCATTTTCCGGAAGTCCCAGACCCATCTTTGCTCTCATGAGCTCCTAGGGGAACCCCCAGCCCCAGTTCCCTCCCATATGCCTACCTCCATCTCCCCGCTGCCCTCGGCTGTCCTGGCCACCTCATTTCAGCATGACCTAGCCGGCCCCATTCATCTCCCCAAATATGCTCTATTCCCTGTGTTCCACCTCAGGTGGAGGTGCCCCCTCTTCCCAGTTGTCCCCAACAGAACCCTGGGCACCACCGGGCCCCGTCCATCTCACTCACTGTCCCCTTCAAGCAGTCACCAAGTCCACCTAATTCTGCCATCTCCATCTCAGATCTGCCCACCTCGCCCTGTGCCATGGTCCCTTCCCCGGCCAGGCCGTCACTCTCTCTCACCTGGATTTCCAACCTGGCTCCTCATGGGCCTCCGTGTCTTCATTCCCACCCTCTTAGCCGTTCTCTACTCGGCAGCCAGAGCCAGCTTCTAAACACTGGCCTGGAAGCATCCCCTCCCCAGCAGCTTCTGGGGGCCACAGGAGACAGCGCAGCCTGGATCCCATGCTGGAAGGGCCTGTGTGGTCTGCCCATCTGGTCGCCCTCGCCCCTGAGTTCCCCTCCTTTCTTCTGATGCCATGTTCTCTATATGGGACATTTCATCCCTCCCCCGGCTACACTTGCTTCCTCCCACACCACCAACCCTGACCCACGTGGGTGTCCAGCCTGGGAGCACCCACAGCACGCCGGCTTCTCCCACCAATGCTTGTCAGCATCATAGACCTCCCCCACCAGACTGGGAGCTGCCTGGGTGCAGGCTTGTACCCCAGTGAACCCATTGCCTGGCACATGGCAGGGGCTTGACGAGTATGAGGAAGATGCAATAGTGGCCGGAACCCTCAGGGCTCTGTGGCCTGAGCTTGTAAATCCCACTGCCCCAGTCGGGCCAGACAGAGATGGGCTGGCCCCGTCTGGACAAAGAGGAGCATTTCAGCTGGAGGCCAGGGAAGGGGCCCAAGGCCTCCGTGGTCTGGGCTTTGAAGCCCCTTAGAGCGCTTCTGAGCTTTGGCCACTAGGGGGCCACATGGGCACAGGCAGCTGTCCCTGCCCCAGCCTCACCTTCTGCGCCTGCAGCTTGTAGGCGATCTGGCTGGGGCCGTCGCTGGGCCGCACCTGGCTGTGGGGCAGGTGCTCCAGCCAGGAGCTCAGGTTATCCTTGCAGTTCTTGAACTGCTGGTAGGTGAGGGCGGCATCCTGCACCATCTTCTCCCTGCAGGAGGACGAGGCCCAGAACAGAGATAAGACCTGCCCTCTGGGGACAGGGGCAGGTGCACAGGGAGGCTGGTGGGAGCCTCCTCCTGGGGGCAGGTCAGGAGGCCCGAGTGGCCTGCTGTGCAGATCCCCACTCCCTGAGCCTGGGAATTCAGAGATGGGACAGTCTCTACCAGGCACCACCCTGGGAGGTAAGTGCTGTTGTTATCCCATTTTAGAGACGAGGAAACAGCTTCAGAGAAGTGAAGTCACTAACTAGCCCAGGATCACACAGCTTGTAGACAGCAATGCCTGGCTCTGCACCAGTCCACACCCTGTGCCACGAGGACCCAGTCGCTCACCGCAGGTCCAGCTGGTCCCCTGCGGCGTGGTAGCGGTCGGTGAGGGCTCGCACCTGGCGCTGCTGGCGAGGCAGGTCTTGGCAGAACTCCTGGAAGTTGTTCTGCAGCGCGGCGCATGCGTGCTCCGAGGCCTTCAGCGCGCGGTGCAGCCGCAGCACGCAGGTCTGCTGTTCCAGCAGCTCCCTCCGCTGGCGCTGCGGAAGGAGGGGACGCAGCCGTGCACCCTCGTGGCTGGGGAGACGCGGTGTCCACCCCACCCGCCCCTGAATGCTGGGTCCCCCTGCCACCAGGAGGCCCCGGCTGGTCCCTTACCTGCAGCTCGCTGACCCTCTCCTGCAGAGCCCCCGGTTCAGCAGGGATGGGGGCCTCCTGCACCAGGGTGGCCTCGAAGCCTCGGATGACCCTGTCCGCATCCTGGATCTGCCGCTCCAGGCCCAGGGCAGCCTTGGCTCTGCCGCAGAGGAGACAAGGCTCAGACACTCCCTGGGCCACACGCTGCTGCCCTGCCTGGCTGCCCTGTCCCCAAAGCACTCACTTCTCCCCGTAGAGGCTGCACAGAACCTGCACGTCACTGAACTTGTTCTTCACGCTGTTGAGGGCCACGGGCAGCTGCAGGGCAGCGGGGCCCACGGGCCGCGTGGACAGAAACGCCTCGCACTCCTTCTGGGCTGTCTCCTTCTCCGTTCCCAGGCTCTGCAGGCGCTGGGCTGTGCCCTGAAGAGGGGCGGGGTCAGGGATCTCTGGGCAGGTGGGTTCCGCCCGACTCTTCTACCAGGATACCCTAACTCTGCGCCCGTGGAGGCAGTAGAGTGTGGTGGGTACATGCTTGGGCTCAGGCCAGAGAACTGGGTTCAGTCCTGGCCCCGCTCGTTCCTCTGTGGATGACCTGCGGCAGATCAACCTCTCTGACCCTCAGTCTCCTCATCTACAGAATGACTAATAGGAGGGGGCGGGCGCACTGGCTCACACCTGTAATCCTAGCACTTTGGGAGGCCGAGGCGGGTGGATTGCTTGAGGTCAGGAGTTCGAGACCAGCCTGGCCAACCTGGCGAAACCCTGTCTCTCCTAAAAATACAAAAATTAGTCAGCCGTAGTGGCGTGCACCTGTAATCCCAGCTACCCAGGAGGCTGAGGCAGGAGAATTGCTTGAACCCCAGGAGGTGGGGGTTGCAGCAAGCTGAGATCACGCCGCTGCACTCCAGCTTGGGCGACAAGAGCAAGACTCCATCTCAAAAAAATAAATAAAAAAGAATGATTGATGGGAGGACGACACAAGAGCCTGTGTCCTGAGCTCAGCAGCGAGCGCTAGGCGCACAGTTACCTACAGTCATCTTCATGTCACTGTCCTGCTGACAAGACCATCAGGTCCCCCGGCCCTGTCGCTCCAGCCAAAGCCCTGGCTCTGCCTACTAGGGACTGTCGCCCTCATTCTTTCATCAGTTATTCACTCATCTGCCCCGTCCGTCACCGAGCAGTGCTGACTCTGTACCAGGCACCACCCACCACCAGTCTAACTGGGCTTCTCCTGCACCCCAACACCACTGACGTGGCAGATGCTATGACTTCAAAACCTAAGGACGCAGCTTCTTGGGAGGTGAAGACAGGGGGATTGTTTGAGACCAGGAAGTTGAGGCTACAGTGAGCCTTGATCATGCCACTGCCCTCCAGCCTGGGCAACAAAGCAAGACCCCGTCTCAAAATAATAATAATATGGCCAAGTGCCGTGGCTAATGCCTGTAATCCTAGCACTTTGGGAGGCCAAAGTGGGAGGATCGCTTGAGCTCAGGAGTTTGAGACCAGCCTGGGCAACATGGCAAAACCCCATCTCTACCAAAAAAATTAGCTGGGCTCAGTGTTGCACCTGTGGTCCCAACTACTCGGGAGGCTGAGGTGGGAGGATCACTCAAGCCTGGGAGGTGGAGGTTGCAGTGAGCTGAGATTATACCACTGCACACCACTGCACTCCAGCCTGGGTGACAAAGTGAGACCCCATCTCAAAAAACAAAAAACAAAAAACAGACCAGGCGCGGTGGCTCACGCCTATAATCTCAGCACTTTGGGAGGCCGAGATGGGAGGATCACTTGAGGTCAGGAGTTCGACATCAGCCTGGCCAACATGGTGAAACCCCGCCTCTACTAAAAATACAAAAATTAGTTGGGCATGGTGGTGCGTGCCTGTAATCCCAGTTATTCAGGAGGTTGAGGCAGGAGAATTGCTTGAACCTGGGAGGCAGAAGTTGCAGTGAGCCCAGATCGTGCCACTGCACTCCAGCCTGGGTGATGCAGAGAGACTTTGTCTCCAGAAAAGAAAAGAAACTGGTTTGGGAGGATACCCCAGACTGTGGCCCGGTGTGGGTCTCACTCTGAGCACTTTTGGGGGTGTTGAGTCCACGTGGCAGAGAGCTTGCTGTTCTTGGGTAAGGAGTTTACACAACGCTGCAACCTCCCCAGGTAGGCTCCCCCTTGCAGCCAGGGGACATCTCTTCCTAAGATTCTCCAGGCTTCCTTGCTATTTCAGGAGCTTCGCCAGAATACCTCCTGGGGGTGTTGACATTGGGCCCTACTGGAACCTTCCTGAATGATCAGGTGAGCTGGGCATTATTATGTCTGCTTCAGGGATGAGGAAACCAAGGCCCAGAGAGTCATGTAGTCCAAGATCCCGGAGCTGGTCAGTGGGGGAGCCAGGAGGGGAACCAGCTTGTCTGAGCCCAGCTCTGTCCACACCCTTCTCCACCTCCGTCC
Source organism: Hylobates moloch (assembly GCF_009828535.3). Taxonomy (NCBI): domain Eukaryota; kingdom Metazoa; phylum Chordata; class Mammalia; order Primates; family Hylobatidae; genus Hylobates; species Hylobates moloch. Next base: position 2,600,617 of record NW_026652290.1, on the reverse strand, counting down.
CAGCCACTGCTCCTGCACTTGCCTCACCTCCCTCAAGTGTGAGCACCAGGGCCGGGCCGCTTCTCATCCCAGCCGCCCCTTTCCGCCGCTCACCCACCTCCTGGCTGTGGATGCGGCCCTCCAGGTCCTCCAGGGGTGTGGTGCGGCTCAGCGGGGCCCGCGCCCGGGCCAGCACCTGCCTCTCTATCTGTCCCAGGTCTCCATCCAGCTGGGTCATCTGTGTCAGGAGCTTCTGGGCCTGTGGGTTGGCCGGGGCCGAGCCAGATGGAGCTGGGGGCAGAGGTGCTGGTGAGGGCCCAGGGTCTATCTCCAGACTGCCAGACGGGTGCCCCCACCAGGTGCCCACAGAGGGTCCTGTCGGAGTAGGGTGGAGGGGATGGGCAGGGCCACCCCAGAGATGAAATCCCCAGAGTGATGGTCCCTAACCCAAGGCAACCCCTGCCCATCAGAGACCAGTCGGAAGTCGGAATCTACTCCTTCTAGCCCCACAGCCACCCCTCCCCGGGCCACCCTGGGTACCCTGCTGGCTGGGCCGAAGAGACTCCACAGCACTGGCCTTCAGGCGGCTCTGGACTGTGGCCAATTTCCGCTTCAGGTCCTGCAGCTCCGAGGCCAGCCTAGAACGAAGAGGGGATTCGAGAAAGAGGTCCCCACTCTGCCTCTCTCCCTCCCCAGCCCCAGTAGACGCAGCTTCAGGTGAAGGCCGGCCTTTGAGCAGGGGTCTGCCGGGCCATGGGCTTGGACAGCGCAGGGCCGGCCTGCTCTGCCCACAGCCTGCCCCTGAGTATCCCTACACAGACCTACCGGGAGGCCCTGGCCACAGCATCAGGGTCTGGTGCTGGGATGCAGAAGCAGGTGGCGGGAGCACGCTTGGTCTCCCCACCAGGGCCCTGCACGACCCAGGTGTGCGGGTCAGTGTTATCTATCAGCTTATACCGCTCGCCCCGCAGCAGCTGCACCTGGGGGCACAGAAAGGGGGCGGCTCCTGCGGGCTCAGGGGCAGGGGGCCAAGGCCAGGGCAGAGTAGGGGCTGGGGACACAGACAGATGGGGACAGCAGCTGGAACAGGGACAAGAGTAGGGTGGGAGGTGCTGGGGTAGAAAAGAGGCAGGACAGGACTTGGAGAGAGGAGGGTCTGGGTCAAGGGAAGGAGTAGGGCAAAAGTGGGCGCAGGAGACAGCTGGGGATGGAGCAGGGATGAGCTTGGGCAGGGGCAGGGGCAGGGGATGGGCTGGGTGGGGCTGGATGGCGGCAGGGGTGAGGTGGGGGAGTTCGCACTTCTCCTGAGTCCCAGTCGCAGATGCTGTCCACGTGCAGGGGCTGCTGAGGCAGGTTTCTTCGCTGTGGCAAAGGGGCCACATCCTGGCTTCGCCGCTGCAGGTCCCCAGTGGCCCTCTCGGTGACGGCCAGCTGTTTTTCCTCTGCCTGCCGGGGGCCCAGGCTGCATTGGAGGCTGGCCACACCATACCCGTCCTTCAAAAGGACTAGAGGCTGGCCTTCATGAAGGCAGGGGTCTCTAAGTCAGCAAAGTAAAAGGAGCCCCTCTCTGGGGGCCTAGGATCCTGGGATCTGCTAGCTGCAGGGAGGGGGATGGCACAGCATCACCCAGGCCTCTGAGCAGAAGCTAGACGGGCCTCAGAGCTCTCCCAGGCTGCCCTTGTCCCACTGCAAATGAGGAAACTGACGTCCAGAGGTGGGAGGAGCTTGCCGGTACCTGGCCAGCCTCCTGCTAGAGCAGACCACCCGCCAGCACCCAGGCCAGGGCTTGGGATAGGACTAGGTACCGAGGCAGAAGGGGTGAGGCCCAGAAAGATGGACAGGACCAATTCCCAGAAGTGGGGTGCAGATGGCCTGGTGGGGTTGTCTCACCTCCAACTGTTGCAGCAGCTCTGTGGGGGAGCCAGGGGGGCCCCCAGGTGCAGGGCTGTACTTGGCATCCAAGTTGGAGTTGAGCTTCGCCAGGGTCTGGCTGACTGAGTCGGCCTCTTCCTGGAACTGAGTTCACTGGGTGGTCAAGGGCAGAGCCTGGGGCAAGCTGCTGCCCACTGACCCCACAAACCAGCTGAACCTAAGCCAGCTAAACCTAAACCAGCTAAACACAAAGCAGCTAAACCTAAACCAGCTAAATACAAACCAGCTAAACACAAACCAGATAAATGTGAACCAGCTAAACTAAACCAGTAACCCCTAAGCCAGCTAAACCTAAGCCAACTAAACACAAATCAGCTAAACCTAAACCAGGTAAACCTAAACCAGCTAAACTTAAACCAGCTAAATCTAAACCAGCTAAACACAAACCACCTAAACCGAAACCAGCTAAACCTAAACCAGTCAAATGCGAACCAGATAAACCTAAACCAGCTAAACACAAACCAGACAAACCTAAACCAGCTAAACTTAAACGAGCTAAACCTAAACTGTCACTCTCCCCTACTCTGGTCGCTCTTTTTCCTACGCAGGTGACAGGACCTTTTATCACTGGTGTGCTCTCGCAAATGGGGTCTTACTCGTGCACTGAACTTAATTTTTTTAAGTGGGTCATAAAACACTTGGTCTTCGTCCTTCCTGCACAAATGAAGGGCACCATCACCTGCCTCCCTCCAGCACCTGAAGTCTTTCTTGCTGGGACAGAGGGTATTGGAGCTGCACTTGTCCCAGCCCCGGAGAAGAAGCTGTGCTTTAAAGAAGCATTCCAGGTGCTTTTACGGAATTTTTGTCAATGTGTGTGATCACAGTCTTGTGGTTCTATAGGAAAATGTATGAAACATTATCTGCCCCCAAATCCCAGTTGTATATTATATCAGGGTTTCTCAACTGTTTTTTTTTTATTATTATTCTCCTAAAGAGCCTTTTAAGAAATATTTTATTTAATTTCCCCCACCTCATCCCCATAAAATTTTATTTATTTATTTATTTTGATAGAGATTTATCTATTTGTATAGAGACAGGGTCTCGCTATGTTGCCCAGGCTGGTCTGGAACTACTGGGGTCAAGCAATTCTCCTGGCTCGGCCTCCCAAAGTGCTGGGATGACAGGTGTGAGCCACCGCACCTGGCCCCCAAGAAATTTTAATACCACAGATATGCTGTATACAGCTTAGGTGCTGTATGTGGATCTGTACTTCATGCATAAAAAGAGTTAAGATATTTTTCTGCCATTAAGAACCAATTTTCACCCCCCTGGGAACTGCTTCACCCTGTTGAGAATGTGCCCATGCCTTGCTTTCCCTCTGGGACCGAGTGGCAACCACATAGCTCTATTTTATTTTATTTTTGAGGTGGAGTCTCTCTCTGTCACCCAGGCTGGAGTGCAGTGGACCAATCTCGGCCCACTGCAACCTCCGCCTCCTAGGTTCAAGCGATTCTCCTGCCTCAGCCTCCTGAGTAGCTGGGATTACAGGCGCACGCGACCACGTCTGGCTAATTTTGGTATTTTTAGTAGAGACAGGGTTTCACCATGTTGGCCAGGCTGATCTCGAACTCCTGACCTCAAGTGATCCGCCAGCCTCGGCCTCCCAAAGTGCTGGGATTACAGGTGTGAGCCACCGCGCCCTGCCAGCTCTGTCTAGCTGAGAGGTGCAGTGCCTCTCCTGTGGGCAGGGGTGCTGTGGGACCTCCCGCCCCTGCCGCCCCTGCCGCCTGCCTGAGGGCTCACCCGGCGGTAGTCCTCCACGTGCTGCAGCTGGGTCTCCTGGCAGATGCACAGGTTCAGGAAGTTCTGCCACTCCATCTTCAGGGCCTCCTGATGGGCCTGGATACGGCAGCACGGAGCCCTCGGACCACGCCCCGCCCCGCCCCCCCCACGTCCACCCCACCTCCCCCCCTTTCCCGCCCACCATGTCCCTTCTCACTCTCGCCCTGCCCTGCCCGCAGCGCACCTGGATGGGCCCCACCGCGGGGTGCCGCAGCTCCACCATGCGCTCGCCGTCGTCCTCCAGCTGGTTCACGCTCTGCTCCTGGCTCAGCAGCTCCTGCTGCTTGAAGTGCTGGGGGCGAGTAGGGTGGGGAGCGGTGGTGAGGACCAGGATGGCCCTGGCCTCCCCCAACTGGCCCCAACCTCTGCCAGCCGACCTCGTACTCCCGCCGCACGCCCGCAGGGTCGGCCATGAGGTCGCTCCAGTCCTGCTGCAGGATGCGGCGCTGCTGCTCCGCCAGGGCGCTTAGCTGCCGCGTGCAGCCCTGCAGGTGCGTGTACAGGCTGCCCAGGCTCTGCCCGCGCCACGACGCCGCCTTCTGTGCTCAGGACCCGCCGCCAGCAGCAGGGTGGGGAGAGAGAAAGTGGGGGGCAAAAGGCGCCATTGGGCCGCGCTCAGGAACACTGGCCCCGGGCAGGGTCCGGGCGGCCACCCAGGCCCACCCGCAGCCGCCCTGCCCGACCCTCCCTCCTGCTCACCAGTAGGTCTCGGTATTGGCTCCGGATGGTGGCTGCATCCTGCCTCGACCAAGGGGAGAAACAAGCCCGTGAGAGGTGGGGTGCAGGGAGATGGCCCCGTAAGATCTGGGCCAGCTATACCCCACCCACCCCTATCCCCAGGGCCCAGCCCATCTAGCTCCGGCTGTGACTGGAGAAACAGGGGCTGGGGCTGGCCCGGATGTGACATCCTCCGGGCTCACCTACCGGCCCCACAAGGCTGCGCAGCTGCTGCCCATAGGCGTCTATCTCCTTCTGCAGGATGTTGTGCTCGGCGATCTGTTGCTCCAGCTCCGCCATGCCCGGCCCGTACTGGCCTGCGCAGACCTGCTTCTGCAGGAGAGCCAGTGGCTCAGTCCCCACAGGACCGCGGTGGGGAGCCAGAGAACCCCACACGCCTCTCACTCGGAGAAGTGGACTTGGTCATTTGGGCAGAGCGTGGACGAGCCTGGGAGCAGCCCGGGTGCACGCCCTGCAGCTCACCCAGGGGCGAGGCCATTCTGCAGTGGCCCCTGAGTCCCACTGGTTCCCAGACGCTGGGCTCAGCCTCTGAGAAGTCTCCAGCTCCACCCTGCCTCATCTGTGACCCAGCCTCAGTGCCTCCTGCCTGGACACCTCCAGCCAAGCTCTAGGGACCTCAGAAAGCCCTGCTCCAGCCGGGCCCTTCCCCACTGTCCCTCTATTGCAGGATGACACCCCTTCTCTGTGGCATCAAAGCACAACTCCTCAACCAGGGATCAGAATGCCCCATGACCTGGCTCTGCCCACCTGCCCAGAAATCCCCACTTCCCGTCCAACCCCAGGCTTCCTCCTGGCAGGAGCCTCTGCTCCTTCTTTCTGGAATTGTCCTCTCCTCACTACTTCACCCTGACCCAACCAAACCCTCTCACCCCTCTGACGTCTCTTCATGTACCTCCTCCTGCAGGAAGTCTTCCCTGACTGCACTGTCTGCACTGTCTCCCTGCCCAGACCCCTGAGCCACCCCTACACCCTGACTGTTCAAGCCTACAGTCAGGCCCTGGATTAAATGCAGTTCCGTATCGCCCTCTGATCACACTGGGGTGTGACTTTGAGCTCCTGACCTGTTTCTGCTCCAGCACGCGTGCCCAGTCGACCCTGGGTCCCACTTCGGGGGGCAGCACCATCTTCTCGTACAGGGCACGGTACTCCGCACACTCCTGGGTCACCCGCTCGTGCAGCTGCTTGATGCTGTCAAGAAGGTGGCCGGCAGGTCACGGCTGGGCCTAGGTCTTCCCCAGGGACCCCCAGCCCTGCCGCAGCCCCACTCACTCCTTCTCAATCTCCTCAGCCTGCGGGTGCTTGAGCCGCCGGGCCTTGTCCACGTCCAGGAAGAGGTCCTTGAGCAGCACCTCGGCCTCCTTCAGGCTGCGGCCCGTCTCCTGCTGGTGCTGCAGGGCCTGGCTCTGCTCACTGTTCAGCCGGTCCTGTGGGCAGGGGATGGGCAGACTTGCCAGGGCCCAGAGCCCCCACACCCCTACTGCCCATCACTGTGGGCCTGAGCCCAACCTTTGGGACCCCAGCTATGCTGGCCAACCTCGAGGCCCACGCCAGGCACAGGGTCAGGCCCAGGGCGTCCGTGACAAGACACAGGGGAGCCCAGAAAAGAAGGAAGCTGAGCCGTCTCTCCCACCATGTGTTAGGGGATGGGCGGTGCAGGACAAAGGTCATCTGTTCCATCTTCACCATCACCAGGGGGCACTCAGGGAGTGCCAGGCCTGATGATGGGCCGCCCATGCCACCCAGCCTGCCCACGCCCTGCCAACTGCCGCCGGGGCCTCACCTGCTGCAGCCTCTTCTGCGTCTCCAGGATGTCCCGCTCCACCTGGTCGGCGTTGGCTTGCATGCGGGAGATGAGCAGGGCCAGCTCCTGGGTGGCAGCCCTGGTGGGTGGAGGGGACAGCGGGCAGCTTGGCGGAAGGGGCCCCTCTGTGCCCCATCCAGGTGGCGTCCCCTGCCCTCCTTCCACCCCATCCTGCCCCCACAGCCTAGCTCACTGCCCTGACTTTGGGGTCTCTCTCTGCAGGAGGCTCTGTGAGCGAGTCCTGGTTGGGGGTGTTAGCACGGCCCCACCACATGAGGGGTCAAAAGGTGAGGGTCTCAGGTCTGTGTGGTGCTGGGGGGCAGGCGGCCTCGGTGTCCCAGCCTCAGCCAGCTGTGCTGGCAGTGAGTTCCCGACCCCACCCAGCTGCCCGCCTCTTCCCTCCCCTAGCCAGTGAGTCACCAGCTCAGCCACTAGTACCTGAGCCAGCCTGGCTGGGCCCTGGGAGGGGCAGTTGGGCTGGCTGCGGCAGGGAGGCAGCAGCGTGTCCCCCACCCCCAGCTCCTCCCACTCCAGCCCTGTGTTCCCCTATACCTCCTCCGCCCCGGGGAGCTTTGCCAGAGTGCTGGCTTCAGCAGCCGTCTAGAGGAGCCTCACACTGTCGGAGCCGGGGAGGGGGGGCAGGCGCAAGAGACTGCTGGGCACCCTAACATTCTCCAGAGTTGAGGGTTCAAAGCCCAGATTGGGCCCTGACTTGCTCTGAGTCACCTGGTCAGGGACGGAGGGGAAACCTTGCTTCCACCCCAGGGCTTTTTCTGTGCATTCGCCCTGCAGCCTCCACAGAGCACCTGCTGTGTGCATGCACTCACTCTGTGGAGGTCATGAGGTCAAGCAGACCTAAAAGAGGGCATATTGGTCCAAGCCTCATGAGCACAGTGCCTTATTGGGGGATCATTATCCCGGGGCAGGGGAAGCCTTGAACTGGATCAGAGGATGGCCCCCCCCAGGCAAAGGGACAGTGCTGGTGAAGGCTCAGCAGTCTGGAAGAACTCTGTGGCCAAGACAGCCTGGTTTCATCTTTCTCCATCATTAATGCTGTGTGACCTTGGGCAAGTTACTCAACCTCTCTGTGCCTGAGGTTCCTCACTTGTAAAGCGGGATTCTAATAAAAATATCTATGTCTTAGGGCTATTGTGAGCATTAATTGAATTTATCTGTCTGAAACATCCAGTGCAGGCCTGGTGCCGGGTCGGCACCCAGCACGTGTTAGTTTTTATCCCACTAGAGGGCTAGTGCCTTGAAGGCAGGGGCCTGTTGGTTCTGTCTACAGCGACATCTCCAGTGCCTAGAACAGTCCTGGCATGCAGTAAGCGCTCAGTAAGTTCATGTCAAACAAGTGGATCGCACGTGAGGTGAGAGCCAACAGGGTCCTGAGGACCGAGCTGCCCCAGGCCGGGAGCGCACTGCTGGGGAGTCTGCCTGGACAGTGGGAGCTGCAGGTGCTGGGCCCCGGGCACTCCTGCTCAGGTCCCGCCTCCTGGGATGGCTGCTCCCACGGGGAGCTGCATACTCCACCCTGGGTGGGGCTCAGGTGCCCCAGGGAGGACAGGTCACTCAGCGAGAGTGTTAGCTGAGAGTCCTTAACCACTGTCTTCCCGTCCGCCCAGACGCCCAGCCGCGGTGTCTGTTGGTGCCTTGATCCCTGTCGGGGTAATGGGCACCCCCACTCCCACACCAGCCTTCATCCCTGAGCTTATCTCGACACCCTGGACCCAGGCGGGCTGCCGCCTCCTCTGCAGACGAGCTGAAGCCAGTGAGTGGGAAGAGCACCGCCCAATCCATCCACAGAGAGCTGGGGCCGGGCCCCAGAGAGCCGGGTGGTCCAAGGGAGGCCCAGTGCCCCCTGCACCACACCCACTGGAAAAGGAAGCCCCAGCTCTATTTTGTTTTGTTTTAACAGACAGGGTCTTGCTCTGTCACCCAGGCTAGAGTGTAGTGGAGTGATCACGGCTCACCACAGCCTCGACTTCCCGGGCTCAAGTGATCCTCTCACCTCAGCCTCCGAACTAGCTCTGACTACAGGCATGCACCACTACATCCAGATAATTTTTGTATATTTTTTGCAGAGACGGGATTTCGTCATGTTGCCCAGTCTGGTCTCGAACTCCTGGGCTCAAGTGATCCACCCGCCTCGGCCTCCCAAAGTGGTAGGATTACAGGCGTGAGGTATTGCACTAGGATTTTTTTTTTTTTTTTTTTTTTTAAAGACAGAGTCTCAGTCTGTCACACAGGCGGGAGAGCAGTGGTGTGATCATGACTCACTGCAGCCTCAAACTCCTGGGCTCAAGCAATAGGCACGAGCCACCAAGCCTGGCTATTTTTTATTTTTATTTTTTTATAGAAACAAGATCTCCCTATGTGGCCCAGGCTGGTCTCGAACTCCTGGGCTCAAGGAATCCTCCCGCATTGGCCTCCCGAAGTTCGGGGATTATAGGCGTGAGCTACTGCGCCTGGCCATGAACCCCTAACTCTTCAATACAACAAGGCTCTGGGTGAGAACTCTGGGGAGGGCTGTGGCTTAGGCAGGAGGCAGCACAGCCCCTGCGTCCCTACCCTAGGGATCCCACCCCGCCCCTTCAGTCCTCATGCCCTGCATCCAGGCTCCAGGGGTCATCCCAGCCAAGTAGAGCCTTGGGGCAGAGCTGCAGTCAGGCAGCCAGGCTCTCCTGTCTCCCAGGCTCTCCTGTCCCCCAGGCTCTCCTGTCCCCCAGGCTCTCCTGTCCCCCAGGCTCTCCTGTCCCCCAGGCTCTCCTGTCTCCCAGGCTCTCCTGTCTCCCAGCCTCTGGCAGAGGAGGGCCCCGGTGCAGGCTCCTGTCCAGCACTTCTCCCGCTGAGCGGCCTCAATCCGTGGCCCGCAGGCCCCCTTAGAGGATGTAGGGAGCCCCAGGCCATCCCCTGCCTCCTGCCAGGGCTGAAGTTCGGCCTGGGCCTGCGGCTCCCAAAGCAAGGAGAGAGTCCACCCCTGGGCCCTTTGGCCTTGGGATACCAAATGCCAGCACCAGCACGGGGCTGGTCCTGGGCTCTGGGCCGCCGCCACCGCCAGGTGGCTCAAGGACCTGGGCCTGGCACCACCCCCACCCCAGTTCCCCGGCTCCCCATCCCCCAGTCCCACTCACCGGCTGTGCTTGCTGGGGGAGCCTTTGGGGGACCCCTTGGCTGGGGAGCCCTTGGGGGACCCCTTCCCCTGGGAGCCTTTGCTCAACCCCTTGAACATGGTTGTAAAGGCAGGTGCTGGCTCAGGCTGGGCTTGGCTGGCGGAGGGCAGGAGGGCGGGTGGGAGGCAGCGGGCGTCCTCGCTGGCTGGTCAGCTAAGTCTGGCGAGGTGGGGCGGCTGGGCACTGGGGAAGGGAGTTTCTGGGAGGCCCCTCCTTGCAGGTGAGGCAGCGGGCCGCTGGGTCCCAGGCCTGCCGCGCATGCACCCACAACGGCCACACTCATGCCTGCTCCTGCACAACCAGTCTGGGAGGAAAGGGCACAGCCCCGAGGGCGGGGCCGAGCCTGCCCGACTCCCACAGAAGGTTTGGACTTGTTACACCCACATGCCCAGGGGAGCGCAGCGGCGATCACACCCAGACAGGGAAGGAGCTGGGCCAGGACTGACAGGGCTGGAGACAGACGTGCACATGCAGGCGCAGGCTCAGCGGAGAGGCCCCAGCCGCGGAGCCCAGGATTGATAAACACCTCCAGCCAACTCAGAGGCCCTGCTGCCAGGCAGGCCCCCACCCACAGCTCTCAATCCCCCAGGAGAGGAGGGGGTGTCCTGCCAGCCCAGGGCCTGGCTCTCTGTTCTCCACTGACATGATGGGGCAGCCAGGGGACGTTCACTCCAGACAACTGGCACAAGGTCCATTTTTTTTTTTTTTTTAAGAGACAAAAGTCTCGCTCTGTCACCCAGGCTGGAGTGCAATGGCATGATCTCGGCTCACTGCAACCTCTGCCTCCCGGGTTCAAGCGATTCTCCTGCCTCAGCCTCCCGAGTAGCTGGGATTACAGGTGCCCGTCACCATGCCCAGAAAATTTTTGTATTTTTAGCAGAGAAGGGGATTCACCATGTTGGCCAGGCTGGTCTCGAACTCCTGACCTCAAGTGATCCACCCACCTTGGCCTCCCAAAATGCTGGGATCACAGGCATGAGCCACCGCACCCGGCCCCATTTTATAAAGTGTGCACAGTGCAGCCGCACCAGGGCTGGCTTCAGGTGCCACTAAGCCTGGGCTCTGGCTGAGGCCCCGGAGCCCCATGCACTTGGCTTTTCCTACCTGCCTCTTCCCCCACCCAGAAATGGCCCCTGGTGGCTTTTATGAAGTCCGATTGAGTGGCAGACAGTGATGCCAGCTTACTGGTCTTTTCCTCACACTGGGGACCAGGGCTGCTGCCTTTTCCTTCTGTGGTGGCCCTGAGCGTCTTCAAGAAAGGGGTGATGGCACCCCCCTTTCCAGGCACTCGTTTTACTGGCCCAGCGTAACAGGCCCCTTCTGCGGAGGTGGTGTCGCTTTCCAGGTCATTCCTAAAACCCCCGTGGTTTTAGTGGAAGGAGGGCTTGAGGGGGAGCCAGGGGATGGAACAGGCTGACTGGGTGACATCACCTGGACATCCTGGCAGGCCTCGCTGAGGACAAAGCACAGCCTGGCAGGAGAGAAAGGTCCCAGCAGACGGGGGAGACCAGGGACCGACGCCTGATACTGGCCTCAGCCCCCATGGGATAGAAAAGGCCTGGGCCCTTTTTGGCTGAATCTCATGGGAAGCCCCTGAACTCGGCCGTGGAGAGGGGATGCAGGAGACCCCCATTTCTAGAGGTGGAGGAGCTGACAGGGGCAGTGGGGGTGGGGAGGGCAGTGGCGGCCCCGACAGCAATGAGGAAACAAAGTGGTCTCCAGTGTCCTTGGCTCCCGGCCCGCGTCTTGAGTGAGATGGCACCAGAGATGACTGGCCACTCAGCCACTGCCCCCGGCTGCTCCCACTTTATTCCTGGTGACACTTGTCTTCTAACCACTCATTGCACTCCTGCAATCAATTGTCTTCAGAAAGGAGCCGTTTGTGTGAATGACTACGGGGGCCAACTCCGGTCTCACCTCTGGCTTGCCTGACTCACCTTTTTCTTTTTCTTTTTTTTTTTTTTTGAGACTGAGTCTCGCTCTGTCTCCCAGGCTGGAGTGCAGTGGCGCCATCTCGGCTCACTGCAACCCCTGCCTCCCAGGTTCAAGCGATTCTCCTGTCTCAGCCTCCTGAGTAGCTGGGACTACAGGTGCATGCCACCACACCCGGTTAATTTTCGTGTTTTTAGTATAGATGGGGTTTCACCATGTTGGCCAGGCTAGTATCGAACTCCTGACCTCAGGTGATTCGCCCACCTCAGTCTCCTAAAGTGCTGGGATTACAGGCGTCAGCCACCGAGTGCGGCTGCTTCACCTTTGAGCTTGGCCCCTCCCTGGGAGGTGGCAGTCATTGGAAGTGGGGCCCTGGGGAGAGGTGTCCAGACTCCGGACAGAGAGCAGCCAGGCGAGGCACCTGAGCTGTGCAGGGGGAGATGCCCTGGGTGGAGGGCAGGGAGTCTGAGGTCTGGAACACTCGAGCTTCCTCCCCTCTGCAGAAGTCCTCCAGGAAGGAAATGAGCACTGCAGGGGGCCCTCACACGCCTGGGAGATTAAGTGCTAACTGATTTACTGCAAGAAAAACAAGAGCTGACTTCCTGGCGTGATCTTCTCATGCTGAATCAAATCAGGCCCGGCTCCTCTGATAAGGGCTGTCAGGCGGCAGGCAGGAACACCCCGAGCCCTGAGGCGGTCTCTCACGTGGGATGCTCCTGTCAGATGGCAGCAACCCTGGCCCCAGAAGAAAACAGGAGAAAGGACAGGGACACAGAGTGGGGCATGGCTGTCTTTGTGCTTCACCTCTGGCCTCACCCTTTGGAGAGAAAGGAGCCCTTTATCTAAAATGTCAAGATGGGGCTGACTGCCTGGATCAAGACCCTCAGTGTCCGTTTCTGCAACCACAAATCCTGCTGTGTGTGGCTGTAGTGCATTTGAAGGTGCCCGGACCGAAGTGAGATGTGTTATACGTGTAAAATTCACACCAGATTTCAAAGACGTACTATGGAAAAAGAATGTAAAACGGCCTGCTGCGGTGGCTCATGCCTGTAATCCCAGCACTTTGGGAGGCCGAGGTGGGCAGATCACGAGGTCAGGAGTTCAAGACCAGCCTGACCAACATGGTGAAACCTCGTCTCTACTAAAAATACAAAAATTAGCTGGGCATGGTGGCACGTGCCTGTAGTCCCAGCTACTCGGGAGGCTGAGGCAGAAGAATTACTTGAATCTGGGAGGTGGAGGTTGCAGTGAGCTGAGATTGTGTCACTGCACTCCAGCCTAGGAGACAGAGCGAAACTCGATCTCAAAAACAAACAAACAAACAAACAAAAAAACAACGTGAAGCATCTCATTAATTTTTCTATTGATTACATATTGAAATATTTTGGATATGTTGAATTAAATGAAATGTATTTTTAGTTTTATTTTTGTTTTTTTTGAGACAGAGTCTTGCTCTGTCGCCCAGGCTAAGTGCAGTGGCACAATCTCGGCCCACTGCAACCTCCACCTCCCGGGTTCAAGCGATTCTCCTACCTCAGCCTCCCGAGTAGCTGCGACTACAGGCGTGCGCCACCACGCCCAGCTAATTTTTGTATTTTTAGTAGAGACGAGGTTTCACCATGTTGGTCAGGCTGGTCTCGAACTCCTGACCTCATGATCCGGGGTTACAGGCATATTTTAAATTTTGACCTGTTGCTTTTTACTCTTTAAAATGTGGCTACTGATAAATTTAAAGTGACAAATGAGGCTTGCACTTGGGGCTCATCAGGATTCCTTCAGACAGCTCTGGCCTGGAAGTTAGATAGGATGCCCCGACCTTCAACCCTCCTAAGCCCTGGCTCCTGCCATGTCTCTTTGCTCGCAGTTAAAAAAAAATTTTTTTTGGCGAGGTGGGGTGGCTCGCGCCTGTAATCCCAGCACTTTGGGAGGCCAAGGCGGGCAGATCACCTGAGGTCAGGAGTTTGAGACCAGCCTGATCAACATGGAGAAACCCTGTCTCTACTAAAAATACAAAATAACAAAACCAGGCATGGGTGTGGTGGCACATGCCTGTAATCCCAGCTACTTGTGAGGCTGAGGCAGGAGAATCGCTTGAACCCAGGAGGTGGAGGTTGTGAAAAAAATTTAAAAAATATGGCCGGGTGCGGTGGCTCACGCCTGTAATCCCAGCACTTTGGGAGGCCGAGGCGGGCAGATCACGAGGTCAGGAGATCGAGACCATCCTGGCTAACATGGTGAAACCCCATTTCTACTAAAAATACAAAAATTAGCCAGGCGTTGTGGTGGGTGCCTGTAATCCCAGCTATCTGGGAGGCTGAGGCAGTAGAATCGCTTGAACCCAGCAGGTGGAGGTTGCAGTGAGTCGAAATTGTGCCACTACGCTCCAGCCTGGGTGACGTGGGTGACAGTGAGTCTTCGTCCCCCCCCCCAAAAAAAACAAAATCCCGTCTCTACTAAAAATACAAAACAAAAAAATTAGCCAGGCATTGTGGCGGGTGCCTGAAGTCCCAGCTACTCGGGAGGCTGAGGCAGGAGGATCGCTTGAACCCAGGAGGTGGAGGGAGGTTGCAGTGAGCCGAGATTGAGTCACTGCACTCCAGCCTGGATGACAGAAGTGAGACTCCATCTCCAAAAAAAAAAAAAGTTTTTTGGCCAGGCACGGTGGCTCATGCTTATAATCCCAGCACTTTGGGAGGCCAAGGTGGGCGGATCACGAGGTCAAGAGTTCAAGACCAGCCTGATCAACATGGTGAACCCTTGTCTCTACTAAAAACACCAAAATTAGCTGGGCTTGGTGGTGCGCACCTGTAATCCCAGCTGCTCAGGAGGCTGAGGCAGGAAAATCGCTTGAACCCGGGAGGTGGAAGTTGCAGTGAACCGAGATCGCATCACTGCACTCCAGCCTGGGTGACAGAGCGAGACTCCGGCTCAAAAAAAAAAACAACAACAAACAAACAAACAAACAAACAAAAAAAGTTTTTAAAGGCATGCATACAAAGATAGCATCTCCCCACTTTGAAGGGCCTGGTGAGTCCTTCCCCTCGCCTGGCCCTGGCTTGCTCCTTGGTGGATTGAGAGGTTAGAGATGAAACGATCCCTGGGGCTGCTCAACCCTCTGCCAGCCATGACTTTGCACGGCAGCTTACTCAGTCCTTGCGCCTGGAGCTCCACACTGATGTGGGCAGCTGGCAGCTCACCTGGCCTGGGACCTGAGCAAGAGGCTTGATCAGACCAAAAACAGTGAGACTCTCGGCTCCAAGACTGCCAGACACAGCTGGGCACATGTGCAGCCCGGCCACAGGGTGGCCACTTGGCAAGTGTGCCAGCAGTTAAGCCCTCTGGTGTCCACTCTCTCCTCCAGCTCCGGGGCTCCTGTGGGGAGCCATTCTTCTCCCTGCTGAGGCAGATGGTGGTAATCGCCTCCTTTGCCCCGGGAGCCATAAGCTACCAGGCACCCATGTGTTCCTGATGAGGTGAGGCTTTGCTGCCTCAGGAAATTGCCCTGTTTGTACAAAAGCTCCGCTGCCAGACCCTTGGACCGAAGTTGAGTAGTGACCTCTTCCCTTCACTCCCTTGGCCTGCTAAGCAAAGCAGAGGCACGCTCCTCCAGCTGGGCCTAGAGAAGCACAGTCTGGTGGACTGGGGGTTCAAGGAACCAGCCTCCTTCCGTTGTCTGCAGGTATAGGGTTGGGGGGTAGAGGCTGTGGCCCAGGAATCTGCAGGGCGACCAGGAGGAGGCTCTTTTGGCTGTGAGTCTGCCTAGCAAGTCCGATAAAAAGAACTGAAATGCCAAGGTCAGCCTAGACAGAAGTAAAAGGTGGCACAGCTTTCCTAACCAGACAAGAGTGGGGAGGAACAGGTGCTAGTGATTCCTTTTGGGACTTTTACAGGGAAGGTTTAGAGGAAGCAACTACCAAAACTCCAAAAAACAGAAAACAACCAAATCTTGTGTGTGTTAAGAGAGCAGGCAGGGGGGCCGGGCGCGGTGGCTCACGCTTGTAATCCCAGCACTTTGGGAGGCCGAGGCAGGCGGATCACGAGGTCAGGAGATCGAGACCATGGTGAAACCCCGTCTCTACTAAAAATATAAAAAATTAGCCGGGCGTGGTGGCGAGCGCCTGTAGTCCCAGCTACTCGGAGAGGCTGAGGCAGGAGAATGGCGTGAAGCTGGGAGGCGGAGCTTGCAGTGAGCCGAGATCGTGCCACTGCACTCCAGCCTGGGCAACAGAGCGAGACTGCGTCTCAAAAGAAAAAAAAAAAAAAAAAAAGAGAGAGCCAGCAGGATTCCTCATACTAAATGGCAAGAAAGAGAACATAGAGGGAGCCCCTGGAATCCTCAAAACCAAGGCTGCCTTAGGGTATCTGTCCCTCCCTCTGAACCATCCCCCTTTCCTGGGAGAAAGCAGACCCACAGCACCAGCCCCAGTTCAGCTGTAGGACTGGTGCTGGTGCAGCCCACTCCCCAGCACCTGCAGCCACCTGGTGCACGAGCCATCCCTGCATTCCAGAAGTCTGCAGCCCAGCCAGTCTTACTCAGGAACTGGTAGGCCCAAGGGCTCTGGGCCTCTCTGCCACCTTTAAGATAATAGCTGTCCTTACTAGCTAGGTCTGGGGACCTGCAGCCCTATTTTGGAGAAATGCAGATGTGATGGAGGCAGCCAGCTAACTGTCCATGCCAAGATAACAACCCGTGTGGCCGCTTGAGAAAATGTTCCACTGGCTGCACCACAGCAGCAGGGGTCTGGTGGCATCTGGCACTGTTCACTGGTCAGAGGGAGAAAAAGGTTTATAAAACAGACAAACATGAAAACGAAGGAACAAGCAGTTCTCATAGCTGCCTGATTTGCCGCTATTGTCAGGAAGCTGGAAAGGGGAGGTTAAACTGCCCAGCACAGACAGCCACTCATCAGACCCAAACTATTGTCTGAATGGCATTGCATAGACTTAGGAGGACTTCCTGGGAAGGGGAAGACAAGGACGCAGGCTGGCTGAGTGGAAGGCTTTCTCAGCTATGTGTGCCCATCGACTCAGGGTAGAGCAGCCCACACTCTCTTAGAGTCTGGGCTCAGAACGTTTTGGGGGAACCTCCTCTCTGTCTCCTCCCAGCAACTTTGAGAGGCAGCCGCCCGTTGTACAGGAGCTGGAGCATGCTCAGAGGCAACAGACTAGTAAGTGCAGGGCAGGGATCCACGAGCTCGGAGGACCCTGGGCACCTGCTCTCTCTGTCTCACACCTCTTCTTGGGCAGCATGGGAGGCACTGCCTGGCCAGGACTTTGCACAGCCACACCCATCTCCATTCCATAGATGAGCCGCAGCTAACGTTACTCAGCTTTCACTGGCCCAGGTACCTGCCCGTCATAGCTGGATTGCTAGGTCAGAAGATCCCTGGGGAAGCACTTTGGGAGGCTGAGGCTGTGGATCACCTGAGGTCAGGAGTTCGAGACCAGCCTATCCAACATGGTGAAACCTCATCTCTACTGAAAATACAAAAATTAGCTTGGCATGGTGGCGCATGCCTGTAATCCCAGCTACTCTGGAGGCTGAGGCAGGAGAATCACTTGAACCCGGGAGGCAGAGGTTGCAGTAAGCTGAGATTGCGCCATTGCACTCCAGTGTGGGTAACAAGAGTGAAACCTCATCTCAGAATAATAATACCTCTAGCGGATGCTTGTAGAGCCCCTCACTCTGTGCCAGATGATGCTCAGAGCAGAGGGTGGACCCAGAGGCCAGGGCCTATCTACTGTGTGCAACCCACACAGCCTGCCATCCCAGCTGGCCCTGGGCGGTGCCCCCAGCCACGGCCCCTCCCAGGTCCTGCTCCCAAGTGTCTCTAACATCTAACAGAATAACAGGTTGGATTCTTCCAGTTGGTGTTGTCAGGATGCAGGCAATTTCCAATTTATTCTCTTTGCTTTGGAACATCGATAAATTTTACAGCTAAATCTGCTTTCCATCTCCTCTGTAGCAACAAGTGTCTTCAAACAAAAAATTAGAACCAACACATATTTTTGCTATCTTTGGATATTTTCCTAGACCTCTAAATGTCCCAGGCTTTTCAAGGCTGCAGATAGAATTGTGCTGTTTAGAATTCTGTGATCAGTTAGCTTTTTTGTGTGTGACTAATGACACCTCGTATGTGAAAAATTAGCACTGCCACAGCGATGACAGTGAACAGAGCACAGTCCCACCCTCAAAGCCCCTGGCGTCGGCCTTCCTCTCCTACGGGGGTGAAGCCTCTGCCTCCGCTTTTGGGAGGAAAGTCCCGGCTCTGGCCCAGGGCCGCTATGGGTTGAGGGTGCCCTGTCATCACAGGCTGTCACCTTGTGGTTGTGGTGACAGGCTCAGGTTGCCACCAGGGGAAGGGGTCGGAACCAAGCCTGGCACCGTTTCATTTCAAAGAGGGAATCCAAGAGTTCTCACCGATTTAATGTAAAACCAGAGAGGAGACAGCACATCCAAACAACATTCGGGAAGAGAGGAACAGGCCAGGAGACCCAGCAGCGAAGGCCAGTGCCATCCTCAGCCACCTCGCGCTCCTGACCTCACCCAGCAGGCCTGGTGGGGCTTGCCTGGAAGAGAGAATAGAAACCATGATCGCATAGGCTGGGCGTGTTGGCTCACGCCTGTAATCCCAGCACTTTGGGAGGCCGAGGTGGGTGGATCACGAGGTCAGGCGTTTGAGACTAACCTGGCCAACATAGTAAAACCCCATCTCTACTAAAAATACAAAAAATTAGCTAGGCGTGGTGGCGCATGCCTGTAATCCCAGCTACTCGGGAGGCTGAGGCAGGAAAATCGCTTGAATGGGAGGTGGAGGTTGCAGTCAGCCGAGATCATGCCACTGCACTCCAGCCCGGGCGACAGTGTCAGACTCCATCTCAAAAAAAAAAAAAAGGCCAGGTGCGGTGGCTCATGCCTGTAATCCCAGCACTTTGGGAGGCCGAGGTGGGTAGATCATGAGGTCAGGAGTTTGAGACCAGCCTGGCCAAAATGGTGAAACCCCCGTCTCTACTAAAAATACAAAAATTAGCTGAGTGTGGTGTCGGTCACCTGTAATCCCAGATACTCGGGAGAGGCAGGAGAATTGCTTGAACCTGGGAGGTGGAGTGAGCCGAGATTACACCACTGCACTCCAGCCTGGGCGACAGAGTGAGACTCTGTCTCAAAAAAAGAAAAAGACAGAAACCACGATCACAGCCACAGCAGACCTCGGGCAGGCTTTAAAAGTATGAGACCGGGCCAGGCGTGGTGACTCACACCTGGAATCCCAGCACTTTGGGAGGACGAGGAAGGTGGATCACTTGAGGCCAGGAGTTCGAGACCAGCCTGCCCAACACGGTGAAACTCCGCCTCTACTAAAAATACAAATATTAGCTGGGCGTGATAGCACACACCTGTAGTCCCAGCTACTTGGGAGATTGAGGCAGGAGAATCGCTTGAACCTGGGAGGCAGAGGCTGCAGTGAGCTGAGATCGTGCCATTGCACTCCAGCCTGGGAGACAGAGTGAGACTCTGTCTCTAAATAAATAAATAAATAAATAAAAGTGTAAGAGGACTGAATGGAGCTCTCTTCGTCCTCTCTTGATGTTGGAGACAGAAGCCTCCTCCAGGGTCAGAGCTTGCTGACAGCACCAGAGTCCATCCCGGAGGAGGGACCGGAGCCAGCACGACACGGGAACACCCACTTGGAACAGACCCATTCGCGGCCCCCAGGGCCTCATCTGCATGTCCCGCTCTGTGGGAAGGCAGGACAGTGTGGCCTCCGACGTTTCTTTCTGTGAAAACCCCCAGCGAACGGCCTGCAAGGCCCAGGGGCAGTGAGGGCCTGACTTGAAACCTGCTCCCATCAGAAGCAGAGCCGCTTCCCAGGGCCTGAGGACAGGAGGCGGTCCTGCATCTGGCGCTCTGCCCCCACGACACAGCCTGTGTAATGTCCAGGAATCCCATGTGAAGGGATGTGCGAGCTTGCCGGAGACCTCGGCCCTGCCAGATCTGTCTGCTTATGTAAACACCTGCTTTTAACACTAAACAGCATCACTGGCCGTTAACAGTCAATGCTGCTCAGAGCGCCTGGCAGGAGCACCGGGAGGAATGGAATTTGCAGTGTGGCCGCGAGACAAAGCATTAGGCAACCTGAGAAGGAAAAGGTGCAGTTGGGATTCGCCTCCATCTCTAGTTTATAGGTCCTGGGTCCCCACTGAGGCCAGCACTCTAGAATGGGAGGGGCTGGGAGGGCTGTGGGCAGGACAAAGGGACATCTCCCAGGACGATGAGCGGTTCCCCATGTCTGTCCCCCTCACAGTGCTGCAGGCAATGTCCTGAGGCAGGCCTCAGACTGCTGCACACCGGGGCCTGGAATTGGGTTCTTGGAGCTGGAGGACAGCGCGGCTGTCAGCAGAGATGAGACAAGGGAGGTGCAGAATCTTGACCCATGGCCTTGGGGGGATGAGGACATGAAGACCCCCTAACCCCCAAACCGTGGTTCCTCAGCCCGCAGGGACACTGACCTGATCAAAACCTAGGACCTCAACCTGAGACCAGTCATCTGTGCTATGTATATTTTTCTTTTAAAAAAGTTTTTTTTTTGGTAGAGACAACGTCTTGCCATGTTGCCCAGGCAGGTCTCGAACTTCTGGCCTCAAGAGTTCTGCCTGCCTCGGCCTCCGAAAGTGCTGGGATTACAGGCGTGAGCCACTGTGTCCAGCCTATCTGTGCTATATTTTCAGAAGGAGAGATGAGGATAGTCCTAAATTTATATGGCATAGATGATGAAACTTTCAATTAAAAAAAATCCCAGCTTCCTGAAGCTCTCCAACCCAAAACAAACCCCAGGGGATCAGGGCCTCTCTGCGAGCATCTCAAGGTCCTAAGCCACCACACAATTCTAACGAGAAGTCTGATGTGTGTCTCACCATCCTTTCTAGCTCTTAGCCTTCCCTCCCTGCAACTTACTGGGAAAACAAAAGGCACAGCCAAGCCCACAGTGGCATTCTAAAACCACCTTTACAAAAATTTTAACGGTGAGATTATTAGAGTGAAAAAGGTCTAGCCTAACCCACTCCATCTTGCTTCTAACCTCCAAGCTGTCCTTGTTCATTCCTGGGAATAAGCCGAACTAACTTTGGGAGAAGCTTACAGTTTAACTGTTTAACTTTGAAACAAAGATGGTAACAGCACTTTCCGGAAATAAACCCCCTTCTTGCCTGGGGGCCAGACTGCCTTTGTAGGACTAACAAATTAGCCACAAGAATTGAAATTATGGTTTAGGAGTCCTGCAGCCGGAGGCCCAAGATTCTGAACCTTCCCAGTTGCTCCTAGGGATGACATCACTGTTGTAAAACCTAAGAATGGTGCTCGAGATATTTTTCAGACCCTGCACTTTATGGATAAGCTGGCACCATCCATCCAAACTGGCTCATCTGGTCTTGTGGCCCTCACCCAGGAAACCGACTCAGCACAAGAGGCCAGCTTCCACTCCCTATGACTTCATCTCCAACTCCCTGACTTCATCTCCAACCTGACCAATCAGCACTCCCCACGTCCTGACCCCCTACCCACCAAATTATCCTTAAAATCCCCAGTCTCTGAATTTTCAGGGAGACCAATTTGAGTAATAGACTCCAGTCTCCTGTTTAGCCGGCTCTGTGTGAATTAAACTCTCTATTGCAATTCCTGTGTTTCGATGAATCAGCTCCATCTGGGCAGTGGGCAAGAACCCTTGGGGGGTTACAATGCCATCCTCAAACAATGCTCTTGGATTTTTAACCAGTCAGCCTTTTCTTCAAGCCACCGGGTTTGCTCAAAAACTGAAAACATCTAGGCCAACATTTCTCGTGGCGAATTTTCTTTCCTATGTGACAGGTGAGTTTTGATTTCCAAAGGGAATCGTTAAGTGTCAGGTACATGTTTAAATCACTTTTATTCCTTGCTTTCTTACATTGTTTTTGTGACTTCTATTATTGATGTTATAATAGAAGTGAAAAGGGATGACTAAGAAAAAACAGGGGGTAACGAAGGGAATTAAAATGTAACGGCATCTAAAAATTACACATTGGGAAGTCCTGAAAAAATAGTGCGTCTAACGTGTATCTGGCATCAGCCTCACCTAGTTGCCGGTAAGTCAGGTTACACTTGACCTCACCGGCTTCACACAACCAGGCTCCCGAGGAGAGAACAGGGACTGGACATGAGGGAGGGCACATAAGAAATGGGCACAGTCTCTGTCATCTTTGCCTTTTAATATAAGATTTGGTTTCATCATTTCTGAGTAACATTGTTTCTTCTAAAAATAGAGCTCTCTGCTTGTCTGAAACTTCTTAGCGTTCACTGGGAAGTGAAGGGGAATAAGGCTGACCGTAATTCTGGGGTGACGTTGCCAGTTTCATAGTCATAGATAAACTTCTCAAGGGATCCTGGATGCTCACAGCAAGGATGAGTTCATTTCAAATCCATGGTACTGAAGAAGCATGACAAAGCGTTTCAAGGCCCCATCTGTGCCTGGTGTGGACTCCTGAACGCATTACTGACCAAAGGCAATCAACCACAGCTCACAGGGCACCAGACAGCAGCAGCGGCCCCTCTCCCAGGAGGTACAGGAGACAGGATGACCCCGCACACATTTACCAGAAGACAACAAGGTGCTCCCCTAACACACTGCTTAAGAACGTGTACACACACAAGATGTAGGAACGCAGGGCCGAAGATGTTAAACTCTTGCCCCGGGCCAATGCAGACCTGGATTTAATACCATGGAACTTGCTGGGACTTTCTCACAATACAGATTAAGAGTCAGAATCTCCCCCGCCCCCGAGGAAGAGCCTGGTTAGCTCCTGAATCCAAAGATGCCCTTGATGTATCCAGTGAGGCCACTCTTGGTCTTCTGTTCCAACTTGTCCTCAAGGGGTGGGAAAGCCACATGGTTGAGGGCCAGGTCAAAGAACAAAGGCTTGCAGGGGATGGGCTGGAAGCCTGGTGGGAAGTGCACAAGGTTGGCTTGCTTGGTGACAAGGGAAGGGTCCAGGCAGAATGTCTCAAACCGTTCAACCAGAGGCTGGAAGTCAAATCAAAGGGACGTATGTAGCATCGGTCACAGAATACCCTTGGTGAACATTCCTGAGTGCCGACTGCCTGGTTCAGAGCTTTACAGGGGCCATCTCCCTCAATCACTCAATCCCGACAGCCTCCTACGAGGAGGGGCTACCACATCCCTGCCTTGTACTCAAAGTCACTGAAACCCAGAGAGGCTGAGAGAGTGGCAGGCTAGGACTGGGGTGCAGGTCTGTTGGCCATGTTACGAGTTAGAGCTCTTACCCACGGGTGCTATTCTGCACAGCAACAGGTTCCTCAACCCTCTTCCCAGGGATGATCTGACATCTAGGAAGCTTTATGCAAGAAGCTTTGAGGTTGGGTAAGAGAAGAGAGGGAGGTAGGGGGTTTCCTTAGAAATTTAGGGTCCACTGCTCTATAATGAGCATGCATTCCTAGTTTGTTACTAATCCTGCTTCGTATTCCTCAAAAACCATGGCCCAGACTTACCTTATTGTCCTTGACTTGGGAGGAGGAGGCCTCTGTTTGATGAGCGTCGTTTGCATCTGAAAGTTTCACAGGGATTCAGTAAGAACGAGGATTTATAACAGCACGCTAATCACAAATGAGGCCTATCACACAGGTGGCCCCTACATCCCCAAAGCAAAAGGAGCCAGCATGTGGGGAAGCCAGTCCTGTCTCCTGCTGAGAAGTGGTGGAGATAAACAGATCAATCCCAGATCCAACGCCGTCGGCCCGGTGAAGCCAGCACAGTTGCATGAGGGCAGTAACGGAGCAGGGCCAGTGTAACAGTGCATCTCAAAATGCTTCTACATGATCTGATGCCCAGCCGGCACTAGTAACGGCCAGGAACATCTTACAGATGAACCAAGACAACCCTTTCAACCTTAAAACAGTAGTGTGGGGTGTGAGAGAGAAGGGGAGTGGCAGGAAGGGAAGTCTGGGGATACAAAGGCCAGGCAGGGGTCTCACCAAGGATGGCCGCGGCCTGCAGGGAGCACTTCTCTGACCGCACTTGAGTGATGAGCTCTTGCACGTCAGGCAGGTCCTGTAAGATTCAGAAAACGTGTACTCCCGAGCCAGGGCCAGGTCAGAGAAGCACACCAAGCTAACCTGAGTTAAGCGACCCCACTGGTATTTTCACAGGACTTTAGACTTTCTAAACGGTTTTCCCTATTAGAACAAAACAAAACAAAAAACTAGCCTGTTTCAAATGGGAAAAGCTATGCCACGGCTTAAGTAATAATGCCTGGAAATAAAGATGTTAATATTAATAAATTTATCATACACTAAACAGTGTGCCAGGCATTGTTCTAAGTAGGTTACATAATCACTAGCTTAACCTTCTCAATAATCCTGAGGCAGTTTGCACTCCCATTTTACAGATGAGAAAATGGAAGCATGGAGAGGTGAAGCAATGTGCCAGCCATGCCCCCAAGTGGCAGTGGGCTGGGGTAAAGGGCTGGGCCATCTGGCTCAAGGACATAAGCCGTTAGTCGTTACATCCCACTGCTTCAATGAGGGTGATGAACTTTCCTGGCCTCGGTCTCTTGCTTGGCATATTGGGAATGACCCGAGAAGGTCTGGATGCCACAGAATCCTTCATGCCTCCATTCTTTGACACCTCCCCCACAAAACAATTCAGCACATGAAATCAGGTCCACACTGGTTTGCACCGCGTCCCAAGATGATATTCCACGGTGGTGGTGCTGCCATGCCCGTCACCCCCACCTGCCCACATCTCTCTGCTCTTTCCTAGCTCGGCCTTTGCTTGGGGTCTCTTTTACTTCTTCTGCGTCCATGGGTGGGCTCCTGCATGCCAGTCTGTGGCTACAACAAAACTACAAGCTCTCTGAAGGCAGAGAGCTTCTTCTCTACCCTCTAAGCTTGCACGGGATCCAGCAGCTCCTACGCTGGTGTGACTCCATCAACGACAGGAACCTTTGCTTGCTTTTCTTTTTTTTTTTTTTTGAGACAGAGTCTCGCTCTGTCGTCGCCCAGGCTGGAATGCAGTGGTGCAATCTTGGGTCACTGCAAGCTCCGCCTCCCGGGTTCACGCCGTTCTCCTGCCTCAGCCTCCCGACTAGCTGGGACCACAGGTGCCTGCCACCATGCCCGGCTAATTTTTTTGTATTTTTAGTAGAGACGGGGTTTCACCACGTTAGCCAGGATGGTCTCGATCTCCTGACCTCATGATCTGCCCGCCTCGGCCTCCCACAGTGCTGGGATTACAGGCGTGAGCCACGGTGCCCGGCCCCTGCTTGCTTTTCTAAATGGTCTCTACTTGTCAAATATACATGGATTCCTTAGACCAGCTGATGGTGCAAGAAGTTCTATATCATCACAGCAGGCCACAAGCTTCAGAAGCTAGTTATCCTCCAATAATCAGTAAAGCGCCGGGCGGGGTGGCACACGCCTGTAATCCTGGCACTTTGGGAGGCTGAGGTCGGCAGATCAAGAGGCTTGATCAGTTGAAGTCAGGAGTTCGAGACCAACCTGGCCAACATGGTGAAACCCTGTCTCTACTAAAAATACAAAAATTAGCCGGGCTTGGTGGCACACGCCTGCAGTCCCAGCTACTTGGGAGGCTGAGATAGGACAATCACTTGAACCTGGGAGGCAGAGGTTGCAGTGAGCCAAGATCTTGCCATTACACTCTAGCCTGGGAGACAGAGACTCCATCTTAAAAAAAAAAAAAAAAAAAAAAAAAAGTAAAGCAAAGAAAGCCTTCCACGGCTGTACTTTATTTATTTATTTTGAGATGGAGTCTTGTTCTGTCACTCAGGCTGGAGTGCAGTGGCTTGATCTTGGCTCGCTGCAACCTCCGCCTCCCAGGTTTAAGTGATTCTCCTGCCTCAGCTTCTCAAGTAGCTGGGATTACAGGTGTGCACCACCACACCTGGCTAATTTTTTTTATTTTTATAGAGACATGTTTCGCCATGTTGCCCAGGCTGGTCTCGAACTCCTTACCTCAAGTGATCTGCCCACCTCAGCTTCCCAAACTGCTGGGATTACAGGCATGAGCCACTGCATCCAGCCCTGTGGCTGTACTTTACATCAAGCATTTCCTTAGCTTTAACGGATCCCCAAATGGCCTGGGGATCTTGTTAAAATGCAGATACTGGCCAGCACGGTGGCTCATGCCTCCAGTCTCAAGGTTTTGGGAGGCAGAGGCAGGAGGACTGCTTGAGGCCAGGAGTTCACGACCAGCCTGGGCAACATAGTGAGACCCCCATCTCTACAAAAAAATAAAAATTGGCCTGGCATGGTGGCTCACGCCTGTAGTCCCAGCTACTCAGGAGGCTGAGGTGGGAGGGTCACTTGAGACCAGGAGTTCAAGGCTGCAGTGAACTATGATGGTGCCACTTGCATTCCAGCCTGGGTGACAGAGCGAGACCCTGTCTCAAGAAGGAAAGAAAGAAAAAAAAACAAGCAGAAGGTTCCGGGTGGGAGCTGAGAGGCTGCATTCCTAGCCAGGCCCCCGCCACTGCTGCTGGTCTTGCACATGCCCTGCAGGACAGCTTCACCAGTGCTTCTCCCTTTGCTGCATGTCAGAATCACTAAGGGGCCTTTCAAAGTCCCAATGCCCACTTCAGATCCCTCACACTGATTAGAACCACAATCTCTGGGGGTGCGACCCAGACATCTACCTTGAAAAAAATCTTTCTAAGAGATTTCAACGTGCAGTCAAGTCTGAGAGCAGTACTTCAGGTTTTCCTGTGGTGGTTTTTGTTTCTTTTAAATCAGAAAAATGCCTTCCCTTCTTCATACCTAAATCCTCCTCAGGCCTGGAGCACAGCCATGAGTGACACAGCCTGCAGCTCCTGGGCAGTCAGGGCCACGCCAGGTCCCAGGGAAGACCAGCCTGAGGTGGAGCCCAGCTGTTGTACCCTCACAGCTCCTCCACAGCCGACTCCATAACCTGCCAGGGCCTGCAAACAAGGAGAGGCCAACCTCTCACCTTTAGGCTGTTCTTGAAGGTGCCAGCATCAGAATTTACTTCATTTGCATATTTCAGGACTCTGTCATACAGGACAAGGGCTTCGCTCCACTTCTTCACCAGCACATAGGACTGAGCAATGAAAAAACACCTGATGGGGAGAGGAAAAGAGCCACAATATTCTAAAGCAGCAATTACCCAAGACCAAGGCTTTCCTTGCAGTCTAGGTGAAATTTCACATTTGGAAACAGGTTTCTTAACGTGGGATCACCGCATGGAAGCCCCCTTCACGGGAAGTGTTCAGATTTGTAGGCTACCCTGCAGAGATGCTTCCCAGCAATCAGAGATGCCCAGGTAGGCCCAACACTGAGCCACGGTTTTTTACTGACTGGCTGACTCTGCAGAGGAGGAACAGTTCCCAAAAGGAGCATGGTGAGGCCAGGGACAGGAAGGAAGGAAGAACGCTACCCAGCTCAAACAGAAATCCCACCCCCATCCACACACCCAAGTCGCAATCATTCATCTCTGCTCATCACTTTCCAAAAACAAAACTCACAGAAGGTTCTTCCTGAGTCAAATTCCTCTCCTGGGCTCAGCAGAGCCTGAGCGCTGCTGGTCCCTGACAGGACAGAAGGGGCCATAGAGTAAAGGCGGGGCATGCTGGAGCGCCAGAGCACACTGGCGTGTGAGGGCCACAAGAGGAAGGGCAAGAACGCATGGGGCTCTGCCTTCCACCCTGGCTGGGCCCCATCGTGCTACCCAGCCCACTTCCAAGTTACAAATGACACAAGTCATTTAAGAAACTGAGTTTAGCTTTATCTCGAGTTAGTTCAAGTTCCTTGAACTGGCCACACTGGTTCTGCTAATTAACACCCTTTCAAGGCGTGCCCCTTTTCCCCTGGGAGGAAGGAGGAAAGTAGAGGAAGACAAGTTTTTTGTTTGTTTGTTTTTTGAGATGGAGTTTCGCTCTTGTCTCCCAGGCTGGAGTGCAATGGTGCGATCTTGGCTCACTGCAACCTCTCCCTCCCAGGTTCAAGCTATTCTCCTGCCTCAGCCTCCCGAGTAGCTGGGTTTACAGGCACGCACCACCATGCCTGGCTAATTTTATATTTTTAATAGAGACGGAGTTTCTCCATGTTGGTCAGGCTGGTCTCGAACTCCCGACCTCAGGTGATCCACCTGCCTCGGCCTCCCAAAGTTCTGGGATTACAAGCGTGAGCCACCGCGCCCAGTGAGGAAGCCAAGTTCAACGTGTGTGCTCCACTCCTCCGACCTGGCTAAAGGGCAGACATCATCACTGGCCACTACTGACCACAGCCTTTAGAAACTCCCCTTGAACATGCTGGGCTGACCTTCCTCTGATCACAGGCAAGGTAACCATATGCTCAAGGCCAACGATCCCATCTGCTGTGGGCTGGGTCATGCTCCCAATGCTTATAGAACCTGGGAGGCAGAGGAAAACCCTGCCCATCCCATGGGACGTTACCTGTAAGCTTTGAACACCAGAGTCTTGAGGCCTATCTCTTTCTGGAAGGCTTTGTCTTCCTCTAAACCAGGAAGCTGGAGCAATTCCACCAGGTTCTGTACAACAGATGCAACAAGAAAATTCATGAAGAGTAGATCTTAGGTTGAATTTTTGACAGAAGACCTTGTAAGAATGGACAAGGGTGAGGAAAAAAAAAGCCCGAGGTCAATACAATGGGGAAAAGCCTGTGAAGTGACCTGGCAGCAGCCATACCTGGTGTCACCCTCCATTCCCTTCTGATCTTGGAAACATATTTGCCCTTTACAACTCAACTCAGCTCACCCACCTTCAGAGACTTCTTGGCCCATCTTAGCTGGAAGGGATCTGTTCCAGCTCTGAGCTTTTATTTTGCTTAACATCTACTCAGATGCCTTGACTATGTGTGTCTCACCGTCCTACTGACTGACAAACTCCCTGGGGGCCGAGATGGCATGGACTCAGGTCTCAGATGCTCTATGGCACCTGGGAGCGTCTTACACAGGTGAAGTGCTCAGTGATGATCCGGGGTCACTATTCTCTACAGATCAGCATGTCTGAGAGGTAGGGGCTCACAGACTGTGGAACTGGTGTAAGATCTTTGTCTTTTCCCAGCTACTAATAGGTCCTGCTTGTCACAGCCCTTCCATGATGCAAAGTTAAGTCATTTTGTGTCCAACACAGGCAAAGGAAAACGACAGGCCCTTGCCTTCCCGGTCCTCGAGGGTCACCTGTAAGATGATGTCATAGAGTCGGATCAGGTCCTGGGGCCGGGGTGAGTGCTTGCTGTCATCCTCTGTTTGCTGCTGCAGCAGAGCCCTCTGCAGACCTTTGGCCATGTTCTCATTACGCTTGATTGCCGTTGATAGCTTGATGTAAGTCAGGTAGCTGGAATGCACCACAAGTCAGCTCAAGTTATACTCAGAGAAGCGGAGGAACTGGGAGGACTGGACTAAGAGTTGGGGCTGACCCAGAGGAAGTGGGGGGCGGGTGGGGGCGTGGCCACAGCAGGGCCATTTGGCTTGGGCTTCAAGGGACCCTCCATTTGGCTACTATCCAGTGGCAAGTTTGCAGGGGACCCGTATGAGATCTTATCACAAAATTTGATTTTTAGCTTGATTTATACCTTCTGCATCCTTTTTCAAGAACCACACAGTGGAGAAAAAAAAAAAACCCCAAAAACAGAGAGTAGGATCCCAGCAACTCATGAGGCAGGAGATCACCTGAGCCTGGGTATTCAAGGCAGCAGTGAGCTACGATCACACCACTGCACTCCAGCCTGAGTAATAGAGCAAAACTTTGACTCTAAAAATTAAAAAAACAAAAAACAAAAATGGGGGGCCAGGGGCGGTGGCTCACGCCTGTAATCCCAGCACTGTGGGAGGCTGAGGCGGGCAGATCACCAGGTCAGGAGATTGAGACCACCCTGGCTAACACAGTGAAACCCCATCTCTATTAAAAATACAAAAAATTAGCTGGGCGTGGTGGTGGGTGCCTGTAGTCCCAGCTACTTGGGAGGCTGAGGCAGAAGAATGGTGTGAACCCGGGAGGCAGAGCTTGCAGTGAGCCAAGATTGCGCCACTGCACTCCAGCCTGGGCGACAGTGCGAGACTCCATCTCTAAATAAATAAATAAATAAATAAATAGGCCAGGCATGGTGGCTCATGCCTCTGGTCCCAGCTACTCAGGAGGCTGAGGTGGGAGGATCACCTGAGCCTGGGAGGCAAAGGTTGCAGTGAGCCAAGATTGCACCACTGCACTCCAGCCTGAGTGACAGAGTGAGACCTTGTCTCAAATAAAAGAAAAAAGAGATGGGCCATGGACAGCAAGCCAGTTTCTGAAGCAAGGACTAGTTCCCTGACTAGCTCACACTAAAAGAACAGTGTCCTCCCACTGCAGCTGCTCCTACTCATCTGAGGGCCTTCTCTGCTCAGAAAACACCAAGGTACAGTTGCTTGGGGTGCTTATGCATACTAACCATGTGCATAAACGGCAGAGACTATTTTAACTGTACCACCTGGCAAGTCCTTTTAATATTTGGGGCTAAAAACATGTTAACTGTTTAAACTCTATTTAAGTAGCCCTTCTGTCTCTAGAGCCCCATCCTACTCTGGCAGAAGACCGGAGGCCATAGCTTACAGAGGATACACAAGATGCTGTGGGCAGAGGACACCAGCACAGCTGAGGTCAGGGGCTCCAAAATGAGCATAAGATCCAGGGACTGTCAAGTTCTGAGCACTGACCCACTGGTCTCTTCTCTACTCAGCTTCCAGAACGACAGCAGCCTGGTATGTCCCAGAGATCTGAACAGCGCAATAGAAACCCTTCAAGATTCTGGAGTTGGAGTCCCTGGAGGAAGGGCAGAGCCAGACACCAAGATGAGCCTCATGCATGTATGCAGAGCTTGCATCTGACAAGCCACACCCTTCAACAGGAGTGGATGACCAAGGATGGCTAGACATTTAATTAAGGAAAGCCTCTACCAAGAAGGAAGAGGCCAGAACCAAGAGGGAAAAATAAGGAACCAGGAGAAACCACACTTTGCAGGGAGAAGAACTTCAAAAAATGGTTATTAGTAACCCCAGAAAGATAAGGGAAGGCTGTGCAGTTGTGAAATTAGAATGAGACATTGTATCTTTATTTATTTTATTTATTTATTTATTTATTTATTTATTTATTTATTTATTTTTGAGACGGAGTCTTGCTATCGCCCAGGCTGGAGTGCAGTGGCGCAATCTCGGCTCACTGCAGGCTCCGCCCCCGGGGTTCACGCCATTCTCCTGCCTCAGCCTCCTGAGTAGCTGGGACTACAGGCGCCCACCACCACGCCCGGCTAATTTTTTGTATTTTTAGTAGAGACGGGGTTTCACTGTGTTAGCCAGGATGGTCTCGATCTCCTGACCTCGTGATCCTCCCGCCTCGGCCTCCCAAAGTGCTGGGATTACAGGCGTGACCCACCGCGCCCGGCTAGACATTGTATCTTTAAAAATAACATTCAGCTGGGCATGGTAGCTCACGTCTAGAATCCCAGCACTTTGGGAGGCTGAGTGCGGGGTGGATTACTTGAAGTCAGGTCAAGGCCAGCCTGGCCAACATGGCAAAACCCCATCTCTACAAAAAAATACAAAAATTAGCCAGGCATGGTGGCATGCGCCTGTAATCCCAGCTACTAGGGAGGCTGATTCAGGAGAATGGCTTGAATCTGAGAGGCAGAGGTTGCAGTGAGCCAAGATCATGCCACTGCATTCCAGCCTGGGCAACAGAGCCAGACTCCATCTCAAAAAAAAAAAAAAAAAAAAAAGCCAGGCGCAGTGGCTCACACCCGTAATCCCATCACTTTGGGAGGCTGAGGTGGGCAGATCACCTGAGGTCAGGAGTTCAAGACCAGCCTGGCCATTATGGTGAAACCCTGTCTCTACTAAAAATACAAAAATTAGCCAGGCGTGGTGGTGCGCGCCTGTAATCCCAGCTACTCAGGAGGCTGAGACAGGAGAATTGCTTGAACCCAGGAGGCGGAGGCTATAGTGAGCTAACGCCACTGCACTCCAGCCTGGGTGACAAGAGTGAAACTCTCTCAAAAAACAAAAACAAAACATTCAGAGAACACAAAGGAGCTCTTAGATGGTGTCAGCAATGAGGTTAGGTGGGAGTCAAGAAGGTCAAGGCAGGAAGAAGCAGAGTGGAAGAGTGAGAAAGGGTTAACAGTGGAAAGGCAGAAAATGATAAAATCCCAAATCTACAAGTTATTTGGAGATACTGAGGTAAATCCCATAGAAATGTGTTAAATGAATTAAAAGTGGATGCTTCTGAGAAACAGAAGGTCATGAGATGGATTTTCCTAAAAAGCTTTGCAGAAACCAGACTCAAAACAAATAAATATTATACACAAAATGATACGGGAATTTAGATAGAACTTTCCAAAGTTTTACTGAAATATAAAAGCTGGGCCGGGCATGGGGCTCACGCCTGTAATCCCAACACTTTGGGAGGCCAAGGCAGGTGGATTGCTTGAGTCCAGGAGTTCAAGGCCAGCCTGAACATGCTGAAAATCTCTCTCTACAAAAAATACAAAAAGTTAGTTGGGCATGGTGGCACACAAAGTCCCAGCTACTTGGGAGGCTAAGGTGGGAGGACCGCTTGAGCCCAGAAGGTTGAGGCTGCAGTGAGCTATGACTGCACCACTGCACTCCAGCCTGGGACACAGAGCAAGATCCTGTCTCAAAAAAAAAAAAAAAAAAGGCAGCCTGATTCCTGATTCATCAGTTTACCCCAAAGCTGGCCTCTGACCTAACTGAAATCCATGGTGTGATACCAGCTATATCTTAAGTTGGGAACATGAATCCACGGGCAAGGGGGCTTCAAAGGCTTTCCTAAGCCTTGTTGAATGTTTCAAAGGGTCTTTTCAAAGGTTAGGAAGTTAGATTAACTCCTGATCCTTTGTGGCAGTTAACTACAAACATATCACTTAACCTCCTGGAACCTCACCTTTCTCATCGGGTTGTTGAAACAGACAGCATCTAAGGGCCATTCTTGCTGAGTCCTCTGGCAGGACATTTTGTGTGAATTTGACATTCACATAAAATAAAACTCCTAAGGTCAAGTTTAAGGGTAAAGAAGGGAGTTTTGGTGGTTTTGCTTTTATAGGAATCTGGAGAGGTCAGGGGAATGGCTAAGGATATTGTCAGGCTCACCATATAAATTACAAGCAGTGACTAAGAAATCAAAATTTCAAGGTCAGATGGAAAAGAGAATCAGATGGGAAGTAGAGTTTTCCGAACTAACAATCTTCTCCCTGTACATTCCAAAAAAAAAGTCACTCTTCTTCTCTTCTGTAAAACAAAATTAATCACCTTTTTAAAAAATGAAACTTGCTGGGTGTGGTGGCTCACACATGTAATCCCAGCACTCTAGGAGGCCGAGGCAGGCGGATCACGAGGTCAGGAGTTCAAGACCAGCCTGGCCAACATGGTGAAACCCCATCTCTACTAAAAATACAAGAGCATAGTGGCGTGTGCCTGTAATCCCAGCTACTTGGGAGGCTGAGGCAGGAGAATTTCTTGAACCGGGACCCAGGACGCTGAGGTTGCAGTGAACTGAGATCACACCACTGCATTCCAGAGTGGGCTATAGAGCGAGACTCTGCTTCAAAAAAAAAAAAGAAACTTGACAAGGTGATTGTACTTTATGTATTCATTTCTGAGAAGGGTCTCACTCTGTTGTTCAGGCTGGAGTGGAGTAGCATGTTCATGGCTCATTGCAGCCTAGGCCTTGTGGGCTCAAGCAATTCTCCTGTCTCAGCCTCCCAAGTAGCTGGGACTACAGGCATGCACCACCATGCCTGGCTAATACAAATTTTTTTTGGCTGGGCATGGTGGCTCACATCTGTAACCCTAGCACTTTGGGAGGCTGAGGCGGGCATATCACTTGAGGTCAGGAGTTCAAGACCAGCCTGGCCAATATGGTGAAACCCCATCTCTACTAAAAATACAAAAAAAAGTAGCTGGGCGTGGTGATGGGTTCCTGTAATCTCAGCTACTCGGGAGGATGAGACACAAGAATTGCTTGAACCTGGGAGGTGGAAGTTGCAGTGAGCTGAGATTGAGCCACTGCACTCCAGCCTGGGCAATAGAGCGAGACTCAGTCTAAAAAAAAAATTTTTTTTGCAGAGATGGGGTTTCACCTAGGCTGGTCTTGAATGCCTGAATTCAAGTAATCCACCTGCCTTGGCTACCTAAAGTACTGGGATGAGGTGACTTTAAAATGTATATGATGAAAGAGGAAAGGAACAAGAATAGTCAAGATACCCCCGAGGACAAACCTGGCGAGAAGAACTTGCTCTATCAGATGCTGAGATTGGCACAAAGTTATAACACACTGTGCTGGTCCAAGTACAGACAAATGAATCAATGGAGCAGAAGAGTCCAGAGAAAGAGCACACATGGAGAAAATGGGACACATGCCTGGTAGGGCTGGTGCTGCAGATCAGCGGGGAGAGGATAAAGTCGTCAATAAATCACACCAAAACAACCTACTATCTTTATGGAAGAAAGTGAAGCAGATCCTTACCTTACACAAAAACCAACTCCAGATGGAGTTAAACTCGAGTTGAAATTAAACTTCCATGTGAAATGGACTTTAACACATTCAAAACACAGAGGCCAACTTTCACAGTTTGGCACTGGGAAGGAGAGCAGTTAGCTCTAGGAGTGGAAGGAAATGAGGCAAGGGCCGCAGGGAGCTTCAAACACTGGTTGTGTTCTCGCTTTTGTTTTTTTGAGAATTCTGAGTCAGAGCTGTCTCAGGCTGGAATGCAGTGACATGATCGTGATGATGGCTGACCACAGCCTTGACCTCCCTGGGCTCAGGGGATCCTCCCACCTGGGCCTCTGGAGCCTCTGAGACCACAGGTGTGCACCATCACACCCAGCTAATTCAAACTCTTGGGCTCAAGCAATCCATTTGCCTCAGCCTCCCAAAGTATTGGGATTACAGGCGTAAGCCACCATGCCTGGCTGTGTTCTAGTTAAGCTATGTAAAAATCTAATATGTAAATGTAGCATATATACTCATTTGATAAAATGGACATACATGCATTAGCATTTTTATGCATTAAGAAATTATAAATGTAAGCCAGGTGCAGTGGTTCACGCCTATAATCCCAGCACTGTGGGAGGCTGAGATGGACAGATTGCTTGAGTCCAGGAGTTTGAGACCAGCCCGGGTAACATGGCAAAATCCCATCTCTACAAAACAAATGTAAAAATTAGCCGGGTGTCGTGGTGCATGCCTGTAGTCCCAGCTACTCAGTGGGAGGCTGAGGTGAGAGGACTGATTGAGCCCAGGCCATTGAGGCTGCAGTGAGCTGAGATCACATCACTGCACTCCAGCCTGAGTGACAGAGCTAGATCCTGTCTCAAAAAAAAAACAAACAAAGAAATTATAAATGTAAATATACATAAATGTTACACATACTCTTTTGTTCAAATGATATTTTAACAATATTAAAAAGTAAAAAAATTAAAATAACCCTTACCTATGCAAGTATTGAAGATTAGACACCTTCCCCGGCTCTCCTTCAAGGATATAATCTCTCTGTTTCTGCAGAAAGTGAAAAAGGTAAAAAGTAAAGCAACTGATGCTCTCCGTCGCTCTGACCACCTCATGGAATGGTGGGGTCTCCAAAGTGCCCTGAACATAGACACAGACTCTAGTAAGACAGGAGTCCTCAAATATCAAAGATCTACTACTTGACATAATCTAGAACGACAGTGGCACTCAAGTTGCCACTGGCATCTAAAAACTGACCTCAAATGAGAGAACTGAGAGTAACGGCCAGATGAGACTTCCTGTCCACTCCTCCCAGTGCCTAACCCCAAAGCATTAAAATCAGACGTTCCACAGTCCACGGCTCTGTGTGAAGGTCTATGCCACAGATCCGAGTTCCACCCCTTGTGCTGTCAGTGTGCCTTTTGTGGCTGGCTGAATAACGTACCCCAGAGATGTCTATATGCTAGCCTCCGTGCAATCTGTGAAAATGTTACCATATATGGTAAAAGAGACTCTACAGATGTGATTAAGGATCTCTGAATTATCTGGGTGGGCCCAATGTAATCCCAGGGTCCTGAGAAGAGGGAGGCAGATGGGTCAGAGATGGAGAAGATGAAGGAATGGAAGCAGAGAGGAGAGGAGCTGATCGCTCTGAAGCACAAACGGAGAGCCACAAGCCAAGGACTACAGGCAGCCGCTAGAAGCCAGAAGATGCATTCTTGGGAATACTGGAAAAGGATTCCCCTAGGGTTTCTAAAGGAACACAGTCCTGTGAACCCACTAGATTTCTGACCACTAGAAGCATAAGATAATACATTTGTATTATCTTAAACCATTAAGTTTGTGGTAATATGATCGCAGCAACAGGAAATGAATGCGCCTTTGCCGCACCACATTCCTTACATTCTGTGAGGTGTCTCCCAACTGCTATGCATACAAGGTGAATGACGGTGACAGGGGCTGGGACTCTGTAGGCACCTGTTAAGTCGACGAAGGGAAGCACAATACATAAAGGCAGCCTAATGGGGCAAGGAAGCAGGTGACTCCTTAGAGAAAGCAGTGATTCAAAACAAAGTTTACACTCAAGGCTTTGTGGCAGATGCTGAAAAAAAAAAAAGTTGCTAGGCAACGAAGTTATTGTTGTTTAATGGGTTCAGCGTTTCAGTTTTACAAAATGCAGAGAGTTCTGCAGATGGACTGGTGGTGATGGTTGTACATTATGAATGTATTTAATTACCACTGAACCGTACACTTAAAAATGGTTAAGGTTTTATGTTTAACGTTTTTTACCACAATAAAAATAAGTTTTTATGAAAAGGTAATAATTAACTATCAAAACTTATAGCTGCAAGTATCAGATATTTAGAAACTGCAGAGATCTCTGTGGGCTAGGATGGTGCAGGCATATGCTTTTCAGAAATGTTAAGCTATGAGCTGGACCTTGAAAAACAGATGGGGTTTGGACAGGGGAAGAGGGGCAGGAAAGATTACCCAAGTGTGAGGAGGGAGGGGTATGAGAACAGTGTAACACAAGGGGTGGGAAAGGCATTACTGAGATGCCGGTAAGTGGAACAGCTTGAGGCAGAGGACTCAGAAGGATGCAGTGAAGTACAAGGCTGGGAACAGACTAGGGAAGGCTTGTACACCAGCTCAAGTCGGAACTGAGAGGCCAGTGGTCTCTAAGTAGGGCACATAAAACCCAGGGAGTCTGGGTATGAAAAGAAAATTAGAATTTCTATTTCTGTTTATCTCATTCAAAAAAGCCCTTATTTTAATGCAGTTTATATATGACAAATTAGTCAAATAATAAGGCATATAATTTATAAATAAATGCATCAGTGGTGCAGGCTCAATGCTGCCTAAGGGGTTTATCAGCATAGAAGTTTGGAGGCCATTGCTCAATCCCTAGAGGAAATCACTGGGCTTTTTAAAATTAGACAGGGAAACTAGATTTAGAAAGATTCCATTTGTACTTCGTGAAGGAAAGGCCTGGAGAAGGGAACTGAGACCAAGACAGAAGAAGCAATTAGGAGACCTCTGCGGTTGCCTAGGCACAAGAGAAAAGGCTAATAGAAACAGGCGAATCAACAATAGGCAGGAGGCCCTGCAAAGGGAGAAGAAAGTGGGCTCGGTGACAGGGACAAAAGAGACAAATAGATCTGAGGTTTTCAGCCTAGATGCCTGAATGAATCACAGGGATAGTGTTTTCAGAAAAAGGAGGCACTGGAGAAGTCCACCTGGAGACGGAATTTGAGGCCACAGGCTTCACAGGCCACATAGGAAACCATTATGAGGAACAGGGAAGGGAGAAATTAATTTCTCAATGTGATGGCACCCAGAGGCCCTTGTTTGCTCCCTGACGACCACACCTCAAAAAAACAAAAACGAAACAGCGGCCAAGACAGCAGTGCACTCAGAGCACTGGGGTCCACCTGAGAAGGGGACACAGGCTGACCTGGACCCCCACCCAGAGCAAGGGCCAGGGCTCGGCTGAGGGTCCTACCTGATCTGGCTTGAGCTCCTCCCGAACCACCTGGATGGCGTCCCGACACTCGCTGAGCATTGATTCAAACAGGCGCTCCTTAGTTTCTTCGCTTTCGGCCTAAACAAGGGCAGATCAAAGTAAGAGACTTTCCTTTGAGCAAACCATAGTCATCTAATGGGAGGAGAGCAAAATCACACTTGGAGTCCCCCGACCACACACTCACTCACGCACTCCACACCAGACATCATTTTAATTATTACTGTTCTCTACCATATAATGGTTTCTTATAGCCTTAGTCATTATTCATATGGAAAGGGGAGTTATATTTTTAAAAGTAAACACGCTGAAAAAGCTGTCTGCATAACTGATCTGAGACTTAGCAAAGGCTTTACGTCTCTTCCCAGCACAGCTTCCTGCTACTTCCCTGCAGCGCTTCGCCCTCTGCTCAGGACCTGGCACCCCTTGAGGGGCCTTACAGACTGGACTTGGGGCACTCTACACTGAAGCACAGCACACCAGAACTTCATCTTTTCTTTCCAGAACAAACTGTCAAGCTCTACTGTATGCCAACACAATTACCTTTTACAAATGTAATCCAACTCAAAGATTGTTTCTTTTAGGTCCAAGCAAATAATAAAAATGACTAATCAATACCCACCAAAAAGGCAGTTCTCCTAAATATCACACTAAGTTCTTTTTGCCACAGACATGCTGCATTCAGATATTCCACATGACTACTCTGAGAACAATTTTTAGGACAGACAAGGTTGACATGCATGAGACGACAGTCTTTGCACAAGTACTGGGCGTCACCTGTCTGCTACACAGCTAGGGTAAGTGAGAAAGTGATTCACTAACTGAATACCTCCCAAGCCACATTATCATCCCAAAGAATCTGACCGAGCAGATAGAAATGGACAAAAGGCAGAAAGGAGATGAACCTGTGTGACTGGCAGACCCACTGTGAAATTAAAACATCAACATTCCATTATGATATTTGACTTCCCATAGAAATTAACACTCAATCTGAAAAAATGTCTTAATATTCAATTGACCTCTAAGAAAGCTCAAACAAAAACCCAGTACTGCCCACCCCTTTAAGAGATGGCTGGGGGGCGGGGGCTTAAAGAAAAACCTTTTTTCTTCTCTTAAGAAAGCTTTTCTTAAAAGTTCCCTTAAGAATCTGTTTCTTCTCTTTTCTTAGTCTCCAGTGTGAAAAAAAATCTTCCTTGTATCTTACCCAATATAAATCAAACATACTTTTCCACTTATAAGTTACTTGACTTTCCTGTTGTTCACTAACTTGGGAACGAACTGGGGCTCATTCATGCTATAAATCTAGTAAAGCAAACTCGGCCACCATTCACTCCTGGAACCACCAGAGCAGCACCATCCAACAGAACTCTCTGACGCGGGCAATGTCCTCTACGTGCACTGTCCAATGCGCACCTGAGCACTCGGAAGTTTTATTAATTTATCTTTTATTATTTTATGTTTTTGAGACAGAGTCTTGCCCTGTTGCCTAGGCTGGAGTATAGTGCCATGATCTCATCTCACTGTAACCACCGCCTCCTGGGTTCATGAGATTCTCCTGCCTCAGCCTCTGGAGTAGCTGGGACTACAGGTGCCCGCCACCACACCTGGCTATTTCACCATGTTGGCCAGGCTGGTCTCGAATTCCTGACCTCAGGTGATCCACCTGCCTTGGCCTCCCAAAGTGCTGGGGTTACAGGCACAAGCCACAGCGCCTGGCTGGAAGTTTTATTAATTTAAATTTCAATAACCACATGTGTTGAGTGGCTACTGCACTGGACAGTGCAGCACTGGAACACACGCTTTATAGAATATCGTTGGCCAACCCCAAGTTGGCAAGATTCTTTAGAATCACTTCATCAACCTTACTGGCCTAATTTTTCAAAGTACAAATCTGTGGAATGGTGCCGCCACATAATACTCAGCGATTGGAATAAGATATGTAAATCTAGAGTGCTTAAAAACTCGAGTAAGACATGTGAATGGCAGGGGGTGGGAGGCAAGGGGAGGGAGAGTATTAGAACAAATACCTAATGCATGCAGGGCATAAAACCTAGATGATGGGCCGGGCGCAGTGGCTCATGCCTGTAATTGCAGCACTTTCAGAGGCAGAGGCGGGAGGATCACGAGGTCAGGAGATCGAGACCATCCTGGCTAACACAATGAAACCCCGTCTCTACTAAAAACACAAAAAATTAGCTGGGCATGGTGGCGGGCACCTGTAGTCCCAGCTATTAGGGAGGCTGAGGCAGGAGAATGGCGTGAATCCGGGAGGTGGAGCTTTCAGTGAGCCGAGATCGCGCCACTGCACTCCTGCCTGGGCGACAGAGCAGGACTCCATCTCAAAAAAAAAAAAAAAAACCCTAGATGATGGGTTGACAGGTGCAGCAAACCACCATGGCACATGTATACCTATATAACAAACCTGCATGTATCCCAGAACTAAAAAAAAAAAAAAAAAAAAAGACATGTGAATGGACTTGGCACCACTACTTAAGAAACACACATGGCGTCAGATGCAATGGCTCACGCCTGTAATCCCAGTACTTTGGGAGGCAGAGGTGGGCTGATCATTTGAGTCCGGGAGTTTGAGACCAGCCTGGGCAACATGACAAAACCCCATGTCTGGCCGGGCGCGGTGGCTCACGCCTGTAATCTCAGTACTTTGGGAGGCCGAGGTGGGCGGATCACCTGAGGTCAAGAGTTCGAGACCAGCCTCAACTTGGAGAAACTCCGTCTCTACTAAAAATACAAAATTAGCCAGGCGTGGTGGTGCATGCCTGTAATCCCAGCTATTCGGGAGGCTGAGGTAGGAGAATTGCTTGAACCTGGGAGGCGGAGGTTGCGGTGAGCCGAGATCGCGCCATTGCACTCCAGCCTGGGCAACAAGAGCGAAACTCCATCTCCAAAAAAAAAAAAAAAACCCATGTCTACAAAAAATGCAAAAAAATTAGCCAGGTGTGGTGGTGCATGCCTGTGGTCCCAGCTATTCCGGGAGGCAAAGGTGGGAGGACCAACTGAGCCCAGGAGGTGGAGGTTGCGGTGAGTTGAGATTGTGCCACTGCACTCTGGCCTGGGTGACAGAGTGAGACCCTGTCTCAAAAAAAAAAAAAAAAGAAAGAAAAGAAACACACATATACCACAGCCACATTCTCAGCAGAAAGGAAGAGCTACAGCGCCCGTTTTAATTCCATGCAATCCAACAAACATGCCACCAACACCCTTCTCAGACAAGTGGGGTTAAGTGGTTGGAGCAACAAGCATTCAAGAAAAGAGCGAACTTCGTCTTACCAGCTACACAGGATTTGCCTCTTTTCCTGTCGGTAGGGTACAGTTCAAGTTTAAAACCTCTTGACTGCCACGTATCACCTCTGCTCCCTTTAACTAAGCCTCGGCATCAAGGTGCTGAAACCAGCAAACCTCCCCACTGCTCCCACGAAGCTCTAAGTTCCCACTGGGAATTTTACAAACATCTTAAAAAGCAATGAAGGAAAAAGTCGATTTGAAGGGCAGGACTTAAGTCAGTTGTGTTTTTCTTACAACGCCCACACGGCAATGACTCAGACCACTCATCTCTGAAGGAGAAGCTCTCATGATTCTCCCTGGACAGGGCAAAATGTCTCCAAACAGGAAGCCTTCAATATATTTTGCTATTTACACTTTTATTCTATAAATCTATATTCCAGGCTAAGATGATTCCTGAAAGGACGGTGGAATAAGAAACTCCTCTCAACACGCAAAGGCAGGATTCCTGGCCACCTGTATGCCGACCTTCTCCGCCAGCCACTGGACTAACCAGAACGTGCTCTTAAACATAAGTGGCAAACTCCCTGCAAAAATTCGTGGTCTGACTAGACCTTTTCCCAGGTGTGCCTATGACAGGTGAGAAATCTTAAGCCCAGAAGCAATATGTTACTGATTAGTCCAAATGAATCAATCAATCCTAGGTCAGCTTTTACAAAACTTGAAACCTTCAGGATGGGCTTTTCTGCAGTCTCAGGTTCTCTCGTCAGGCTCAGTTTCAAAACTGACTGGTGTGGAGGAAACTGAGCTGCAGTGTGTCCTGAGGTACAGACCTCCCGCTTTAAAAAGCACATTCTCAGATTGTTTTCACTTGTCTATGGAAATTGCTGGAAGGTGGTGGTATGACTAAGAGACACAAAAGGCAAGTCTGACCACATTCCCAACCACACCCCTACTATGGGGACAAGAATCAAACCTTACCCAGCCCAGTGAGGTTTAGGAAAAAAACACAGGGAAATCTGGTAAAGAAGGAAACAAATCTCACTTGAGAATATACATAAATATATATAAATATACATATATACATATATTTTTGAAGAAAAAGATAAATGGTCTCTCTTCCACTCAAATATTAAAATATTAACCATAACTTGAGGATAAGAATCACCGAGCCTGAGCCGGGCGCTGTGGCTCATGCCTGTAATCCCAGCACTTTGGGAGGCCGAGGTGGGTGGATTGCCTGAGGTCAGGAGTTCGAGACCTACTAAAAATACAAAAAATTAGTTGGGCATGGTGGTATGCGCCTGTAATCCCAGCTACTTGGGGGGCTGAGGCAGGAGAATCGGTTGAACCCAGGACACGGAGGTTGCAGTGAGCTGAGATCGCACAGCACGTTAATAAAAACAGGATACAAAACTGTATGTTAGTATAATTCCAACATGGGAAAAAAAAACATAAGAACTCTCATGAATATAAAAACATTAAAAGGAAACAGTGCTTTCCTCTCAGTATGACCTCACATCAATGAAGGTATACGGGAAGTGAGACAATAGGCTGACCTTTTCTTTTTTTTTTTTTTTTTTTTGAGACGAAGTCTCGCTCTTATCCCCCAGGCTGGAGTGCAATGGTGCGATCTTGGCTCACTGCAACCTCCGCCTCCCAGGTTTAAGTGCTTCTCCTGCCTCAGACTCCCGAGTAGCTGGGATTACAGACGTCTACCACCATGCCCGGCTAATTTTCTTTTTTGTACTTTTAGCAGAGATGGGGTTTCACCATGTTGGCCAGGCTGGTCTCGTTTCAAACTCCTGATCTCAGGTGATCCGCCAGCCTTGGCCTCCCAAAGTGATGGAATTACAGGCGTGAGCCACCGCACCTGGCCTAGGCTGATCTTTTAAAAATTAAATTAAATTAAATTTCAATAGTTTTGGGGGAACAGGTGGTTTCTGGTTACATGGAGAAGTTCTATGGTGATTTCTGACACTCTGGTGCACCTGTCACCCAAGCAGTGTACACTGTACCCAATGTGTAGTCTTTTTTTTTTTTTTTTTGAGATGGAGTCTTGCTCTGTCGCCCAGGCTGG
This sequence comes from Hylobates moloch, assembly GCF_009828535.3. Lineage (NCBI taxonomy): Eukaryota > Metazoa > Chordata > Mammalia > Primates > Hylobatidae > Hylobates > Hylobates moloch. The sequence goes on along the minus strand of NW_026652290.1, from coordinate 2,557,904 downwards.
AGTGCAGTGGCGCGATCTCGGCTCACTGCTAGCTCCACCTCCTGGGTTCACGCCATTCTCCTACCTCAGCCTCTCCGAGTAGCTGGGACTACAGGCGCCAGCCACCACGCCCGGCTAATTTTTTGTATTTTTAGTAGAGACGGGGTTTCACCGTGGTCTCGATCTCCTGACCTCGTGATCTGCCCGCCTCAGCCTCCCAAAGTGCTGGGATTACAAGCGTGAGCCACCGCGCCCGGCCTAATGTGTAGTCTTTTATCTCTCATTCCCTCCCACCCTTTCCAGGCTGATCTTCTTAAAACATCATGTGGGCCTGGTGCAGTGGCTGATGCCTGTAATTCCAGCACTTTGGGAGGCTGACGTGGGTGGATCACGAGGTCAGGAGTTTGAGACCATCCTGGCTAACACGGTGAAACCCCGTCTCTACTAAAAATAAAAAAATTAGCCGGGTGTGGTGGTGGGTGCTTGTAGTCCCACCTACTCTGGAGGCTGAGGCAGGAGAATGGCATAAACCCGGGAGGTGGAGCTTGCAGTGAGCAGAGATTGCGCCACTGCACTCCAGCCTGGGTGACAGAGCGAGACTCCGTCTTAAAAAAAAAAAAAAAAAAAAATGTGTATTTAAACTTTAAGTTATTAACTTTTTTTTTCTTTTTTGTTTTTTTGGAGTCAGAGTTGCACAGTTACCCAGGCTGCAGCATAGTGGTGTGATTTCAGCTCACTGCAGCCTCAAGCTCCCAGGCTCAAGTGATCCTCTTGCCTCAGCCTCTGAGTAGCTGGGACTACAGGTGCACACCACCATGCCCAGCTAAATATTTGGTATTTTTTTTTGTAGAGATGGGGTTTCACCATGATGCCCAGGCTGGTCTGCAACTCCTGAGCTCAAGTGATCTGCCTGCCTCTGCCTCTCAAAGCACTAGGATTATAGCCATGAGCCACCGTGCCAGCAGTAACTTTTCAAAATTACTTAATAAATGCTAGCTTTTCCTGTTCTTTATTTGGTACGTGTCTGTAGCCCCACTCTGAAAGAGCCCTCATTTAACTTGCCCCTATGGATCTCTCTCCCCCAACTCCTCTTCAAGTCAGAATTCCTGCCCCACTGTCTCTGCTGTCTGGCACTGAACTGAAGACTGAAGTAGTTTCTTTCTTCCAGCATTGATCACTTTAAAACCAAAGCACTAACCGAATCACATAATCTAAATAGTTGCTACCAGAGCCCTTGTCCGGTGGAGGTAGCACCATACAACAGTGCCAATAGAACGGTCTCAAAAAAAGTTCCTTAGCCTTTCAGTTTAAGGAAAAATTAACTTTCTAGTACTGTTCTAGTCTTCTGTCCTTTAAGCAAATAAAAGGGATATGAGACAGGCAATACGAAACACAGGCAAGGACACACACCAACTCTTCAGCTGTTGAAAGCCGCCTCCAACCCATAGTAGCCATTCTGGAGCAAGTTGCTGAAAACTTTAGATGCTTAAGCCAATTCCTCAATATATTAACAAAACACCACCCCCCCCAACCCATACACAAATTATTCAGGGTGCAAAAGATAACTGTGAGGTCTTTGGAAATGCCACTGTTCCCTGATGAGGCAGTAGACTGTCAGCAGCCGGTTTTTTTAAAGATGTCCTTTAACTCGTGGAAAAGAAGCTCTAAAAAGTGCCCCCATCACTGTCTAAGTCATACAAAGGTCACCAGGATGTCTTATCTTTTAGGATGCATTTGCTTGTTTGCACCCACAAACAGGTAACTATGTCAGTAGGCAGTATCAAGTGATACAGCTTTGCGTGAATATTACATGTACACCGCACACAAAACAAGACATTCTGGTTTAACCAGGCTATCCTGCAAAGCCCCAGGACTAAGAGGTGAACCCTTTAGGGCTAGGAGGTTACGACAACATGTCAGAGAGACTTTAGAGACATCATAGTTAAGCTGCTGCACCACCTGCTGGGCCAAATGTGACCCCTTACTTTAAGCCAGCCTCTAATGCCTCCCGTTTTTACGTTGATGACTGTTGCTGTCAATTTCTTTACCCTCTCAACATTAAGAATTCCTCTATAAACTCAGTTTTCAAAATAATTTTATTCAATAAGGCACATCTCCGTACTTACCAAATCCAAAACAGCAATAAAAGTTTGTTTTGTGAGAACTGAATGCCAACGAGCCACTACATCTTCAACACACAGGACAACCTTCAGACACGTACAGAAGACAGCACAGTAAGTTCTTCCTCCTCACCTGGACAATAGCTGCTTCGTTATCAGCCAGTCCCAATAAGAAAATGCGCACTTTGTCAATCTTCACTGGAACCGTTCTCCCTCTCCACTCCACTTCACTCATGGTAGCTGCCTGTTTGGCTCGAGTCTGAGTGATCAAAGCCTGAAAAGTAGTTTAGAAAAGTTAAAGCTTTAACTGGGGATATGAGTGATGGAGGTGAAAATAAGTGGAATCTATCATTTGTCTCTTTGTATAACCAACATATTATACCCCATAGAAAGTAGAGTACACACCAATTTCTTTCATTTTTTTTTGAGACAGTCTTGCTCTGTCACCCAGGTTGGAGTGCAGTGGCGCTATCTAGGCTCACTGCAACCTCTGCTTCCCAGGTTCAAGGAATTCTCGTGCCTTAGCCTCCTGAGAAGCTAGAACTACAGGCACATGCCACCACGCCCAACTAATTTTTGTATTTTTAGTAGAAACGGGGTTTCGCCACGTTGGCCAGACTGGTCTCAAACTCCTGGCCTCAAGTGATCCACCTGCCTCGGCCTCCCAAAGTGCTGGGATTACAAGTATGAGCCACTGTGCCCGGTCTCTTTAAATGTTTTAATAGACAGGGTCTTGCTCTGTTGCCCAGGCTGGAGTGCAGTGGCCCAATGACAGCTTACTGCAACCTCCAACTCCTGGGCTCAAGTGATCCTTTTGCCTCAGCCTCCCGATTAGTTAGGACTACAGGTATGTGTCACCGTGCCTGGCTAATTTAAGAAAAAAAAAAAAATTTTTTTTTTTTTTGAGACAGAGTTTCGCTCTTGTTGCCCAGGCTGGAATGCAATGGCATGATCTCGGCTTACTGCAACCTCTGCCTCCCAAGAAGCTGGGATTACAGGCATGCACCACCACATCCAGCTAATTTTATATTTTTAGTAGAGACGGGGTTTCTCCATGTTGGTCAGGCTAGTCTCGAACTCCTGACCTCAGGTGATCCATTCACCTTGGCCTCTCAAAATGCTGGGATTACAGGCATGAGCCACCGTGCCCGGCCTCTGAAATTTTTTTTTTTTTTTTTGTAGAGGTGGGGTCTCACTGTGCTGCCCCGGCTGGTCTTGAACTTCTGGGCTCAAGTTATCCTTTCACCTCAGCCTCCCACAGTGCCAGGACTACAGGTGTGAAACACCCCACTGGCCACCAATTTCTATTTGTTTTCAATTTCTCCCTGGCATCATATATTTTAGTTATAGAAATTCAAATATTAAAAGGACATAACGGAACGTTAAAAAGAGTAACACTAAGTTTTGGTGAGGATGTAAGGAGAAAAGCATATCTGTATACACTACAAGCAGAAATGCAAATCAGTAGAAACTTAAAGACATTCGTCAGTGTGTATCAAGTTTTCAAACCATTTAATTCCAGTTTTAGGAATTTATCCTAAGGAAATAATCAAGAATGGGTGCAAAATCTGAGGACGTGGATATTCATGGTAATACTATTTACCACTTAATGAACAATGAATGGTTAAATAAAACAGACTTCTATGCAATGGAGTACCATGCGGCCATCAAAAGATGATGGTGTATGGCTGGGTAAGGTGGATCATGCCTGTGATCCCCTGTGATCCCAGCACTTTGGGAGGCTAAGGCAAACAGATTGCTTGAGCGCAGGAGTTCGAGAATAAGACCAGCCTGGGAAACACAGCGAGACTCTGTTTCTACCAAAAAACAAAAAGTTAGCTAGGAGTGGTAACCTTCACCTGTAGTTCCAGCTACTCAGGAGGCTGAGGCAGGAGGATCACTTGAGAGCAGGAGGTCAAGGCAGCAGTGAGTCAAGATCAAGCTACTGCACTCTGGCCTGGGCAACAGAGACGCTGTTCAAAAAAATAATAATAAGTAAGCCGGGTGCGGTGGCTCACACCTATAATCACAACACTCTGGGAGGCAGAGGCAGGTGGATCACGAGGTTAGGAGATTGAGACTATCCTGGCCAACATGGTGAAACCCCGTCTCTACTAAAATACAAAAATTAGCTGGGCGTGGTGGCGGGCGCCTGTAATCCCAGCTACTTGGGAGGCTGAGGCAGGGGAATCGCTTGAACCTGGGAGGTGGAGGTTGCAGTGAGCCGAGATTGCACCATTGCACTCCAGCCTGGTGACAGAGCAAGACTCCGTCTCTAAATAAATAAATAAATATGGCAACTATATGGTTTATATTTTTCCCCAATCTTTTGTATTTCTTGCTTTTTCTATATTACTTGCTTAGAAAATAAATGTAATGAGGTTAAACAATTGAATACTTGGCCGGGAACAGTGGCTCATGCCTGTAACCCTCGAACTTTGAGAGGCCGAGGCGGGCAGATCACTTGCAGTGAGCTAAGATCACACCACTGCACTTTAGCCTGAGCAACAGAGTAAGACTGTCTCAAAAATAATAATAATAATAATACTTTAAGTGCTAATTGAAAAAAGTTTTTTGGGCCAGGCGCGGTGGCTCACGCCTGTAATCCCAGCACTTTGGGAGGCCGAGGCGGGCGGATCACGAGGTCAGGAGATCGAGACCATCCTGGCTAACACGGTGAAACCCCATCTCTACTACAAATACAAAAAAATTAGCCAGGCGTGGTGGCAGGCGCCTGTAGTCCCAGCTACTCGGGAGGCTGAGGCAGGAGAATGGCGTGAACCTGGGAGGTGGAGCTTGCAGTGAGCTGAGATCATGCCACCGCACTCTAGCCTGGGCAACAGAGCGAGACGCGAGACTCCATCTCAAAAAAAAAAAAAAAAAGAAAAAAAGTTTTTTGTTCAAACTTTTAGCAAATGTAGATATTTGTTAATACAGATCTAAATATCCATATATTAATATCAAATATCCCTAGGGGATTATGAATTACTCCTTCTGGACTTTGTCCAAAGACTTTTCACAAAAATGTACATACTAGATTACCTCCAATTTTTCAGCCAAGAGACCCTCAGTGCCCCCAGACCTCAATCTCATCTGCATGAGTTCATTGATGGCTGATTGGTCCCCTAAGAGAGAAAGACAGGAAAATCTTCAAGGGTCTGGTCTGTTTTCTTGAGAATCACTAGATTCAACTCAGACTTAAAGAGCTCTTCCCCCTCCACATGCTACTTCAATGAATCTGCAGTATGATCTGTTCTCTGAAGACAAGTCTTTTATAAAGAATGAAATTGACTGGGGCAATGAAAATACTCCATATGAAAAGTCAATCCTAAGCCAAAAGAACAAAGCTGTAGGCATCACGCTACCTGACTTCAAACTATACTACAAGGCTACAGTAACCAAAACAGCATGGTACTGGTACCAAAACAGAGACATAGATCAATGGAACAGAACAGAGCCCTCAGAAATAATGCCGCGTATCTACAACTATCTGACCTTTGACAAACCTGACAAAAACAAGCAATGGGAAAAGGATTCCCTATTTAATAAATGGTGCTAGGAAAACTGGCTAGCCGTATGTAGAAAGCTGAAACTGTATCCCTTCCTTACACCTTATACAAAAATTAGTTCAAGATGGATTAAAGACTTACATGTTAGACCTAAAACCATAAAAACCCTAGAAGAAAACCTAGGCAATACCATTCAGGACATAGGCATGGGCAAGGACTTCATGTCTAAAACACCAAAAGCAATGGCAACAAAAGCCAAAATTGACAATTGGGATCTAATTAAACTAAAGACCTTCTGCACAACAAAAGAAACTACCATCAGAGTGAACAGGCAACCTACAAAATGGGAGAAAATTTTCGCAACCTACTCATCTGACAAAGGGCTAATATCCAGAATCTACAATGAACTCAAACAAATTTACAAGAAAAAAACAACCCCATCAAAAAGTGGGCAAAGGATATGAACAGAGACTTCTCAAAAGAAGACATTTATGCAGCCAGAAAACACATGAAAAAATGCTCATCATCACTGGCCATCAGAGAAATGCAAATCAAAACCACAATGAGATACCATCTCACACCAGTTAGAATGGCGATCATTAAAAAGTCAGGAAACAACAGGTGCTGGAGAGGATGTGGAGAAATGGGAACACTTTTACACTGTTGGTGGGACTGTAAACTAGTTCAACCATTGTGGAAGTCAGTGTGGCGATTCCTCAAGGATCTGGAACTAGAAATACCATTTGACCCAGCCATCCCATTACTGGGTATACACCCAAAGGACTATAAATCATGCTGCTATAAAGACACATGCACACGTATGTTTACTGCGGCACTATTCACAATAGCAAAGACTTGGAACCAACCCAAATGTCCAACGATAGACTGGATTAAGCAAATGTGGCACATATACACCATGGAATACTATGCAGCCATAAAAAATGATGAGTTCATGTCCTTTGTAGGGACATGGCTGAAACTGGAAACCATCATTCTCAGTAAACTATCGCAAGGACAAAAAACCAAACACCGCATGTTCTACTCATAGGTGGGAATTGAACAATGAGAACACATGGACACAGGAAGGGGAACATCACACTCCGGGGACTGTTGTGGGGTAGGGGGAGGGGGGAGGGACAGCATTAGGAGATATACCTAATGCTAAATGACGAGTTAATGGGTGCAGCACACCAACATGGCACAACAAACCTGTATATTGTACACATGTACCCTAAAAGTATAATAAAAAAAAAAAGAAAATACTCCATATGGTATATAACGGTAAATACACGTCATGAAACATTTGTCCAAACCCATAGAATGTGCAATATCAAGCGTGAACCCTGATGTAAACTATGGACTTTAGGAGATTATGGTGTGTCTATAAAGGGTCATCAATTGTAACAAATGCACCCCTCTGGTGGGGGAAGATGCTAATGGGAGAGGCTATGGATGTGGGGAGGTGTGGTTACATGGATCTCTGTATCTTCCTCTCAGTTTTGCTGTGAACCTAAAACTGCTCTAAAACAGTAAAAAATGAACTCAGCCGGAGACTCAAGACTGCTCTTCGGGGATACACAGCACAGCAGGACAGACACAGAAGCAGAACCGTCTTCTATAATTTTGGGCAGGGCTGGCTTCAACAGTTCTGCTTTTGCCATCAACCAAAACTCAGGGCAATGATGGAGGCAAGGGAAGAAGAAAGTTACATCAACTCTCTAGGCTCTCTGAAATGAGCTCCCAGTAGGCCATCTGTCAGTGTTCAAGTTGAGTATAACGCCTTGATCCCTGCTCTCACCAATATTATATGCACAATAGCGGATGTTGGGTGAAATCTCTTCCACACGTTGGTTATACAGCACAGCCTGCTCCTCTGTGAAAGCACTGGCTAGCTTCTCATATATAGTTCTGCGAGAAAAGAAAAGCCAGGTTTTACATCAGCTGTATATAAGAAAAACTCATGGGGAACACAGTGACTAAAAACAAATTATGGCCTTTTGAAGCTCTCCTACCAACTACCACAACTGGTATGTTCTAAGGGTGAAAGAGAGTCATCAACATTTCTATATGAAAGAAAAGTCACCCTCACTTTCACAGAAACAATCCACTATCTGATCTGCAGCTTAAATTTGACTATCTATAATTAAAACTGGCCACAGCCTTTGGACTATAGGACTTACTTGCATTTGTTAAAAGCCTCAATGGCAGCTTTCCATTCTTGATGTTCAAAACGTAGCATTCCTGAGAGGTAAGCTGTGTAAGCCTGTGAGGAGATGGAAGAGGAGGAACTGCTTCAACAGCAAACCAGTGCTCCCACTCAATCTTCCTTTATTGGCTTCTAACTTCGATATCAAGAATATGGGTATGGGCCAGGTGCAGTGGCTCACACCTGTAATCCCAGCACTTTGGGAGGCCGAGGTGGGAGGATCACTTGAACCCACAGTTCAAGACAAGCCAGGGCAATATAGCAAGACCCTGCCTCTACGAAAAACTTTAAAAATAAAAATAAATTTTAAAAAAGAAGAAAAAAAAGAACATGGATATGGGCTGGGTGTGGGGGCTCACACCTGTAATCCTAGCAATTTGGGAGGCCGAGGCAGGAGGGTTGCTTGAGCTCAAGAGTTCAAGATCAGCCTGGGCAACACAGCAAGACCTCATCTCTACCAAAAATTTAAAAAAAATTACCCGGGTGTGGCCAGGTGCAGTGGCTCATGCCTATAATCCCAACACTTTGGGAGGCCGAGGTGAATGGATCACCTGAGGTCAGGAGTTGGGGACCAACCTGGCCAACATAGTGAAAACCTGTCTCTACTAAAAGTACAAAAAAATTAGCTGGACATGGCGGCAGGCACCTGTAATCCCAGCTACTCGGGAGGCTGAGGCAGGAGAATCGCTTGACCCTGGGAGGCAGAGGTTGCAACGGGCTGAGATTGCACCATTGCATCCCAACCTGGGCGACAGAGTGAGACTCTGTCTCAGAAAAAAAAAAAAAAAAAAAAAAAAATTAGCCAGATGTAGTGGTGTGCACCTCTAGTCCCAACTACCCAGGAGGCCATGGCAGGAGGACTGCATGAGCCCAGGAGTTCATGGCTGCAGCGAGCCATGACTGTGCACTCCAGCTTGGGACAGAGTGAGACTCTCTTTCTAAAAAACAAAAAACCCAAACAAAGAATATGGAGAGAGAGAGACAGAGAGAGAGAGAGAGAGAGAGAGAGAGATTTTTTTTTGAGATGGAGTCTTGCTCTGTCCCCCAGGCTGCAGTGCAGTGGCACAATCTCAGCTCACTGCAAGCTCCGCCTCCTGGGTTCACACCATTCTCCTGCCTCAGCCTCCTGAGTAGCTGGGACTACAGGCGCTCGCCACCACGCCCAGCTAATTTTTTGTATTTTTAGTAAAGACGGGGTTTCACCGTGTTAGCTAGGATGGTCTCGATCTCCTGACCTCGTGATCTGCCCACCTCGGCCTCCCAAAGTGCTGGGATTACAGGCGTGAGCCACCGCGCCCGGCCTAAGAATACGGATATATTAATCACAGGTTGATTTTTAAAGAGAAATACGTATTTAACCAATAAAATGTGATATATAGGCAATTTGTTATGATTCATTCACTTCCCAGGAAAGAACTTCAAAAGAAGGAAATTTGTTTTCTTCATTTTACTTAACAACCATTTTCTGAGCTATAACATAAGCATCGGAAGTTGAATAAAACCTTGCAATATCTACCATCTCTTTTTTAAAAAACTCACTTCCAAAAAAAGTTCTTACTTTGTGAACTTTCCAGGTACAAGATTGTAAGCTTTCATCTATGTATCAAAACATGACCTTTCTTAAAAAGTTACAGCTAGTTGGCCACGTGCAGTGGCTCATGCTTGCAATCCCGGCACTTTGGGAGGCCAAGGCAGGTGGGCAGATCACGAGGTCAGGAGCTGGAGACCAGCCTGGCCAACACAGTGAAACCCTGTCTCTACTAAAAATAAAAAAAAATTAGCCAGGTGTGGTGGCACGTGCCTGTAATCCCAGCTACTCGGGAGGCTGAGGCAGGAGAATTGCTTGAACCTGAGAGGCGGACGTTGCAGTGAGCTGAGATCGCACCACTGCACTCCAGCCTGGGCGACAAAGCAAGACTCTGTCTCAAAAAAAAAAAAAAAGTTACAGCTAGTTATAAAAAACCAAGAGCTTGGGAATACTATTTTATGGAATGAAGTGTTGCCCAATTTTAAAAAAAGGATAAAACAATCAAGAGCTGATAAACAAAACATGCTAACTTCTCCTCTTAAAAGCAAGTTCAGAAAGTTTTTTTCCTCTCCTATCACTTTCTAACACTAAGAAACTCTGTTCCGTTTAACTGTAGGTTTTTAAAATGTCTTTAATCTCCATAATAAACAAGCTGAACGTTAAGGCACTAACCTGAGCCTCTAATTTGGTCTTGGCATCCACGCGATTGCTCTCACACAAGCGTTCCAATTCCTCTGCATGCTTCACGGCTTTGCGTAGGCGAGATAACAAGTGAAACCGTTTTCGGGGTTCAGTGTTGGCTTCCTGTTTCAGCTGCATGGCATAGCTCCAGGCTCTTTCAGCATCCATCAGAACCAGAAGCAAGTATCTAGACCAGAGACAGAAGTGGGGAGACAATAAAGGCCATCAACAGACCCAGATATTCTCTGAGGCGTAATCTTCGGCTTCTCGGCTTTTCTTTATACTCTCCCTCTTTTGCCACTCTCAAAACAACTCTTCTGATATTCTCAGCCATGACTCTAAACCAGTATCTCTATCCCAACCTGGGCTCAATCTCAGGTTTCTCATCATCTACTAGACACATCTCACTGAAACGCCTCTACCACCTCAAACTCGGTAAATCCAGAATCGTGACCTACCCCTCCCGAAGGCTGTCAGACAGACACAGTCTAGGCCCACGATCTGGCCTCATCTTTGAATCAACACCTCCTTCATCTCAATCCAGTTAGAAAAGTCCTTAAGAGGCAGTATATTGGCTGAGTGCGGTGGTTCACACCTATAATCCCAGCACTTTGGGAGGCCGAGCCAGGCATATCACCTGAGGTCGGGAGTTTGAGATCAGCCTGGCCAACATGGTGAAACCCCATCTCTACTAAAAATACAAAAATTAGCTGGGTGTGTTGGTATGCGCCTGTAATCCTAGCTATTTGGGAGGCTGAGGCAGGAGTATCTCTTGAATCCAGGAGGCAGAGGTTGCAGTGAGCTGAGATCACGCCACTATACTCTCGTTTGGGCAACAGGGCAAGACACTATCTCAAAAAAAAAAAAAAAAAAAGAGGCAGTATATTAAAGTGGTGATGAACAAGGGCTCCAGAGCCCGGGATAGATTCCCAGCGCCACCGCTTACTAGCTGTGTGACTGTGGGCAAAGTACTAACCTTTCTGCACACCACTCTCCCGTGTAGTAATACAAATAACACATTTAGACCAGAACCTGGCACTTACTAAGTGCTCAGTAAGTTCGTCAACTACTTTATTATTATACAGGTGAATCTTTCTTTACTGCCTTGATCAATCTGTCTTAAACTTCAGCCTAACCTTGTCTCTTCAGAGCAAAGGATCTTGCTATCTTAAGATAGTCCAGGCTCGGTGTAGTGGCTCATGTCTGTAATCCCAGTACACTGGGAGGCCGAGGTGGGAGGATCACTTGAGGCCAGGAGTTTGAAACCAGCCTGGTCAGCACAGCGAGATCCCATCTTTACAAAAGAAAAAAAAACTTAGCTGGGCATGGTGGTACACGTGTATAGTCCCAGCTACTCAGGAGGGTGAGACAGGAGGAGTTCAAGGCTGCAGTAAGCTATGATCCCACTGCTACACTCCAGCCTGGGTGACAGTGAGACCCTGTCTCAAAAAAAAAAAAAAAAAATTTTTTTTTTTTTTTTTTGAGACAGGGTCTCACTGTCACCCAGGCTGGAGTGTAGCAGTGGGATCATAGCTTACTGCAGCCTTGGTGACAGTGAGACCCTGTCTCAAAAAAAAAAAAAAAAAAAGGGAGAGTCCAGATTTCTCCCAACTGGTTCTCATGAGATTTAATCACTACATCCTGCTGCATCCTATTATGGTCTCCAGGCTCTAGCTTTCTGACTGTACACACCTAGCTCACGGCCTTTTCACTGCCTGAGTAGCAGCTAACAAGTGTCCAGAGCTTTACAGTTCCTAGACTGCATGCACGGATACCAGGGCATGCTGCTTCCCCCAACACAGAATGTTCTTCACTCTCGCAAATCCTTCAAGGTCAAGCCTCCTCCACGTGGGCTTACTGACTTCCCTGTCAAAAGCCTTCAAGCTCAAGTCTCCTTTCCAAGGCTTCAGAATGCTGAACAGTAAATGATATACAACGTGGCACTTTTACTGTAGCATTCCCTGGTTTGCACTGACCAACATTTTTCAATAAGATGAAAGTCAATGAGGTTCAAGGACCATGCCTCCTCTCCTTCTATATCTAGTGTGTCACAACTACTCTGCTGATGTAGCACAAATGCAGCTCTAAACAATACCTATGTGAATGGGCATGGCTGGGTTCCAATAAAACTTCATTTACACAAAAGGTAGCAGCAGCGTAATTTGGCCCGTAACTGTGAGGAAGACCCGGAGGCCTTGACTACATGTTGCTTGACAGACTAAAAATTATTCAGCAAATGCCAAGCACTGGTGTATTCAGCACTGAAATACAGGACTCTTCTATAATAATTTACACACCAGCCAGGCACAGTAGCTCACATCTGTAATCCCAGCACTTTGGGAGGCAGAGGCGGGTGGATCACCTGAGGTCAAGAGTTCAAGACCAGCCTGGACAACATGGTAAAACCCTGACTCTACTAAAAATACAAAACTCAGCTGGGCGTGGTGTCACGTGCCTGTAATCCCAGCTACTCGGGAGGCTGAGGCAGGAGAAGCTTGAACCCAGGAGGCGGCGGTTGCAGTGAGACGAGCTCACGCCACTGCACTCCAACCTGGGCAACACAGTGAGACTCCGTCTCAAAAAAATAAAAATAAAAAAATAAAAAAATTACACACCACTCAATTTCATTAAGATATACTGATATATGCATCTAGTTTCAGACATTGCAATTTATATTCTAGAAACCTTACCTAATAATCAATCAGATTCTAATCACTGACTTCAATATTTGCCATCCCAACTTTTTTTTTTTTTTTGGTTTTAAAAAGCAGAGTTTAATAGGCAAGAAGGGAGAAGGAAGAAGCTTCCCTGTACAGAGACAGAGGAAGGGGGGCTCCAAAGCTGAAAGAGTGAATCCCACCCCCTCCTTTTTTTTTTTTTTTTTTTTTTTTTGAGATGGAGTGTCACTCTTGTTGCCTAGACTGAAGTGCAATGGTGTGATCTTGGCTCACTGCAACCTCTGCCTCCTGGGTTCAAGTAATTCTTGTGCCTCAGCCTCCTGAGTAGCTGGGATTACAGGCGCCTGCCACCATACCTGGCTAATTTTTATATTTTTAGTAGAGATGGGGTTTTGCCATGTTGGCCAGGCTGGTCTTGAACTCCTGACCTCAGGTGATCCACCTGCCTTGGCCTCCCAACGTGCTGGGATTATAGGCATGAGCCACTGCATCCGGCACCAACACAGTTCTTGAAGAAGCTAATGAATCTCTTTAAGCCTCAGTTTCCTTGCCTTAGAACACAGGAATAGTAAACAATGCCCATCCCACAGAGCTGCAAAGAGTCACCAGAGATAATTAAAAGGTTTGGCATGAAGTCTAGCACATGTCATTGTTCAATAAATGTATTAGCAAGATGTAATTTGCAACTAGCATGGAGCAGTCAATACCTGTTATCAGTCAGAAGCTCTTCGGTCACTTTCTTCCCTGTGAATTTGTGTCTGTTCCCCATCTTGAAGTTGAGTGTTTTTCGAAGACGTCTTTGTCTACGGGAACAGTAGCCCCTGTAAGAAACCACAAACAAAACTCACTCAGCCAAGCTGAGAGTATTTTGAATAATAAATTCTGCAATAAGGCAAGGTCAAGGGTCAATGGTTTGGGGTATTATACTTATGGTTACTAGAATTATCACATATCAGCTTCCAAACATTTTTTTCTTTTCTTTGAGACAGAGTCTCGCTCTGTCACCCAGGCTGGAGTGCAGTGGTGTGATCTTGGCTCACTGAAGCCAGGCTCAGTCAATCCTCCCACCTCAGCCTCCTGGGTAGATGGGACCACAGAGGTGTACCATCACACTTGGCTAATTTTTGTACTTTTTGTAGAGATAGGGTTTCACTATGTCACCCAGGCTGGTCTCGAAGTCCTTGGACTCCAGCAATCCGCCCACCTCAGCCTTCCAAAGTGCTGGGATTACAGGCATGAGCCACCATGCCCGGCCCTAAACATTTACTGAACAACTAAAACATGGAGGGCAATATGATTGGTATTATAGGAAACGCAAAGAGATGGAGGACACAGTGCCCATGTTCAAGAAACCCACATTAAAATTGAGGAGAATCATGCAGAGAAAATGGCAACCAAGAAAACAAGGCAAAGGTCAAGTTCAATGGACATGGGCAATCATTCTCTTGTTAGCTGCAGTGGACTGATGGTGGGGCCTAGAAAGAATGAGGGGCTGGGTGCAGTGGCTCACACCTGTAATCCGAGCACTTTGGGAGGCCGAGGCAGGTGGATCACCTGAGGTCAGGAGTTCAAGACCAGCCTGGCCAACATGGTGAAACCCTGTCTCTACTAAAAATTAGCCGGGCGTGGTGGCATGTGCCTGCAGTCCCAGCTACTCAGGAGGCTGAGGCAGAAGAATCACTTGAACCTGGGAGACGGAGGTTGCAGTGAGCCGAGATCGCACCACTATACTCCAGCCTGGGCGACAGAGTGAGACTCCGTATCAAAAATAAATAAAATAAATACTACTTCAGCATCTCAATCAAAGCTATCAGGGTATAGATTATTTAAAAGAAAAAGAAAAAAAAAAAGAAATAGGTCAGACACAGTGGCTCAACGCCTGTAATTCCAACACTTTGGGAAGCTGAGGCGGGTGGATCACCTGAGGTCAGGAGTTTGAGACCAGCCTGGCCAACATGGCGAAACCCCATCTCTACTAAAAGTACAAAAATTAGCCAGGCATGGTGGCACATGCCTGTAATCCCAGGTACTCAGGAGGCAGAAGCAGGAGAATCACCTGAACCTGGGAGGCAGGGGCTGCAGTGAGCCAGGATCGCGCCACTGCACTCCAGCCTGGGTGACAGAGTGAGACTCCAACTGGAAAAAAAAAAAAAAAACAAAGCAAACAGAAAAAACAATGCTCTAGACTTTCTAGTATATTTTCTGATATAGCAGAGTAAACAGGATATTAACAAAAGCAAAACAAGTCCCACAATGATTTCCAAACATCTTGTATGTGATACCAACCTGTACCTCTGAAAATCTCCATGCCGTAAACCATGCTGCTGCTGGGATTCTTTAATAATCTGAAGAACTAGAGTCGAGATTAAGGAAAATCTTACGATGGCAAGAATCCAAACAAATCAAAACCTGTACCATCAGTCTATATCTGTGTCAAACCACAACACATTAAACATTTGTGAAATATAGCTGGGTACGGTGGCTCATGCCTGTAATCCCAGCACTTTGGGAGGCCGAGGCAGGTGGATCACCTGAGGTCAGGAGTTCAAGACCAGCCTGGCCAGCATGGTGAAACCCCGTCTCTACTAAAAACACAAAAAATTAGCCGGGCGCAATGGCAAGCGCCTGCAATCCCAGCTACTCGGGAGGCTGAGGCAGGAGAATCGCTTGAACTTGGAAGGCAGAGGTTGCAATGAGCCAAGACAGCGCCACTGCACTCCAGCCTGGGTGACAGAGCGAGACCCAGTCACACACGCACACACACACACCCAAATCTGTGAAATATTTAGTACACTAGTGAGATCTTTTGTAACCATTTTCAATATCTATCTTGTCACAGGACAGAGCTAACCTACAGAAAAATTGATTGCCTGAACTGTTACTACTTGCAAACTGAAAAAGGAGAGCACTACTGGCCACTGGAAACTGCCAAAACCCAGTTTAAATTAAGCCGATGGATTCTAAATGCTGACTATAATTGGGGTGCTTCACACCAATTTACACCTGGACCCCACATTTTATTCATTCATTCAGATTCAGGTTATAAATGACGTCTACTAACCCTCCATTTGCATAATCTCCAACACCTGCCAAATCTAACTTTCCTTAACAGCTGTGATGCTTAGAGAGTCTATGATTAGCACATGTCAACCAAGCTGGGCCACAGTTTGCATAAAAGTATTAAGGTTTTTCTTTTAAAAGAAGAACGACTGACCAAACTCTCCTTTTAATAATCTTAAAATATTTAAGATTATGTACTAAACTTTAGAAAGTCCAATGACCTTCATCTATATAGGTATAGTTTCCTCTTAATGTTTCCTCAACACTTCTCTAGAGACATATTTTAAAATAGTGAACACTAAAAGGACTCTTTAAATTACTAAAAAGGGCCGGGCGCAGTGGCTCATGCCTGTAATCCCAGCACTTTGGGAGGCCGAGGCGGGCGGATCATCTGAGGTTGGGAGTTCAAGACCAGCCTGACCAACATGGAGAAACCCTGTCTCTACTAAAAATACAAAATTAGCTGGGCATAGTGGCGCATGCCTGTAATCCCAGCTACTTGGGAGGCTGAGGCAGGAGAATTGCTTGAACCCAGGAGGTGGAGGTTGCGGTGAGCAGAGGACGTGCCATTGCACTCTAGCCTGGGCAACAAGAGCAAAACTCCATCTCAAAAAAAAATAAATAAATACAAATAAAATAAATAAATAAATAAATTACTAAAAAGGGACAAAGAGATATAAAGGTCTCAGTAAAATCAGGGCTTGCTAACGTCTACTTGGAACTATTACCACTAATTCAAAAAATTTAACTCCAAACCCCTGAGAACTTTAAGCACATTAAGATGTCAAGTTGAATGTGTTATTTCAGAAACTCGCCTACATTTTCTCCATTTGTTACTCATTTCAAAAGGTCACAAACTAGTACCACAAGCACTCGGTTGAGATACACACTGATGGAAACTAGAAACCGATTCCTCCAGTTTATATGAATGACCGTCAGCAAGATAAAATGCCTACAGACCGATCAGAAAAAAAATGACACAATCGATATTAACTACGGTAACTTACAATCAAAATGGGCAACAAGCTTTTCCTGAGTCAATCTTTACCTCCACTTTCAAAGTATCAAGCTGTAGGTTTTACTACTCAGTCTACGACGACTGTCAGACAAGAGTATTAAGCCAAATGTCAAGACTGCAGTTTCCTCTCCCCAGTTCAGTGGCTCAAGGTGCCAAAGCAAGGTGCTCAAGGTGTCACCTGGTCACAAGCCCTCCAACTGGACAACTGCGGGGCACCAGGGGAAACCTGCCTGATATCCCAGTGCCACTGAAAAGGACCTAGCCAAGAGGGCGAGGGGGACACGAGGAAAGATTAGTTGAGAGACAGACCCCCCGGAATTCTGAGCACCAAAAAGTAAGGGCGAGAGAAACTGCAACCCTCGGCCTCTCCTGCCAGGACTTGTCGGGACCCGCCGCCTCTCCCGCCCCCAGCTCTCCAGTTCGACACGTAATCATTGCGAGTTAGGCCCGATTACTCTAGGATACTCTCCAAACTCAGGCTATCCCCAAATTCTTTGTTTGCCTTCGATCCGGCCGAAGGGCGTTCGTTTTCTTTGTTTTCTTCCCCTCCGGCACCACGTCCACCGCCGCTACCGCCGCTACCGCCGCTGCCACTGCCGCCGCCGCCGCCGCCGCCGCCTGGGACCTGCTTCTCAGCAGCCATCTTGCCCCTGCGCCGCAGAGCAAGACGGGATAGGGGAGGCGGGACGACCCGGGCGGGTGAGAGCCGGACCTGCCTGGCCGGGCTGATGGGATAGCGGCGGACTCCGCCGCCGTCGGCCCTTGCTGCAGCAGGGCGCCATGTGCTGGAGCGCGCCTGCGCGAGGGATCCGGTCATCCCGGGTCCGAAATTGTGGCTGGCTAGGTGGGGACTTGAGGCTGCAGTGAGACCGTGGCTGCTGAGATCTCAGGGGTAGTCCCACGTCTCACCCATCAAGGGCGGAGAACCGGAGGTGGACCCCACGTCCTGCATCCTGGACTGGGGATCTGGTTCACGTCCTGCCCAGCAGAAAGCAGGAGACCAAAGACACTGGATTTCGGGGTGTCTGCATCCCCAGGGACTCAAGAGATGGGATCCTCCCTACCGGAACGGAGCACCCCATCCGTAAGGAACCCGCCTCTGCCTGCCCTTTCCTCTGAGGCTGACCATAAGAAAGCCAAGCCGGAGGAAGCGCTGCGCAGTCAGCAGACGGTGTCCTAATTGGGGACTTTCTCAGACCACTTGGGACGGTGGACCCCTGCACTTTGGGGCCATCAGTCCAAAGAGGGAGAAGTGTTGAGACATGGGAAAATATGAATTTTTGCTTTGCACCTTCTAGAGTCTGAGACCTGGGATTCCAATCCCCGCTCCGTCATTAGCGGCAAGGAGATGTTGGGCAAGTAACTTAATCTCCCTGTAAACCTGTTCCTTCATCTATGAAATGGGGATAACCAATTTAAGTGGTTGTTAGGAAGATTAAATGACGGATTTTTTTTTTCTAGGTAGAGTTTCGCTCTTGTTGCCCAAGCTGTAGTGCAATGGTGCGATCTCGGCTCACTGCAACCTCTGCCTCCTGGGTTCAAGCCATTCTCCTGCCTCAGCCTCCCGAGTAGCTGGGATTACAGGCGCCTGCCACCACGTCCCGCTAATTTTTGTATTTTTAGTGGAGACAGGGTTTCACCATGTTGGCCAGGCTGGTCTCGAACGCCTGACCTCAGGTGATCCGCCTGCCTCGGCCTCCCAAAGTGCTGGGATTACAAGCGTGAGCCACTGCTCCCGGCCTCAGAAGTCAGGCGTTCCAGACCAGCCTGGCCAACATGGTGAAACCCCGTCTCTACCAAAAATACAAAAATTAGCCTGGTGTGGTGGCAGGCGCCAGTAATCCCAGCTACTCGGGAGGCTGAGCGCTTAAAACTCAGGAGGTGGAGGTTGCAGTGGGCTGAGATCGGGCCACTGCACTCCAGCCTGAGTGAGGGAGTGAGACTGTCTCAAAAAAAAAAAAAAAAAAAGTAAGTGTCTGGCCAGGTGCGATGGATCACATCTGTAATCACAGCACTTTGGGAGGCCAGGCTGAAGATTGCTTGAGGCCAGGAGTTCAAGACCAGCCTGGGCAACATAGTGAGACCCCTGTTTCTACAAAAAAAAAAAAAAAATTAAATTAGTTGGGAGTGGTGGCACCCACCTGTAGTCCCAGCGACTTGAGAGACTGAAATAGAAGGATTGCTTGAGCCCAGGAGTTTGCGGTTACGATGAGTTATGATCATGCCACTGCACTCCAGGCTGGGTGACAGAACAAGACCCTATCTCTAAAAATAAGTAAATTTTTTTAAAAAGTAAGTTTCCCAAATATTCATTGATAAGTGAATGGAAAAATAGAACGTGGTGTAACGATACAATGGAATATTATTTTACCATAAAAAGGAGTGAAGTGGCCAGGCACGGTGGCTCATGCCTTTTATCCCAGCATTTTGGGAGGCCGAGGCAGGTGGATCACCTGAGGTCGGGAGTTCAAAACCAGCCTGACCAACATGGAGAAAACCCATCCCTACTAAAAATACAAAATTAGCTGAGTTTGGTGCACATGCCTGTAATCCCAGCTACTCAGGAGGCTGAGGCAGAAGAATTACTTGAACCCGGGAGGCAGAGGTTGCAGTGAGCCGAGATCGTGCCATTGCACTACAGCCTGGCAAAAACAGTGAAACTCCATCTCAAAAAAAAAAAAAAAAAAAGAGTGAAGTACTGATTATGCTACAATGTGGATGAACTTTGAAAAACATCATCCTAAATGAAGGAAGCCACACACAAAAGGCCACATAGTGTATGATTTTGTTTATATGAAATTTTAAGTATAGGCAAATCTGTAGAGACAAAAAGTAGATCGGTGGTTGTCTGGGCCTGTGGAGATGGGGTGGGGATGGAGATGGGAGATTGGAGGCTAAAGGCTAATGGGTATGAGTTTCTTTTGGTGGGGAAGAAAATGTTCTAGAAGTAACTGTGGCAACTGTCACACAACTCTGAATATACTAAAAGCCAAATGAACACTTTAAATGGGCAAATGGTATGATATGTGAATTATATTTCTTTTTTTCTTTTCTTTTCTTTTTTCTTTTTTTTGAGACGGAGTCTCACTCTGTCACCCAGGCTGGAGTGCAGTGGTGCAATCACGGCTCACTGCAACCTCCACCTCCCAAGTTCAAGCGATTCTTCTGCCTCAGCCTCCCAAGTAGCTGGGACTACAGGCGCGTGCCACCACGCTCAGCTAATTTTTTATTATTTTTTATTTTTTAGCATAGATGGGGTTTCACCGTATTGGCCAGGCTGGTCTCAAACTCCTGACCTCGTGATCCGCCTGCCTCGGCCTCCCAAAGTGCTGGGATTACAGGTGTGAGCCACTGCGCCCGGCCATGATATGTGAATTATATTTCAACAAAGCTGTTACCAAAAAAAAGTGGGATTATGTTAGTCCTCTAGTCAAAGCCATGCACTGTCGCCTCATTTTATGGAGACTACATGCCACAATCCTTAGATTGGGGGAGAAAAAAATCCCTACACGCTGTGTGTCTCATGTCGCCTACCAAACCCCTTGCTGGTTCAACTCAGGTCATACCATCTTCCCTGCCTCAGGAACACAGGCACACTCCTACCTTATGGCCTTTGCACTGGCTGTGGTCTCTCTCTCTGAAATGCTTTTCTGGCCAGGCATGGTGGCTCATGTCTGTAATCCCAGCACTTTGGGAGGCTGAAGTGGGAGGATCGCTTGAGCCCAGGAGTTTGAGACCAGCATGGGGAACATAGGGAGACTCCATCTCTAAAAAAAGAAAAGAGGCTGAGCACAGTGGCTCACGCCTGTAATCCCAGCACTTTGCGAGGACGAGGCAGGCGGGTCACCTGAGGTCAGGAGTTTGAGAACAGCCTGGCCAACATGGTGAAACCCCATCTCTACTAAAACTACAAAAAATTAGCTGGGTGTGGTGGCGCATGCCTGTAGTCCCAGGTACTCGGGAGGCTGAGGCAGAAGAATTGCTTGAGCCCTAGAGGCGGAGGTTGCAGTGAGCTGAGATCGCACCATTGCACTCCAACCTGGGTGATAGACTAAGACTCCATCTCAAAAAAAATAAATAAATAAAAGAAAGAAAAGAAATGCTCTTCCCCTACATATTCGCTTTGCTAGCCCCTCCCCGCCTTCAAGTCTTTGCTCAAATGTCAACTTAATGAGGTCTGCCTGACCATCCTGCTTTAAATTGTACCATCACCACCACCCTGGTACTCCCAAATCCCCTTGCTCTAAGGGGATTTTTTTCCCGAAAGTACTTATCAACTTGCAGTAGCTTAATGCGTTATGTTTATTGTATGTCTCTGTTGCTAGAAAGTTCACAGAGGACCTTGATCTTTGTAGAGCTCACTGGTATAGTATATCCTAAGGACACAGAACAGTGCCTAGTAAGGAGCAGCTGCTGAACAAATATTTGTTGAATAAATAAATGGTAAGCATCTCATAAACACAAACTGTTATCATCTCCCTCTTCAGTGAGTAGGCAGGCAGGGCAGGAGTGTGAATAAGTTTTCCTTACCAAGAGGAGGGAGTAGCTGGGCTCCTGAGAGGCTTTTTTCTTGGGGGAAAAAAGAGGAAAAAGAATATTTTTTTTTGTTTGTTTTTTGAGACGGAGTCTCGCTCTGTCGCCCAGGCTGGAGTGCAGTGGCACAATCTCGGCTCACTGCAAGCTCCGCCTCCCAGGTTCACGCCATTCTCCTGCCTCAGCCTCTCCGAGTAGCTGGGACTACAGGCGCCCACCAGCACGCCCGGCTAATTTTTTGTATTTTTTAGAGAGACGGGGTTTCACTGTGGTCTCGATCTCCTGACCTCGTGATCCGCCCGCCTCGGCCTCCCAAAGTGCTGGGATTACAAGCGTGAGCCACCGCGCCCAGCCGAAAAAGAATATTCTTGACACTGGGCCCCAGGGACCAGGACAGGGGAAGGTGAGGCAGATATGAAGCTGCAGAGACAGAAGGTGGTGATTTTCAGACCCAGCGGACTGTGAGGCTTAAGTTCTACTTAAATAGTAATGATTCATTGTCCCAAATGCTTGATGCAGAAACAAATGTTTAAGTTTTATTGCAACCTAAACACCATCCAGGGAAATGGTGCTTGTGTGTGGAACTCTACTATTTTGTTTTTTGTTGTTGTTGTTGTTTTGTTTTGTTTTGGGATGGAGTCTCGCTCTGTCGCCCAGGCTGGAGTGCAGTGGCGCGGTCTCCGCTCACTGCAAGCTCTGCCTCCTGGGTTCACGCCATTCTCCTGCCTCAGCCTCCCAAGTAGCTGGGACTACAGGCGTCCGCCACTACGCCCAGCTAATTTTTTGTATTTTTAGTAGAGACAGGCGTGAGCCACCGCGCCCGGCCCTGAACTCTACTATTTCGAATTTCCTCAAAGTATACGGAATAAGGTCAGGAGAACAAGAATAAGGATCTGATGCATTCAGATTTAACTAACTGGGTTCAGGCCTCTCCCATACATCTCATTCCCTTCTCAGCAGATCCCTCTTAGAAGGAAGTGTTACCATTTCCTTGTTACAGCCGAGGAAACTGAGGCACGGAGCCAAAGACAGAGCCTGACACAATAGATGCTCAATATATTGGATTGAATTGGAGGGAAAACGTTCAATGGGTAAGAGAAGGGAAAAAGGTGGCCGGGCTCGGTGGCTCACGCCTGTAATCCCAGCACTTTGGGAGGCCGAGGCGGGCGGATCACTTGAGGTCAGGAGTTTGAGACCAGCCTGGCCAACATGGTGAAACCCCATTTCTACTAAAAATACAAAAATTAGCCAGGCGTGGTGGCGGGCGCCTGTAATCCCAGCTACTCGGGAGGCTGAGGCAGGAGGATCCCTTGAACCCGGGAGGCGGAGGTTGCGGTGAGCCCATATCGTGCCACTACACTCCAGCCTGGGCGACAGAGTGAGACTCTGTCTCAACAAATACAAATACAAATACAAATACAAATACAAATACAAATACAAATACAAAAAAAAAAAAAAAAAAAAACTAGCCAGGCGTGGTGGCGGACGCCTGTAGTCCCAGCTCCTCAGAAGGCTGAGGCAGGAGAACCCTTTGAACCTTGGAGACGGAGGTTGCAGTGAGCCGAGATCGCGCCACTGCAGTCTAGCCTGGGCGAAAGAGCCAGACTCAGGGGCCCCTCATCCGCCTCCGCCCCGCGTCTCCTCCCCCCGATCTCCCAGGGGTCCTCTTTTGAGGGCACCCCTTCCCCTCGACGGTCCCAGGATGTCCTGCGCGCCTGCCAGGCTGCAGGGAAGCGCCGAGGCGCGCGGAGGCCGAGGCCGGTGCTTTCTGCCGCGCGGCGCACACGCAGGGTCCGGGGTCGACCCCTCCACCGCTCCGGCGTCTGCCGGGGAAGTCAGTCCGCCTGGTCAGCCCAGAACCCCCGACTCCGCGGGCTGGAGCTCGGGAGCAGGCACAAGCGCCATTCTCCGCCCGCGCCGTGGAATGCGCGCCGGGACCACTCCGCAGCCTTCCCCCAGCGCTGCCGGCCGCTGCTGGGGACAACCTCGCCCTCCTGTCTCTTGCTCCTCCTCCTGACCCCAGCGCACCCCCATCCCCGCCCCAGATGCGGCAAGGCTCCCTCCGCCTTCAGCCCGGCAGAGTCGCACTAGGAGCTGCAGCGGCCGCAGCCCCGGGAGCTTCCCGCTCGCGGAGACCCAGACGGCTGCAGGACCCCGGGCAGCCTCGGGGTCGGCGGCACCATGAACGTCTCGGGCTGCCCAGGGGCCGGGAACGCGAGCCAGGCGGGCGGCGGGGGAGGCTGGCACCCCGAGGCGGTCATCGTGCCCCTACTCTTCGCACTCATCTTCCTCGTGGGCACCGTGGGCAACACGCTGGTGCTGGCGGTGCTGCTGCGCGGCGGCCAGGCGGTCAGCACCACCAACCTGTTCATCCTCAACCTGGGCGTGGCCGACCTGTGTTTCATCCTGTGCTGCGTGCCCTTCCAAGCCACCATCTACACCCTGGACGGCTGGGTGTTCGGTTCGCTGCTGTGCAAGGCGGTGCACTTCCTCATCTTCCTCACCATGCACGCCAGCAGCTTCACGCTGGCCGCCGTCTCCCTGGACAGGTGAGCCAGCGCCTTGGCCTCCCTGGGAGATGGGCATCCACGCGGGGGATGGAGCGGGAGGCAGGACTGAAGATCAAGAAAGGACGCGCAGAGTGGGAGAGGACACTAAGAAGGCAGTGGAAGACAAGCGGGCGCGGAGGAGGAAAAAGAGGAATAAGAATGGGGGACCGTGGTGTCCCTCGGTTAGATGCGTCCTGGGGCCTCGAAGCCTGGAGAATGTGGCTCTCCAGCGCCGCCCGCGCCTGCCAACGCGCAGCATTTCCCAGTACGACGCGTTTGTGCGCGTTTGTCTCGCTTGAGCTTAATGCCCCCGTGAGGGTGGGATAGGACAAAGTGCCCAATGTACAGAAGAGTTGAGTTCCTAAGTAACTCGCTCAGAGTTGCCAGACAGGGATCGGGTGCGTGAAGTGACCGTCTGTCTCCTGCAGCCAACTTCAGGCGCCTCCACTGCGCTCGCCTCCAAGCCACGGTTTGGTTGGTTGGTGCAGCTGGCTCAGGTCCAGGCTGTGGATCTTGGGTCCTTTGCGAGGATCCACTCCGGAGTCCCAGCGAGCGTGCCTAAAGGTCCCTAGCTCAGTCCCAGCCCACTCTGCCCCTCGCCTCCAAACAAAACAAAACAAAATAAAACCCAAAACAAGTCAGGGGCCGGGAGAGGAGCGTGCCCTGGGGTTCTCCCTCCCTAGCCAGAGGAGAGGGAGAGAGGCACATTCGGGAGAGCGCGGGACTCAGGTGGAGCTTGAAAGGACACTGGGATGGTTCCTGGGGAGGAAATCCGGGTATTTCCCCTCTTCCTCCTCTGGAAAAACAGAGAGGCGAGGCCAGACTGCCCCCACACCTCCTGTAGCCACTGAGCGCGAAGTGCGTTGGTTGCTTCCGAGCGCGCTGGTGGGATCCACAAAGCTCGGATTCTCTCAGGAATCCCCTGAGAAATTAACTGTCCCTTGCCCAACATGTCTTCTCCAGGCTGTCTGCTAGAGCCTCAGGCGCCTCCGCCCTCCCTCCCGCGGCACCGTCACTAGTGGGTAGTCACAGCCTCCCGGAACCCATAGCCGGTCCTCCAACCTTTAGTCTTCAGTGGCTTTGGGGTGCCCTCTCGGTGAAGTCTGTCTGTGGTTGCAGTCCCCGGGGGCAGCGGGAGAATGGCTTGGAGGCGCACCTTTCCTGCTGCGGGGCCCGCCCCGCCCCATTTCCAGGCTCCGCTGAGTGTCTGGGACACGCTGGGACGCCCCCACCTCCGCCCTCACGCCGAGCCTCACCCCCACCTCTTGTGTGTGCGGTGTAACCATGCGCTAAGGACCTTCCTCGAGAGCAGCCTTGGGGCCCGAGGTGCAGGGGGCGCGGCCCGCCAGCGTGAATGCGCCCGCTCAGCCGACGTCTCCCTTCCCGGTCTGACCGCAGGTATCTGGCCATCCGCTACCCGTTGCACTCCCGCGAGCTGCGCACGCCTCGAAACGCGCTGGCAGCCATCGGGCTCATCTGGGGGCTGTCGCTGCTCTTCTCCGGGCCCTACCTGAGCTACTACCGCCAGTCGCAGCTGGCCAACCTAACCGTGTGCCATCCCGCGTGGAGCGCCCCTCGCCGCCGCGCCATGGATATCTGCACCTTCGTCTTCAGCTACCTGCTTCCGGTGCTGGTTCTCGGCCTGACCTACGCGCGCACCCTGCGCTACCTCTGGCGCGCCGTCGACCCGGTGGCCGCGGGCTCGGGTGCCCGGCGCGCCAAGCGCAAGGTGACACGCATGATCCTCATCGTGGCCGCGCTCTTCTGCCTCTGCTGGATGCCCCACCACGCGCTCATCCTCTGCGTGTGGTTCGGCCATTTCCCGCTCACGCGCGCCACTTATGCGCTTCGCATCCTCTCGCACCTGGTCTCCTACGCCAACTCCTGCGTCAACCCCATCGTTTACGCGCTGGTCTCCAAGCACTTCCGCAAAGGCTTCCGCACGATCTGCGCGGGCCTGCTGGGCCGTGACCCACGCCGAGCCTCGGACCGTGTGTGCGCTGCCGCGCGGGGCACCCACAGTGGCAGCGTGCTGGAACGCGAGTCCACCGACCTGTCGCACGTGAGCGAGGCGGCGGGGGCCCTTCGTCCCTGCCCCGGCGGTTCCCAGCCACGCACCCTCGAGCCCGGTCCCGGCCCGTCCTGGCAGGGCCCAAAGGCAGGCAACAGCATCCTGATGGCTGATGTGACCTGAAAGCACTCAGCGGGCGCGCTCGGATGTTACAGAGTTGGAGTCATTGTTGGGGGACCATGGGGAGAGCTTTACCCGTTAATAAAACGCACAAACCATTTCACATGCAGTGACAGCGCTGTTTCGCGTTTCTCATTGTCTTGAGACCCCGTGAGAAGAAGCCTCTGGGGCTTCACAGAGAGGCTCCCTAGGGGTGAGTGCAGGACCCTTTGCAGAGCTACCAGGAAAGAGGGCTGACCACACCCAAGGCAGCCGGGTTACAATCCGCATAAAAATCTGAGTCTGGGGAGCGTGCGACAGAGGCAGGCAGACTGTTTAAGGCGTTCGATAAAGTTGGTCGATGACAGACACAGATGTGTGTTCCCAGTCGCATTTGTGCTCTGTTGTGTGACAGGTTCGTCCTCGCCTGCTTTCAGCTCCCAGGGCCCCTTTGAGTCTGGGCAGCCCAGTCAGTCCTCGTCCATTTTTGGCCTTAGCTTTTCCTTCCCTGGCTGCATCTGGGCCAGGATCAAGTCTCCAGCGGCTGTTTCACTCCCCGGGGGCCAGGAAAGTCTTTCCCTGGCAGGTTGGGCTCCAGGTGCACAGCACTGCTGGGCTGGGGCAAGCTGAGAATCTGCTTCAGGACAAGAATGTCCCAGGGCTTTGCTCATGAGTTGGCGTTTACCTGTTGTCAGGTAGAACTCCCTTCCCAGAGGCTTTTTTTTTGCTTCTGTGTTTGTTGTTGTTTGTTTTTTTTGAGATGGAGTTTTGCTCTTGTTGCCCAGGCTGGAATGCAATGGCACAATCTTGGCTCACCGCAACCTCTGCCTCCCAGGTTCAAGTGATTCTCCTACCTCAGCCTCCTGAGTAGCTGAGCTTACAGGCGTCCACCACCATGGACGCTAATACAGCTAATTTCTGTATTTTTAGTAGAGATGGGGTTTCACCATATTGGCCAGGCTGGTCTCAAACTCCTGACCTCAGCCTCCCAAAGTGCTGGGATTAACAGAGTTCTTTTGTTCTTTTTTTGCGGGGGGCGTGGAGGGGGGTGGAAGGCAGAGTCTCGCCCTGTCGCTCAGACTGGAGTGCAGTGTTGCAATCCTGGCTCACTGCAACCTCCACTTCCTGGGCTCAAGTGATCCAGCTTCAGCCTCCTGAGTAGCTGGGACTACAGGTGCATGCCACCACGCCCAGCTAATTCTTGTGTTTTTGATAGAGACAGAGTCTCCCTATGTTACTCTGGTCTCAAACCCCTGGGCTCAAGCAATCTGCCCTCCTTGGTCTCCCAAAGTGCTGAGATTACAGGCATGAGCCACCATGTCCAGGGTTCTTGAGCCAAGGCTCTTTACACAAAATCACTTCAGTGTTTAAGGAGAGCAGGGAGACTCTCAAGACTGTCCCCATCTCACATCGTTAAGCACAGAACACTCTGACCAAGGGTTTGGGTCTTACGTAGGCTGGTGTCAGCCACTGAAATGCAGGGAACACCCGTGGGTCCTGATTGGAAGGACAAAGTCAGGGAGAGGTAGAGGTCCTGTGCCTGCCAGGTCCCCCTGGGCAGGCATTGAGCGTCTCAACGGGTTCCAGGTGGTGGAAATGGAGCGGGACAGGGACACTAAGGCAGGTGCAGCGTGGGCGGGGCTGGGTCCTGGGCTTTATCTTTGGGCGTTTGCGGAACTGGGGCAGGGGCTGCCGAGTCCACGGCCCAAGTCCCTGCCCAGAGCAGCTGCCTCTGGCAAATTGCTCAGCTGCCAGAGAAGTGACTGGAATAGAGGTTGTAGCTTAGGCACCGCTGCTCCCTCCAGTCCCTCCATGCAGCTGATGATGGCCCTATGGCGCCTGCTCCATCTCACCTTCCTGGGGTTCAGCATTACCTGGCCATTGGTCCACGGGCAGGGCTTCCAAGGGACAGCAGCCAGTAGGTGGAGGGCAAGGTCATAAGCTTTGGGATTTGGGCCCTAGGGCATCTGAGTGACCTTGACCTTTATCTCTCAGTCTGGCCATCCCTCTTCAACGTCAACTTGTCCAAGAAGGTTCAGGAAAGCATCCAGATCCCGAACAATGGGAGTGCGCCCCTGCTCGTGGATGTGCAAGTGTTTGTCTCCAACGTGTTTAATGTGGTAAGTGCCACTAGGCCAAAGGCCCCAAGTGCTGAGCTGGGCAGGGGACAGGACTCAGCCCTGGATAGTGCTGGAGTCTCCTGCCGCGTTCAACACAGTGCTCACCCTGAGGTGACGCATTGCCCTTCCCCCAGGACATCCTGCGATACACAATGTCCTCCATGCTGCTGCTTAGGCTGGTGAGCTCCTATCCCTGGGGAGGTGGGATGGGAAAGCCCAGCTGAGTCCAGCTCAGCAGTACCAGGCTTCATCAACATGCTGAGCTTAGGGGCATGGGTATGTGGAGAGCAGGAGCCTCAGTGGTGCCCTTGTGTCCCCAGTCCTGGCTGGACACTCGCCTGGCCTGGAACACTAGTGCACACCCGCGGCACGCCATCACGCTGCCCTGGGAGTCTCTCTGGACACCAAGGCTCACCATCCTGGAGGCGTAAGTGAGACAGTTCCTGCCCCAGGAATCTGCCGTGCACAGCCCTCCTTTTCCCCATCTACAACCTAGAGGCTGAGTGAATATGCCCCTCCTGGCGGTCCCCGCCAGACTAGCAGTGCGCCTCCCCTGCCTTGAATTCCCCTCCCCCTGCCAGAACTCTGATAGCAGCTGGGCTTGGGGGTGGGATGCCAGGGTCTCCCCCCAGCCCCATCCAAGAAGGGGCTGGGGCTCTGGCTGTGGTGCCTTTCCCCACAGGCTCTGGGTGGACTGGAGGGACCAGAGCCCACAGGCCCGGGTAGACCAGGACGGCCACGTGAAGCTCAACCTGGCCCTCACCACGGAGACCAACTGCAATTTTGAACTCCTCCACTTCCCCAGGGACCACAGCAACTGCAGCCTCAGCTTCTACGCTCTCAGCAACACGGGTGCTGACAGGGCAGGGGCTGCAGGGTTGGGGAGAGGAGGAGGAAGGTGGGGGAGGGGAACTCCCAGGTCTGTGGTGCAGGGGCAGGGTGCGGGGCAAGGGGAAGGGGCGAAGGCAGACGGAAGGGGAACTCCCAGGTGTGTGTTCAGAGCAGTCTACCCCAGGCTTAGGCGGGCAGCACCTGCTCTCCCACTGCGCCCCCCGCTCGAGTGGCAGCCCATCTCTGTGCTCAGCAGTAGTCTCAGGGCCCCTCTCTAAGGTCACAGACTCAAAGATTCGCAGCAGCTCTGCAATCCTAGAGGTCCAAGCACATCAGTCTTCTATCCTCCCCGGAGCAACTGCCCTCCACAGCCATGGCCTGACTGCAGTGGCTCGGCCCCTTGCAGCAAGGCCAGAGGCTCAGGTTGCTGTGGCCTCACTCCTGGAAACCACCCGAAGATGCAGCCACCCTGTATAAACCCATCGGGTGACATCTAACTTGGCAGAGAAGTCCTACCCTTCCCTCCATGAGAGACCACAGCAGTAGCCCTGGGGATCCTGCTTCAGGTGTGAGATGATAGACTGACGAGCCTGTGACCACTTTTCCCTCCATCATGAAGTGGTGCAAAGTACATTTAGTTTTACAATGAAAGCTCTTCTATGAATCTGATAAAGGCCTTCCTTTAACTGGAGACAATCTGGGATGTTGCAAAACAAGGTTTGGGAAGCCCTTCTATGCATCGGTTTTGTCTCCAAGTCTGTCCCTGCCAAAAGCCATCAAAAGTCTCCGTCTCCCCTGGGCTCCAGTCTGCTACCCCCAGACTTGGCAGCTGGGATCTCTCCTTCCTAGTTCATAGTTCTCATTCCCACCCCTCAGCCATGGAGTTAGAGTTCCAGGCCCACGTGGTGAACGAGATTGTGAGTGTCAAGAGGGAATACGTAGTTTATGATCTGAAGACCCAAGTCCCAACCCAGCAGCTGGTGCCCTGCTTCCAGGTGACGGTGAGTCAAGTCGGGAGGAGGCCGACAGAGGGCTGCTGGAGGTGGGTGGGGGTAAGGATGCAGGGCCAGAGGCCGGGCCCCATGCCCCCGCTGTCCACCTCCTTCCTCCCCCTGGAAGGCCCTGGCTTTTCGCCTTCCAGCTGAGCCTGAAGAACACGGCACTCAAGTCCATCATCGCTCTCTTGGTGCCTGCAGAGGCGCTGCTGTTGGCTGACTTGTGTGGGGGGCTGCTGCCCCTCCGGGCCACTGAGCGTATAGGCTACAAGGTGACATTGCTGCTGGGTTACCTCGTCTTCCACTCCTCCCTGGTGCAGGCCCTGCCCAGCTCCTCCTCCTGCAACCCACTGCTCAGTAAGCCCTGCTCCCTTACCCGGCCTGCCCTCTTTCTCCCCGGTCACCCTGGTGCTCAGCTCGCTGGGTACCAGAGACACAGGGACTGGCCCCTGAGCATCTCCCCGTGCCCTGCCTCCCCCAGTTTACTACTTCACCATCCTGCTGCTGCTGCTCTTCCTCAGCACCATAGAGACTGTGCTGCTGGCTGGGCCGCTGGCCCGGGGCAGCCTTGAGGCCAAGAGTGGCCCCAGCCCAGCCCCGGGAGGAGAACAGCGAGAGCATGGCAACCCAGAGCCTCATCCTGCTAAAGGTGGGCAGGGGCTGGGGGGTAAGGAATGAGGCCTAGGTGCACACCTAGGGCTGGGGGGAGGGCGCAGGGGTCCAGGCGTGCATAGAGGCTCGTCGCATCCACCCTGCTGGTCCTCCTGGTCTCCACCATGTCCTCCTCCCTTAGAAGAAACAGGTCTGGGGCAGGGAGCAAGCTTAGCCTCCCTGAAGTCCCAGGTGACCTCAATCCCCTGATAACCCACACCTTGCACAGCCTAAGAGGGTGTTTCTTCAACTGAAGATGGCCTGAAATGGGCCAGACCCAAATTTTCATCAGCTGAGAATCTAAGAAAGGAAGAGATACAGGCTGATGACCCCTGGGGTTCACTCTTCTGCTCATGTTGGGGGAACCTTGAAGAACAGCTCCTTTCCCTGTATCTATCCCTACAGAGCCCCCCAGAGGAGTAAAGGGGTCACAGAGAAGCTGGCCTGAGACTGCTGACCGCATATTCTTCCTCGTGTATGTGGTTGGGGTGCTGTGCAGCCAATTCGTTTTCGCCGGGATCTGGATGTGGGCAGCGTGCAAGTCTGACCCAGCCCCTGGAGAGGCTGCACCCCATGGCAGGCGGCCTAGACTGTAACGGGGCAGGGCCTGGGCTGCACACCTTAGGATGAAGTTTGCCTTCCCATGGCTGGGGGAGGGCCATGACAGGGTCTCTGGATTAAGCCACCCTGAGCTCTCCCTCTGCTAATACAAGCACAGAGTGTGAAATAAACCCATCTCCAGTGCAAGTGTGCCTCAAGGGTCAGTCTTCATTCTCGTCCTAAATAGGTGGAGCCCTATTTTTTGCTTCCAACCCCCACTTTGCTCCTGAACTTTTCCCCCATTGTCCCCGTCTCCCAGCCCACAGGCAGGCAGCCTAATTGCTCCTTCTGCAACGACCACTGCTTGGCCCTGGGCCAAGAGGCACTGAGGCTGGGGACCAGAGACAGGGGCCTCAGGACGGCAGCAGAGCGTGGGGCGGAAGTCCTCCTCCGAAAGCCTCCTGCAGTGTGCTGAACACTAGGGAAAATGGCCAGTGAGCCTGCCTCCCCCAGCCACCTAGGGGACTCTTGGGAGGGAAAGGTCCCAGACCTCAGGCCTGTGGGCGGGCGGGAATGTGTTTTAAGAGAGGGGGTCAATCCTGACTGCCTTTCCTCCAGGTGCCCTGGCTGCTTCTCTGAGCCCTACCACAACTCTGGGCTGTAGGGGAGTTCTCTGCCCCCCACCTCTGATCTAGGCTGGAGGTAGGGCCGTTCTGCTCTGCTGCTCTTGGTACACATGGGGCAGCAGTGGGCACAGGCCTCTGTCTTCCTTCTCTCTTTTCCTGTTTCAGAAGCCATCAGGGTCACAAAAGCCAAGGTGTGAAGGGACCCCAGGCTTCCGGGAGAGTGCTGGTTCGACTGGGAACACGGGCTGTGGGGAAAAAGCGGAAACCAGGACTAGAGGGCTCAGGGACACGGCTCCTGGATGGGGTGGTGGAGACAGGTCTCTATCCCAAAGGACTTCAAGCTCACCCAGCCCAGAGGCAAGTTAACACCGGTTTATCTGTCCAATGACACGCCAGTCTGGTGGAACCGGGCAGGGCTAGCAGCAGGCTCAGGCAGAGGTGTCGAAAAGGCGATCGATCATGTCGCCCACCTGCTCCACCCCGTATTTGATGTACTTCTCCGGGTTCTTGGTGAAGGGCACGCTGCCGAACCTGAGGGGGCACTGTGGTCAGGGGACAGGGAGGGCCGACCCCTCCCCAGCCTCAGCCTAAGGCACTCCTGATAGTCTTGGAAGGGGTGGCCCTGAGTGATTCCCTGTCTGGCCCCGCCCCAAAGCCCAGGTTGCTGGATCTGCTGCCTAAATCCACCACCCTTCTCCTTTTTTCCCTTGAGGAAGAGGAGCTTGAAAAGGCCCACTGGGGCTGTGGGCAGCACAGGCTAGGGGGGGAAATGGAGGGCTCACTTCTGTAGAAAGGCCCCGTAGGTCTCCTTGACAATGGTCTTCTGGGCCTGGCGAATCCTGTCCCTCTGCTCTGTGTCTGGAATAGCCCAGGCCTTCTGGATTTTGCACAGTTCTTCGAGGCCATCATTGAAGCCCTGGCCACCAAAAAGGTGAAAAAGGAAGGGACCCAGAGACAAACATTTTGGGTCTGTGTTGCCTCAACAGCAGCAGCAAGCAGTGGAGGGGAGAGAACCCCGACTCACCTTAAAACGCTCCTTAATAACCTGCCGCTCCTTGTCCCGGAGCTGGGAAGCCAGGAGAGATGGCAGAGAAGGCTCAGTTCAGAGCAGAGCGGCCTGCCCCCACTCTTCCCCAAACACCCTTGGCCTGGGCCTGTCTCCTGTGTCCTGATGGCCACATGCATCCTTTGCTCTCCGATCCCAGAGGGATGCTTGTCTGCTTTTTCCCGGAGACACGACAAAAAGTATCCCGTCTACTAGACACCCCTTCCCAGCCCAGGCCTTGAGCCCACCTTGACTCCTGGCTGGAACACAGGTAGATTCTTCTCTGCGATGTAATCGGTCACCTTTAACCAGCTGCCAGACAGAAAGAGAAGCATGAGGGCAGAGGGCGGCCTGCCTCAGTGGCCTGGCTTGTTTCGTTTGCTAAATCTCTGGATCTACTTGGCGGGTGGTGGTAGGAAGGGATGTGGGACACAACTAAGCAAAACAACAGATTTTCTTCCTGGGAAGAGAAAATCTTTAAACTGGTCACTTTTTGAGAAAACATAAGGAAACACTTGAGTGTTCAATAAATTGAACAAATAGTATCAACTATACTTCACATCAATATCATGGCAAATTAAGATGGAGAAACAGATGAGAAGGAAAGGAGTGGAGGGCAGATAAATGAGAAGGAAGAGGGAGACACATTCAAAGGGAAGAAACAAAGCCAGGAAGAAAGAGGACCAGAGAAGCAGCAGGATCCTCACAGAGCAAGGCTCAGCCAAGTTCAAGTGCTCTCGCAACCTTGCTCTTCTCCTGGGGTCAACATTACCCGCATCTCGGACAGCCAGCTCTTGAATCATTCTTAGTCTTGACACTTGGAAGACTCCCCTCTCAGGTGGCCATAGTGGGCCCCTAGGAGCAGGTAGTGGGAGAGGAGGGGGCTTCTCTCTCCACCCCGTGAGTTTGATTCGAAACCAAGTGGAGGATTAGGGTCCAGAGGACAGGAGTTCCCCATGACTGACCCTGTGTCCTGAGGTGCTGAGAAGGAAGAGTGCGTGGTGGCACAGGGGCGGGGTGAGGGCCAAGACGGCCAGGGGCCCATGCAGGAGCAGGGCGGGCCCAGCCTCTCACCTGCGCTGGTAGGTCTGGATCTGCTGCTCAATGTGCTCCCGGTAGGAGCGCTCAGCAGTCTTCTGTGTCACTGCCACCAGCTGGATGAGTTCAGACCTGGGTGGGGGTAGGGGACAGAGAACAGGAGGACGGGATTGGCTCCTCAGGCCCAAAGGCTGCAGCAATGTCGGGAGGGCCTCCCGTTGCACCCCAAACTCCACAAGCTCTACGGCATCCCACCTTCCGGGTCCTGGGGTGGAGGAGACTGAAGCACCCCCTCCCCTTTCGTCCACAAGAGAAGGAGCCCAGAGGGGCAGGGGCTGGCACAGCTGCACAGCCGAGGGGAAGGTGAGAGCCGCAGACTCGCTCCCGCAGGCCACTTACTTCTCCAGGGATTTGAGGATGTAATTGTAGTTGTTGTGCAGGAAGATGGCGCTCAGAGCTGGGTCCTCGTACACCTTGGACTTGCTCAGCAAGTTCAGCTGCAGGTTGCCCAGCACTTTACCTGCACAGGGAAAAATGGGGCCACGCCCCCCTCGGCAGTCTGACCCAAACGACCCCACCCCAGGACCCGCTAATGCACTCCTATCCATCGCTCCTTGTCCTGCCTCAGGAGGCCTCAGCCCAACTCCCCTCAGCCTCTGAACTAGAGGTCAGGTTGTGGTTCCAAAGGTCAGATGGCACTTAAGAGAGGGCCCTGGGAATAGCCAGAGAGCACAGACAGAAGGAAGGGAAAAGCAGGGCATGCAGGCAGCAGGGCTGCTGGTCTGCCCGGGAGAACACTCACAGATATAGGTGCTTAGCAGCCGCTTGCTGAACTCGGAGCTGTAGCTGGTGGCCGAAGAGCTGGTCTCTGTGAGAGGAGAAGTCCTGTCATTGCAGTGGCAGCCGCCAAGACCCTCAACGGCCCTTCCTCCAGGCCATGCAGCAGTCTGAGGGGACACTGAGACAGGCCCCGGGCTTCCCTGGGCAGAGCTGGCTGCCTGCTAAGCCACAGGGTGGCCCCTGCTGCAGGAAGCACCAGCCCTGGATTTTTTGGAACCCAGAACTGCCCTCTATGATGGGGTGGAGCTGGCCCATGTCAGCAGAAAAGCTGGCAGGACAAGAGTGATATGCCAGCGCCCTGTCCCCTCCTGCCCCCACCCACCCTGGGTGGTTTCTACAAGGCCCCCTTTTTCCTTTTGCCAACAGCAGAGTCTTAGAATGGGCTCCCCACAGCCTCTCCACCTTCTCCCCTACATTTGAACATCCCCCTCTACCAGACCCTGCTGAACAGACGAAGCTGCAGCCTGCACAGTGTGGAAGGCCGAGTGGGGACAGCAAGGCAGGGAGGCCGGGCGAGCCTGGGGGGTGTATCCAGGGCTCTGGCCCAGGCAGGTGCTGTGGATAAGCTCAGAGACAGAGTGACCCTGAAGGGAGCAGAGATAGTTGAGAGCACCCTGAGAAAACTCATGTCCCCTCTGACTCGGGCTCCCCAGTAGGTACTGAGAGTCAGTCCCCAGGGAACCTCACCCACCAAGCTTCAGAGGGACAGGAGGGGGCTGCAGAACCGCACTGCTTACCTCGGGGATCTAAAGGAATATTGTATGTGTCCCCAAGAACTACGGAGTGAAAGGCAGTGCACAGAGGGGACAGAGGGAGAGACAAAGGAGGGAGAAAGATGCAAAGTGCAAAAAACAGGTTAGAAACGGCACGTCAACCCGAATCAAGCAGACCTCTCCCCACGACAGCCAAAACACAGATAGCAAGACATAGCAGGCGGGACCCTCTGAGGACCAGGGAACACCCTGGAAAGTAGAGAGCTGGAGAAGCGCAGGCTGGAGGCTGCCCACGGGCTCCTTGCCCCCAAAATGGGACGGGAGGAGAGGGCCCAGGGACCTCAGTGCTTGGAATGACCCAGAAAGGTGCTCTTGCTTACAGGCCGACCCCCAAGCTCCAGTCCCAGAGCAGGGCCAGCAGGAAGACACCCAGCGGGCCCTGAGACACTTGCTACCCTCTGAATGTCAGCTGAGTGAGCCTGATTAGGAGAGCAGGCAGACACGAGAGAAGGATTCGGGAGGGGGGCAGGGGCAGAAAGGACACCTTCCAACCAGCCAGCACCGCTCCCAGAGTGAGGACACTGCTTCCAGGGCGAGGACGATCAAAGGGGCTGAGGGAGGGACCAAAGGTCCAGTGTCTGGTCTTGAAAGGTGCAGGCAAACCTTGCTCTCCTGATGCTCAGCCCCAGGGACCCTCTGCAGAGCACATCTCAACCCCTCCACAGACTGGAGATACCTCCTCACTGCTCCCTGCCCTCTAACCCCACGTCTCCAGGCAAGGAGGGGAGTGGGGCCGGGGGCCCAGCTGGGAGGTGCCAGTACCTTGGGAGGCCAGCATGGCACCTGCCGTCTCCTGGAAGTCCAAAAGCTGCTGCAGGAAGAGGATGGCCTGGGTGGGAAGAAGATAGTGCAGAAGGGCAAGTGGCAGGCCCGGCCGACGGCCTCCCACGGCGACCCCTCTGAGTGCCCAGGGCCAGCCCAGGGCTGGGATCCGCCCAGTGAAGAGCGCGGCTGGAAACTTCATTTTTGCTCTAGCCTGCCGGGAAAGGCCCTATCTGCTAGAGACACTAAGCACGTCACTGTCCATCCTGCCACCCAGGACTGCTCACGAAGGTGCGAGTGGCTCTGGGCCAGGCTGGGTCCCTTCCACCAGTACTCGGCCTGGCCCTGGGCCTGGGCCCTCCTTCCTCCCCCCTCCCTGGTGTCCTCAGGCAGCACCCACATTGCTGGTGAGCTCGTGCACGGTGCCATCCTTCGGCATGTTGTACTCCTTGTCCGGGTCATTCTGTGGAAAAACAGCCTCTGGTTCCCTGAAGCAGCCCCCAGCCCACCCCACGCCCCCATGCACCTGCTCATGGTGCTGCCTCCTGGCACAAAGGCTGAGCCAGGCTGGACCAAGGGGGAGAGGCCCTTCTCACTTCAGAGGGCTTGGAGGCCCCAGGAAGGAAAGGAAGACACATGGGTGCTGACAGGCCAGCGGTGCAGCTGGCTACCCCTGGGACAACGCGCCCTCTTGGAGGCCTGCTCTCTGAGAGTTCCCCAGGGCCAGGTCACTGTGGTGCTGGGCTGGGATGGGGGCGAAAGGGGAGGACAGCAGGGACCTTGATGTTGTCCGCGAAGTCCTCCAGCGCTTTGGCACCGATGGTCTCCATGGAGGTGATGAGGCCAGGCAGCTTGTTCTTGGTGCTGGCGGCCGTGCCCTGAGGAAGCACAAGGGAGCGCCCAGCTCACCTCCAGTCGCTCTGTGAGCATCTCACTCACCCAGGGCCCTTCCTAAGCTGCTTCCATGTACCCTCAGAGCGGAAGTGTGGGACGGAGAATGGGGTTCTCCCAGGGAGGGATGGGGCGGTCACATCCAGCAACATGATGCCTCCTGGCTGTGTTTTTGAGGGCCCCTCGCCCACATACCTGGAGCACCTGGTCAAACTCAGGCTTGGTCTGCTTGAGGTGCCGCAGGATGGGGAAGACGGTGAGCACCGTGGAGAAGTCGTGTCGCACGATGGCCTTCCGGGCAGCGGACACGATGTTCTCCCCTTCGAGCATCAGCCCATCTAGGGCATCCTGAGGGGGCAGGGAGACAGTTCAGGGAAGGGTGGGGCGGTGGGAGCTAGTTCCGGGCTAGTGGGGGATCCTTATAGTGTGTAGGGGGGCCAGTGTGCAGGAAGAGGGGTGACGGGGAGGTGGTGAGCATCCACCCAGAACCGGTCCCCAGGGCATGAGGTGGTGGTGGTGGCTGGAGTTGAGGGCTGCAAGAGTCTGTCGTGACAGCTCTTGCTGGGGCTGGCTGCAGAGCCCCCGGGGCGGGGCGGGACCTGTATCAGGGAGTCGAAGGTCTTCTTCTGGTGGTGCTCGGGGATGATGTCGGCCAGCAGCTGGTACTCGCTCTGCGCCAGCTTGACGAAGGCACTGACGCAGTGGATGTAGGCATCGGTCTCCACGTCCAGCATGTCATCTCTCCCTGGGGGATGGCACAACTCTTGAGCTGCCGGTCTGGGGCCAGCCACACTCCTGGCTGGGGACGGCGTGGGTCCCCCAACTCCTGGCCTGTACCCCAGACTGGCAGCGGATAGGGAAGAGGCTGACTGTTCTGGCAGAAAGCTGCAAAGGCACTAGCAGGCTCTGCCAGGTTCGAGGGGAACAACAGGAGCTGAGCCCACCAGCCTTGGTTCTGGCTTCATTCTCGGCTCTGCGCAGACAGTGGGATCAGACACCAGAGGCAGGAGGGTGATGGACGGAAGGATAAGGAGGGAAGATTCCTGCATCAACGTCATGGATAAGGCAGTTTGACCCCAGGACTGAGCATTCTGAGTTGTACCTGAAAGAGGGCAGCCCAGGGTGGGCAGGTGGCTGTGCCACCTCAAGGAGGCTGGCACTGGGGTCATCCATGTGGGCAAATGCGGGGCCTGCGAAGGAAGTGACCAGCCCAGCCCGGGCTTCTGGAACATCTAAGAGGGTGGTTGGCTGCAGCTTCTGAGGCTGGCTGGCATGGGGTCAAAATCTAAGAGGCTGGTTAAGTCCCAGAGAGGAGCCGTTGCCAGCTGCCCCAGGAGGAGGCCAGACCCTGTTACTGGAGGCCACGGCGGGGACGCCTGCAGACAAAACCAGTGGCAGAACCGCCTGGTCCTATGTGCCAAGGGATGGGCTCCGAGGGGATCAGAGCCCTGAGTTGATGCAGGAGGCGGACGTCAGGGCTCCCTGCCCTCAAGGGAGCCACCTTCCCTCTCTGCCTGCTTTCCGAGTAGCAGCGGCTTCTCCCCTTGGCCCAGGCCTGACAGACAGGCATGCACTCCCATCTGGAGAGAGGCAAGGAGACCTAGGCCCAAAAGAGAGAGAGTGAAGAGAGAGGCGCATAGGCCTGGCCTATCTTCAGAGCAGAGTGGGCCCGGCTGGGCCAGGCAGGAGCAGGCCATCCGGGGACCGCTGCGAAGGCAGTGTCAGCGGCTGCCCTCGGGCTGGGCTGCGGTACTCACCGGCCAGCGGCCCGTGCTTGTCGTTCAAGGCCTCGGACAGGTGCTTAACTCGGAAATCATGCTCGTGACCTGGCGAGATGTCAGCCGCACAAACACAAGCAGCGTTTATCCAGGGGCCAGGCAGGCTGCCCCTTGGGGTACAGGGAAGAAGCCCTTCATCTCCAGGAGTGGGACGTCAGACGGGGATGGGGAAGGGGGCATTGGAGAGGGCTCTGAGCCCCTCCTCTACCTCAAGCCACCTTGGGAACAGCCGTTTCAAGCCTGACTTCAGTGAGCACCCAAGACCGGCCTTAGCTGCTCATTTCCCCAAGCCTGGAGGCCCAGGGAAAGCAGAGAAGGACCAAGGAGGGGCTGAAGAGCTGATGCTTGGCCCCAGGGGGGTTCCCCACCTCGCTGTATTTGGGGAAAGCCCCAGTTTGCCTGTCCCCTGCTGCACACACTCCCCTTTCTAAAGAGGGGAAGGCCGGGAGGCCTCGGCCAGCTGGGGCCTGCCACTGCTGGTCTGAGCGTGAAAGGGCTGCCCCAAGACAAAGAACTTTCTCTGAGTTCACACAGGAGACAAAGACAGAGACAGGGAAGGGAGGAGGGAAGCCTCAGGGAGGGCAGAGCTGCCATCAGCCAGAGAGGACCAGGCCGAGGGCGGGAAACTGTCCCTGCGCCCGCTGAAGCCCAAGTGGCGTCAGGGACCTGCCATTCCCACCCTGCTCCCCTCAGGGTTTCTCCTGAGGCCCTCCTGGGGGAGGCTCTGCCCTGCCAAGTGCGTGGACACACAGTGGAGGAGGAAGGGACAGGAGGGGAACACAGGGTGATTACCTTCCAGAGGAATGAGGTTAGAGCCCCCCTTTTTCCCATCTAGACCATGCTGGGAATACTGTTTCAGAAGGTTCTGAGCCTTACGGATCGTCCCTGTCACCAGAGCCACACAGAGAGGAGATAAGAAGACCTAGGAAATGAGTGAGAGAAAACAGCAGCGGCCCTCCACCTGCCCCCCAGGCCCCGCACCCAGCCCCCCAACAGTGAGCAGGCCCTTCCCTGGGACCACCAGAGACCCTGGGGACAAGGACGAAGGAAAGGAATCATTTCCTTCTCCAAATGGAGCCTTGATTCTACTACTGACCCTCCTTGTTCTGGATTTCAGTTCATTTCTGAAAGGACAGAGGGTAATGAAGATGGACCAAGATCCACCAGGAGAAGTCAAAAACATGGAGTGGCATTGTAATCAGAACAGGCGAGGGCTCAGGTCGGAGGAGCCAGTGACAAACCTCGCATACCCAGAGGGTACAACCAGGGTGGCAGAGCCTGGGGGCACCCTGAAGCCAGCAGGCCCCCAGCCCAGCCCCAAACTCCAGGCAGAGTTCTCCGGGCATGCTCAGTGTTGGGACGTATGTCAAACAGCAGCCAGCAGGAAGCTACCCCAGCTGAACTTCCGGGGAGCGCTGTGCCCAAGGCGAACGGCTCAGAGACCCAGAGGCAGCCTAGCCCCACACCAGAGTTCCCCAAACCACCAAAGAGACAAGAAAAAATCCAAAAGTCAAGAAGGGGTTAACAGAAGCCACCGCACAGAGAGCCTGGAGGGTGTGCACGGAAGGAGAGGGCACATGCTCTTGGCATGGGGGAAAAAAACAATAATTAGTATCACAAGTGAAAACAATGAGAACAAAATGGCAGCACCCACAGCCGCCTGGGTCAGCCTCCTTTGTGGGAATGAGACATCTCGGGCCAGAAGACGTGGGGAAATCAACTCGCATCTCATGTAGACAAGTGCAGCTGCCTTGTTAACAAAATGCATAGGGGCAGAAAGGCACCCGGGATGCCCCCCACTCCCCACAGTCTATCTGAGCACAGTGAGGCTGCTGTGTCCTGGCAGCTCCCCCAGAAAGCTGAAGGAGAAAGGCGCAGTGTCTGGAGGCTCATTGCTTACACCTGCACCACACCGCACCGCACGATACCACAATTAGCTCGTTTTTTGTTGTTTTTTTTGAGACAGTCTCGCTCTGTTGCCCAGGCTGGGGTGCAGTGGCACGATCTCGGCTCACTGCAACCTCTGCCTCCCGGGTTCAAGCGATTCTCCTGCCTCAGCCTCCTGGGTAGCTGGGATTATAGGCGTGCGTCACCACACCCAACTAATTTTTTTTCTATTTTTAGTAGACAGGGTTTCACTATGTTGGCCAGGCTGGTCTCGAACTCCTGACCTCAGGTGATCCGCCGCCTCGGCCTCCCGAAGTGCTAGGATTACAGGCGTGAGTCACCATACTTGGCCCATAATTAGCTCCTAATAACCAAGTCCCGAGGCCTGGCTCACATCTGCCTTGCTCACGCTCTCCCCTTCAGCGAGTGCGGCTCACTAATGAGTGAATCTGATTCCTGCCCCACAACCCACCAGGAGCAGACGCAGATGCAGACGCAGGTGCATGCCGGCAGGATGTGGGTCGCGGATGTGGATCTAGTAGCCGCCAAACCCGTCAGGCGCCCAATTACCTCCAGGGATGCTGAGGTCAGTGCTTCACCACCTGGGAGGGCTCCCTGTCCCTCTCCTCAGAAGTGGGAACTGACATCCCTAGAGCCTGACTCCCTAGAGCCTGACTCCCTAGAGCCTGACATCGGTCCTGAGCCCACCAGTTCCTGACAACTCTGAAACCCCACAGCTGGAGAGTTTTCCTCTTGTGTCTCTGGCCCAAGGATGGATGTGGTCCACTGTGAGCCACCTGAGATCAGATCCCTCCTGCCTGAAAGGCCAGGTGGCTGCATGGCCAGCGGGCACTCTTAGGGCAGTGCAAATAGGGCTCTGGGGCTTCTGGGGGACCTGTCAGGGAACCAGGCAGAAGAGGAAGCAAGCACAGACTGGCTGGGGCCCAAGCATCCTCGCAGCCTCATAGAGACAGCCACTCCCCACCACACAGAAGGCACAGAGCTGCTCCATCCGCTGTGCAGGCAGCTGCGCCCACAGGCTGGGCTGGCAGTCCCCATTTACAGCAGGTTTTGGCTGGTGGGCAGGGTTTCCACACCGGAGGAAGAAGGCCCCAGGCACCAGCTCCCTAATGCTCTACTCCCTGAGGGCAGCCCCTGCTCTGCCTGTTTCTCCAGATCCTAAACAAAGGCCTACAGGGGAGCGGGTGCCCTTGTGGAACAGACACCTCACTCTCTGAGGGGCACGGGCAGGTAGGGACTGGAGAAACCAAGGGTGTAAGTGAGCTCTACCCAAAGCTGGTTGTCATAAGCAGGTCCCACAGGCCACAACTAGGGCATGTGCCCCCAGCAGCAGCTGGGCAGAGGGCCAGCCTGGGTGGGAGCAGCCCCGGCTTCTCCAGCTTTCTCTTTCAGAGCCATGTCAGCAGCCCCAGCCCAGAACATCCCAGCACGTCATCGAGCTGTGGGCAGCATCTCTCGGTGGCCAGACACAGCCGGGCTTGCCAAGCTGTGGCTGGCACTGACACTGTTTACCTGGAGCACAGACTATAAGGGACATGATGCCGGGGAGAAAGAACAGACAGATGACGAGATGTTCACCCAGGACAGCGACAGCCACTGGCCCCGGCCTCTCATCATAGTGCCCCTTTCCACAAGTCACTCACTTGCACTGGAGCCCAAAGCCAGTTTAAGTTCTTCTGAGAGGATGCTCTGGGGTTTCTTTCCTTTCTGGATCAACTGGGAAAGTGAAATTCTCCCCATCCAGCTCTCAGCTACACATCACTTCAGGTCACCC
Organism: Hylobates moloch; assembly: GCF_009828535.3. Taxonomy (NCBI): domain Eukaryota; kingdom Metazoa; phylum Chordata; class Mammalia; order Primates; family Hylobatidae; genus Hylobates; species Hylobates moloch. Next base: position 2,515,301 of record NW_026652290.1, on the reverse strand, counting down.
TCCCTTTCTGGAAGGTGAAGGTTGGAGCACCTATCCCCTCGCTATCCCAGCATCCTGGCTGCGGCACTGTGCCTGGCCTTCTGACAGGGCGATGTGTGTGTGAGGGAGGAGGCCTAGGCAGGGGCTCTGCCTCAGGCGGGATTCACTGAGCGCCTGTGTTACTCCCCCACTCCAAAGAAGCTGTGTAACCCCCAGGCTCTGCTGGCTGGAAGGAAGAGTCTTGCCCTTGGGGGGGCCTCACTGGGCGGGTAGACACTTGCTTTCTGTCCTGTGTACCTACAGTCGGGGTTACCATCACGACAAGCTCTCGATGGGTCTGACGCTGCGAACGCTAGACTGGACGAAAGCAGTGCAGCCCCAGTCAGCCTCTGGCTGTTGCAGAGATGGGCCAGGATGGGAGCTCACCTGGCCGCTTGACTGGCTTCTTGGTAGGTGTGTCTTTCCTCTTGTTGGGGATAGCAGGGGAGTAGGGAACCCCAGAGGAAGAGCTGCTCTTATGGAAATGCTCCTTCAGGCCTTTGATGGAGCGGTCCAGCTGGCTGGAGCGTATCTGGTAGTAGACGTTCATGAAATCTGAGGAGACACAGAGCGATAGAGGTACGGCTGCCAGGCCCTGTCTCTGCCTTGCAGACCCACCATGTCTACCTGTCAACCCTTCTTAGCATCTGCTCTCTGCTCTGGTCACAAGCCACCCATATCTTGTCCCAAATCAGGCAAAGTCTTTCAAAGTCTTTTTTTTTTTTTTTGAGATAGGGTCTTGCTGTGTTGCCCAGGCTGCAGTGCAGTGGTGCGATGTCGGCTCACTGCAGGCTCGACCTCCTGGGCTCAAGTAATCTGCCCACTTCAGCCTCCCAGAGTGCTGGGATTACAGGCGTGAGTCACCATGCCTGGCCAGGCAGTCTTAAAAGAGAAAAACACCCTCCAATAGAACTGATAATTAGTTGTAAGTTTTTTTTTTTTGAGACAAGGTCTTACTCTGTCGCCCAGGCTGGAATACAGTAGTGTGATCTTGGCTCACCGCAAACTCTGCCTCCCAGGCTCAACCAATTATCTTGCCTCAGATCCTTGAGTAGCTGGGATTACAGGCACACGCCACTACCGCCCAGCTAATTTTTGTATTTTTAGTAGAGATGGGGGTTTCACCATGTTGGCCAGGCTGGTCTTGAACTCCTGACCTCAAATGATTCACCAGCCTCGGCCTCCCAAAGTGCTGGGATTACAGGCATGAGCCACCGTGCCCAACCCTAGTTGTAAGTTTGTTTTTTTTTGTTTTTTGTTTTTTTTTGAGACAGAGTTTCATTCTTGTCGCCCAGGCTGGAATACAATGGCACGATCTTGGCTCACTGCAACCTCTGCCTCCCGGGTTAAAGCGATTCTCCCGCCTCAGCCTCCCAAGTAGCTGGGATTACAGGCATGAGCCATCGCGCCCAGCCCTAGTTGTAAGTTTTAAATAGTACTTTTTTTTAAATAAAAAAACAAAGTCAATATCCAGATTCAACTTGGTAAGGGGTCAAAGAACATGAGCTCTATAGGAAGCAAAAAGACAACAAATGTCAGTGAATGAAAAACACACATCTTTAGCCATTAATAAAGTATAAATTTAAAAAATTAGAGGACCGTGATAGTCCTATCAGATAGCAAAAACAAAAATTAATGAAGAACAAATGGCCATGGAACTGTCGATGAGTCCATCGATTGGCCTGATCTATTTGGAGAGGAGCTAGTGATGGCAAGAAGGTTACAAGTATCTTCAGACACTTACACCTAATCCCTGCACTCTTGAGAGTAAACCCCCAAGAACTTCCTCAAAGAAAAAAGCAATCCACACAGGTACGTCCATTTTGGTACCATTCATCAACGCTGAAAAACAGGAAGAGCTCCTTGCACACATGACTGAGGAAAAGGACATGAAAACTATGGTGGATTTCAGAAGTTCCCAACAAATAGTTTACAGGGAACCCCGACATGAGAAATGAACCAAAACACAGAGGCGCGGGCTGAGCGGTCTGGAGGCTGTCCACTGGGCCTCCCTCTCGATCGTAAGGAGCTCCTGAAAATCTTCTGGCGAGCTGTCATCAGCTCATGAGCCACGATGTGTTCATGTGATCAGATACGTCGCGGCCGTGAGACCTGCCACCACACAGTTCTGAGGGAAGGCAAGCCCATGCTGACAAATTGGTATGTGTACACACAAACAAACAGAAGAGTTGGAGGGCTAAAAAGTGCAACATTGCCAGGTGAGGTGGCTCATGCCTGCAATCCCAGCACTTACGGAGGCCGAGGCAGGTGGATCACCTGAGGTCAGGAGTTCAAAACCAGCCTGGGCAACATGGTGAAACCCCGTCTCTACCAAAAAATACAAAAATTAGCTGGGCGTGGTGGCGGGCACCTGTAATCCCAGCTACTTGGGAGGCTGAGGCAGAATTGCTTGAACCCAGGAGGCAGAGGTTGTGGTGAGCCGAGATCACGCCACTGCACTCCAGCCTGGGTGACAGAGCGAGACTCTGTCTCAAAAAAAAAAAAAAAAAAAAAAAAAAGTGCAACACTGAATATTTATTGGAGTTTTTATTTTCTTTCTTTCTTTCTTTCTTTTTGAGATGGAGTTTTGCTCTTGTTGTCCAGGCTGAAGCACAATAGTGCAATCTCGGCTCACCGTAACCTCTCGGGTTCAAGATATTATCTTGCCTCAGCCTCAGTAATAGCTGGGATTACAGGCATGCGCCACCACGCCCAGCTAATTTTGTATTTTTAGTAGAGACGGGGTTTCTCTATGTTGGTCAGGCTGGTCTCGAACTTCTGACCTCAGGTGATCCGCCCGCCTCAGCCTCCCAAAGTGCTGGGATTACAGGTATGAGCCACCGCACCCGGCCTTCTTTCTTTCGAGACAAGAGTCTCACTGTCACCCAGGCTGGAGTGCAGTGGTGTGATCTTAGCTCATTGCAACCTCCACCTCCCAGGCTCAAGTCATTCCCCCCACCTCAGCCTCCCGAGTAGCTGGGTCTGCAGGCATGTGTCACTACACCCAGCTAATTTTTATATTTTTTGTAGAGACAGGGTTTTGCCATGTTGGCCAGGTCTTGAACTCCTGAGCTGAAGCGATCCACCCACCTCAGCCTCCCAAAGTGTTAGGATTACAGGCATAGTCACCGCACCTGGCATAAATAAACCTTAATAGTGCTCATCTTTGGGTTATGTAATGGAGGCATCAGGGAATGGGAGATGGACTTTTACTTTTCACCCATGGCTTTCTGTACCATTTGAAAATTTTACAACTAATCAAAAAAGGCAAAGGAACATAAAAATCAAGACAAGAAAAGTTTGAATTTGCCTAGATTCACAACTTGATATATAAGTCATAGAATGGTTGCTTATATTGGTTCCAGTTAAACATCCTTTTATCAAAAAAAACCATGACAGGTGGATTAAAGAATAAAGGGGGCCGGGAACAGTGGCTCACGTCTGTAATCCCAGCACTTTGGGAGGCTGAGGTGGGCAGATCACCTGAGGTCAGAAGTTCAAGACCAGCCTGGCCAACATGGTGAAACCCCATCTCTACTAACAATACAAAACTTGGCCAGGCATGGTGGCATACGCCAGTAATCCCAGCTACTCGGGAGGCTGAGGCAGGAGAGTCGCTGGAACCCGGGGGTGCAGAGGCTGCAGCAAGCCAAGATTGCACCATTGCACTCCAGCCTGGGCAACAGAGCAAGACTCCATCTCAAAAAAAAAAAAAAAGAATAAAGGGGAGAAAACTCCCTCTGCCTCTGGTGTGCCACGTGGCCAAGCCAGAACCCCTTACCTTGGTTGCGGCCGTATTCCACCAGCCAGCGGGAGATGCGAATGACATCCTGGAGCACGCTCTCGGGCAGGTGCTCCAGGGCCACGTCCTCCTGGGCCTCCAGATCATCGTCACCACTGACCAGATCCAAGATGAGCACGGGCGAGACGACCTTACTGTGCCGCGTCATCAGGCTGCGGAATTCGGACTCCAGGGCCTCCTTCCCGCGCTCAAAGAGCAGTTTCTGCAGGGATAACAGAAGGAAGCGGGTGCCTGCCGCTTCAGTGTTCTGCCAGTCCTGGCCTTCCCCTGCCTGTGCCAGCTCTGTCTTCTGAACTCAGGGCCTCTGCCCTTTTCTGCCCTGATATCTTTTTTTTTTTTTTTTTTTTGAGAGGGAGTCTCCCTCTGTCGCCAAGCTGGAGTGCAGTGACACAATCTTGGCTCACTGCAACCTCCGACTCCCTGGTTCAAGCGATTCTCCTGCCTCAGCCTCCCGAGTAGCTGGGATTACAGGCAGGTGCCACCACACCCAGATAATTTTTGTATTTTTAGTAGAGACGGGGTTTCACCATGTTGGCCAGGATGGTCTTGATCTCCTGACCTCAGGTGATCCACCGGCCTTGGCCTCCCAAAGTGCTGGGATTACAGGTGTGAGCCACCGCACCTGGCCTGCCCTGATATTCTTTAACCCAAAGAAGAAACGTTGGGAAGCGGCCTTGGTGACTCCTTTACTTCACGTTCTCTCAAAATTTGTGTTTACAGGTAAAACCCAGAGTTTTACAAGAAGTAGGTACTTAATAAATACTGGCTCAGGCGCGGTGGCTCACGCCTGTAATCCCAGCACTTTGGGAGGCCGAGGCGGGCAGATCACGAGGTCAGGAGATCGAGACCATCCTGGCTAACACGGTGAAACCCCGTCTCTACTAAAAACACACACAAAAAATTAGCCGGGCGTGGTGGCAGGCACCTGTAGTCCTAGCTACTCGGGAGGCTGAGGCAGGAGAATGGTGTGAACCCAGGAGGCAGAGCTTGCAGCGAGCTGAGATTGCGCCACTGCACTCCAGCCTGGGCGACAAAGTGAGACTCTGTCTCAAAAAAAAAAAAAAAAAAAAAATACTGGCTGATTATTTTCTCACTGCACCGTTAATCTGTCTTCTTGTTAGTGGGGGTTTGCAAAAGAAAATAAATAAATAAATTGAACAATATCAAGTTGAAAACATTTGTGCAGCAAATGATACCACCAACAAAGTGAGGATAACCCACAGAATAAGAGAAAATATTTGTAAACCACGTATCTGATAAAAGACAGGTATCCCAAACATAGAAGAGAATGAATCTGTCCACACAATGACGTATATAAGAGGGTTTATAGCAGCATTATTTACAAGAGACAAAAATTGGAAACAACCCAAGTGTCCAACAAAGGATAAACCGCTAAAGAAAATGTGATCTGGCTGGGCACGGTGGCTTACACCTGTAATCCCAGCACTGTGGGAGGCCGAGGCAAGCGGATCACCTGAGGTCAGGAGTTCAAGACCAGCCTGGCCAACATGGTGAAACCCCGTCTCTACTAAAAATACAAAAAAATTAGCTGGGTGTGGTGGCAGGCACCTATAATCCCAGCTACTCAGGAGGCTGGGACAGGAGAATCACTTGAACCCAGGAGTCGGAGGTTGCAGTGAGCCAAGATTGCGCCATTGTACTCCAGCCTGGGCAACAAGAGCATAACTCCATCTCAAAAAACGAAACAAAACAAAACAAAACAAAAAAAAAAAAAAAGAAATTGTGGTCGATCCACAAAAAGCAATATCATATGGCAAGAAAAAGAAATGAAGTACTGATATATGCTATAGCATGGATTGATCTTGAAAGCATCATGCTAAGTGAAAGAGGCCAGTCACAAAAGGCCATGTATTATAAGATACCATTTATATTAGAAATTCAGAATAGGCAAATCCATAAAGACAGAAAATAGAATTGTGATTTCCAGAGGCCAAGTCACCATCTTGCTCTGATGATCTAATGACCCCAAAACTTAAACACAAAAATATAATGAAGGCAGGTACACTGGCTAATGCCCGTAATCCCTCCCAACACTTTGAGAGGCCAAGGTGGGAGGATCACCTGAGGACAGTAGTTTGAGACCAGCCTGAACAACACAGGAGACCTCATCTCTACAAAAAATTTAAAACTTAGCTGGGTATGGTGGCACACGCCTGTGGGCCCAGCTACTTGAAAGGCTGAGGCGGGAGGATTGTCTGAGCCCAGGAATTTGAGGCTGCAGTAGCTATGGTTGTGCCATTGCAGTCTGGCCTAGATGACAAAGCCAGATCCTGTCTCTTAAGATAACAATGTAAAAAAAAAATCACATAGACTCAAGTTCCTAGAGTAGATTCACAGAAACAGAAAGTGGAATGGTGGTTACCAGAAGACAGAGGAAGGGAGAATGGGAAGTTAGTGTTTGATGGGAGTGGAGTTTCACTTGGAGAAGATGAACATATCTGTGGAGATAATAATGGTGATGGCTACACAACATTGTGAATCTACTTAATGCCACTGTTAGCTTAGAGTTAAAATAGTACATTTTGGCCAGGCGCGGTGGCTCACACCTGTAATCCCAGCACCTTGGGAGCCGAGGCGGGCGGATCACCTGAGGTCAGGAGTTCATGACCAAACTGGCTAACATGGTGAAACCCCATTTCTACTAAAACTACAAAAAAAAAAAATCAGCCAAGAGTGGTGGCGTACACCCGTAATCCCAGCTACTCAGGAGGCAGGGGAATTGCTTGAACCTGGGAGGTAGAGGTTGCAGTGAGCCGAGATCGTGCCTTTGCACTCCAGCTTGGGAAACAAGAGCAAAACTCCGTCTCAAAAAAAAAAAAAAAAAAAAAAAAAAAATTATGTATTTTTAACCAAAATAAAGAAACAACAAATACATTTATAAAAATCAAACGTGGCTGGGTGCAATGGCTCACACCTGTAATCCCAGGCCAAGGCGGGGGATCATCTGAGGTCAGGAGTTCGAGACCAGTCTGGCCAACATGGCGAAACCCCATCTCTACTAAAAATACAAAAATTAGCCAGGTGCGGTGTTGGGTGCCTGTAATCCCAGCTACTTGGGAAGCTGAGGCGGGAGAATCACATGGACCCCGGAGGCAGAGGTTGCAGTGAGCTGAGCACTGTACTCCAGCCTGGGTGACAGAGCAAGACTGTCTCAGGAAAAAACAACAACAACAACAACAACAACAAAAATCAAATGTTAAGTTTATATTTTATATGTAATTTATAATTTAATTTTTATAATACATTAAAAAGTTTTATAATAAAGAATTTTTAATAATAAAAAATGTGTAATTCTTGAAGCAGAGATCCTAATGCCTATAAGATGTACTGTGCTATATCCTTCTGTGTATTCTACCGCATATATCCTCAAGCTGGCCCCATGTCCCTCATGAGACCAGGGCACAGACTGATATCCCCAAGCTTCTCACATTATTCTGCGGACCCCTTACCACTTTGTTGAGTTCTGGGCTGTCTGGGCTGTTGTCCTGAAAATACTCCACGGCCTTCTGAATCTTGGCCATGCTTCCCAGGTACTCTTCCAGCCTACCTGTGGGGCTGGAAAGGAAAAGAGCCAGGTCAGGCCGGGGCATGGGGGATGAAGAAGGACTAAGGACACAGTATTTGGAAGGGGAAGAAGAGAATTAATACAGGGGACTCCAGGCTCAAATATATTCTACCCCCCCACCGCCTTTGAAGGCCTACGGCTTAAAAGGCGTCTCACTATGTTGTCCAGACTGGTCTTGAACTCCTAGTCTCAAGCGATCCTCCCGCCTCAGCCTCTCAAATTGTTGGGATTACAGACCAACCCTCCTGTTGGTCCAGGAGGCATTAGGAATCGACCCTCTTGTCCTCACTCACTCACCCCTCTTTGATGATCTTCTCAGTGTCACTGGCCACATGGTAGTAGCTGATGACATGGTCCAGGCAGGACAGCGTCTTCTCAACATTCTCCTGCAGCCGCTGCAGATTCTCCGTCTGCTTGTGCACAGGGATGATGGAGTTCTCCAGCTTCATAAGGCGGCTCTCAAAGGATGATAAGATAGACACCTGCAGGAGGGAAGCCTCTTGATCTCGGGACTCACGGTGGTCCCAGCACTGCTTCTACACACCCATCTTCGGCATTTCCTGCCTTTTCTCTGGTTTTCTAGACAATAAACTCCACAAGGGAAGGAACAGGGTGTGCCTGTTCCCCACTATATCTTCAGCACCTATCATGTGCCTGGCATATAGTAGGTGGTCTAAGACAAATTGGTTGAAATTTTATTTGAAGGTAAACCAAGCATCAAATTAATTCTTCTTAAAGCAATCAGCCGAGGATGGCTTCCCTTCCACCCTTTGAAGCCAAATCTCAACTTCTGCCCTCTCTGAAGCATTCCTAAACTGGACCGGAAGTAGTTTCATACAGAGTAGCCTCAAATGCATTGCTGTATCTTCAAAACCCTCTCTAAGGATGAAACTCATTGAATAAGGACTAGAGGCTGGGCGTGATGGTTCATGCCTGTAATCCCCAGAATTTGGGAGGCTGAGGCGGGAGGTTAGCTTAAGACTAGGAGTTCAAGACCAGCCTGGACAACACAGTGAGACCCTGTCTACACACACAGACACACACACACACAATTAGCAAGGCATGGTGGTGTGTGCCTACAGTCCCAGCTACTAGGAGGCCGAGGCAGGAGGACTGCCTGAGCCCAGGAGTTAGAGACTGCAGTGAGCTACAGTCACGCCACTGCACTCTAGCCTGCACAACACAGCCAGACCCCATCTCTAAAAAAAAAAATTTTTAAATTAAAATTTTTAGAAAAGGACTAGGACTTTATTATTGTGTGACTAAATGCAAATACAAGTTTGTATTTACTCACTTTGTGCTTTTCCAGTCTCCCCTAGGAATAAAGAAGGAAACTCACTTATTGAGTACCTATTGTATACCAGGCACTGTGCAAGATGCAGTCGCATGCATTAGCGCATATGACCTTCACAGACACACTGGGAGGCTGGCACGGTCTCTGTTTTAGCAGATGAATTCGCTGACACCAGTTACCTATCAGGAACCGCACACTTAAGCAGAAGGGCAAGGACTAGATCCCAGATCTGCCTGACTTCAGAGCTCTTTCTTTCCCTAAAGTCCTCTGGAGTGAAGCCTGCGTCTTCTCTGCCCTCAGGAATCTCAAAGTGCCAACCTCCTGGGCAGAGGGTCCATTGACCATGACATATGCCCAGTACCTAGCCCAACTGGTCAGACTCACTGAGTGTTTGCAGAAGGAGAGAAGGAAGAATGGCGAGCTCAGACAGAAAGCAGCAAGTCCAGGCCAGTGGGAAGTGCAGCCTCCTCAGTGAAGGTACGGAACATGGGGAGGGGGCTAGGCAGGAGAGATGCCAAACTGTTGCTAGATAAACCCACACACTGCCTCCGTCGCTACCCAGACCAGAAGCCCAGGCCGCAGGAACCGGAACCGCCAGGTCTCAAGCCTCTCCCCCAGGGTCCGGAGGCCTGCCCCCTCCCCCAGCTGCGGGAGACTCACCATGTTCTTAGTGAGCTGGTCGCTCTTCTCCAGGCTGTCTCGGATGAAGGACAGAGTCTCCTCCTCCTGGGGGCAGGCAAGGGGAGGACATCACCAGAAACCACAAGCTAAAGGAGACCACTGCGTCCCAACCCCACGGCCTAGCCCCCAACCCCATCTCCTCGCTGGGTGCGCTCCCTCCCACCCCTGCCTCCTCCATGAGTAGACAATCAGGCCCAGCTGTTGGCCCCTTTCCCTCACCTCCTCCCCAGCCTCCCCAGGCCCACGCCCACCTGCTTCAGCTTGTCCTCGATCTCCCGCCGTCGGGCGGATGCCTCCTGTGGGGGAATCATCGCTCCGAACCCCACAGCTCCCACTCCCCAATATCTTTCCCCCGCGGGCCCACCGGGACCCCGTCCCCGTCACACCCACTTCCGCTCTTGGTCCCGCCCCGGGACGCCTGGGCGGAGCCATGTTGGGAGTGGCAGGCGGAAGTGCGCCTGCGCGGAGCCCAGGAACGGGCCGACGGCCATCTTGAGTGTGGCTGGGAAGTGAAGTGTATTCGGGTCCTACAGGGGACCTCGACGCGGGTTCCTTGCCTCAGCAGAGGTTTTCGATCGGCCTTCTGTCCCGCGGCTGGCAGGACACTTACAGCTCACTTGCTGTTTTCGTTGAAAGACCGACCCTTTTGATAAAGACTGCTAGGGAAGGTGACGAATTCCTTAACCCAGGTCGCATTCTGTGGGCAGGCACCAAGGCCAATTGCGTTCCCCACAGAGCCCCGCACGGAGCAGGTGACACAGTAGATGCCTAACGTGTGTCCATGTAATGAACCAGGGGCTTGCGTAGTCGTTTCCCCCTTCCACCCTGCATTACGCAAAACGTATCCTGTAGGCTGGCGGGGCTGCTCCGGAGCTCCAGGCCCAGACCCAGCTTCCAACTGCAGCTCGAGGGGAGGGGGTGGGGGACGCCCCTGGATCAACTTCCCTGCCGGGCTGGATGTTGTGGTTGCAGACCCAGCTCCTGCAAAACCTAGAGTTACTACTTCCTCTAACCCGTGCCTGCCCACCCTGCCTCTGGCCCCCAGCCTTGAGAAAGGACATGGCCGACCAGCTTGGTTCAGTCCTTCTGTGGCCTCAGTGTCCAGACACCCGAAAGATACACAAGGAGGCATGTGCTGATGGATGAGAAGATTTGGGGCGGGGACGGACACAAAGCTTTTTTTTTTTTGAAACAGAGTCTCACTCTGTCGCCCAGGCTGGAGTGCAGTGGCGCAATCTCGGCTCACTGCAAGCTCCGCCTCCCGGGTTCACGCCATTCTCCTGCCTCAGCCTCTCCGAGTAGCTGGGACTACAGGCGCCCGCCACCATGCCCGGCTAATTTTTTGCATTTTTGGTAGAGACGGGGTTTCACCGTGGTCTCGATCTCCTGACCTCGTGATCCGCCCGCCTCGGCCTCCCAAAGTGCTGGGATTACAAGCGTGAGCCACCGCACCCGGCCTTTTTTTTTTTTTTTTGAGAGGGAGTCTCACTCTGTCGCCCAGGCTGGAGTGCAGTGGCACGATCTCGGCTCATTGCAATCTCTGCCTCCCGGGTTCAAGTGATTCTCGTGCCTCAGCCTCCCGAGTAGCTGGGATTACAGGCGGCTGCCAACACGCCTAGCTAATTTTTTTGTATTATTAGTAGAGACAGGGTTTCGCCTTGTTGCCCAGGCTAGTCTCGAACTCCTGACCTCAAGTGATCCACCCGCCTCGGCCTTCCAAAGTCCTGAGATTACAGGCGTGAGCCGCTGCTCCCGGCCTAGGGTTCCCAAGCTCTCACTCCACCCGTAGCCACCCAAAGAGGAGGAGGAGGAAATGGGTGCACAGAGCCTGGAGAGGGATGGGCAGTCTTCCCTCGGGCAGGAGGACAATTTCAATCCTGTTGTAGGTGGGGGAGATAAAAGGCAGATTCCTGTGTCAGGAAATACCCAGGATGATTTCGCTGACATGGTCCTTGTGTAGTCCAAAGGGCTAAGTGGGGGAAAGTTTAAACTGTTAGGTGTCACAGAATAGAATAGGGGGGCTAGTGAGCCGCTGCAGAGAGGGTGTTTTGGGCTCAGGTGGACCATCCTTGAGGGCCTGGTCCAGGATTTAACCTGAGTCTCTCTTTTTTTTTTCTTGAGACGCAGTCTTGCTCTGTTGCCCAGGCTGGAGTACAATGGCGCGATCTTGGCTCACCGCAACCTCCGCCTCCCAGGTTCAAGCGATTCTCCTGCCTCAGCCTCCCGAGTAGCTGGGATTACAGGCATGTGCCACCACCCTGGCTAATTTTGCATTTTTAGTAGAGACGGGGTTTCTCCATGTTGGTCAGGCTGGTCTTGAACTCCCAACCTCAGTTGATCTGCCCGCCTCGGCCTCCCAAAGTGCTGGGATTACAGGCGTGAGCCACAGCGCCTGGCCTGAGTCTCTAAACAGTTCCTGGCCCACAGTAGATGCTCAATAAAAATACTGATAATAGTATTTTGCTCTGGCCAGGTGCGGTGGTTCATGCCTGTAATCCCAGCACTTTGGGAGGCCGAGGCAGGCAGATCACGAGGTCAGGAGTTCGAGACAAGCCTGGCCAACATAGTGAAACCCCGTCTCTAATAAAAATACAAAAATTAGCCAGGCATGGTGGTGTGCACCTGTAGTCCCAGCTACTGGGAGGCTGAGGCAGGAGAATCGCTTGAACCCAGGAGGCGAAGGTTGCAGTGAGCAGAGATGGTGCCATTGCACTCCAGCCTGGGCAACAGAGCAAGACTCTATCTCAAGCAAAAAAAATTTTGTTTTTTTTTGCTCCATAGGTCTTGGGAATCCTTTATGCCTGTGAGGAAGCTAATATTTTCAAATCCGTACAATGTCATTGCATTTTTATTAATAAACTGTGTGTGCTTTACTGCATTTCCTTCAATGTCTGAGTCTAATGGGGTTGCTAAATACCATGTACTGAGAGTCTTCTGTTTGCCTGTCTCTACTACAAACATTGCCCTTGCTAATGCTCCTCTAATCCTCATCATAAACCTGGGAGTCAGGCACAGCTGTCATCCCCCTTGTGCAGATGAGGAAGCTCCGGCTCAGAGAAGTCAGCTGTAGTAAGTCAACACAGCTGGCCAGCAAAGGGTGAGGCTCAGGCCGTCTCTTCTTTCTCCCCATGCTGGGCAGCTCAGGAGTGGTGTTTGTTATGCAAAGCTGCCAATCTGATTTTCAAAAAAATTCATTGTGAAAAGCATGTTGTATTCAAGACAACTATAGTAGACAGAATGAAAAAATGAACTTAGATTATTCTCAACCTATTATCAACCTTGGGTTAACAAAAAATAGGTATTGATTCAGCTAAAACGATAATTTCCTAACTATACTCAACACAAGCTACTTAAGCAAAAGGAACAAGTGGTGCTTTAGTTGCAGTCTCAGAAATCTTAGGTCTCACATCCACAAACTTGTGCAGAACACCAAGGTGCCAGCCATAGTCAGGCCCCCCCGCTTCCCACTCGCAGAGATGATCTTTCCAGAGGGAGGAAAGGAGGAAAGAAGGAAGGAAGGTAGGAAAGGACAGAAGGAAGGAAGGGCCTCCCCACCCCACAAATGTGTTCTTCAGTTTCATAAATTCCTAATTTTAGACTTCATGCTCTGTCTGAGAAATCAGATGTGTGTAATTCCTCCAAATTCATGTTTCCTGGCCCTGTAACCATATTGCAAATGTATATGCTATGACATAACCACAAAAGGTCATAATAGTATATATCGAGATTACAACCATTTAACATATAACAGATGCATTGCAAAAAATGACTTCAGGAAAACACCAGAAAATACTAAAGGGTAAGTAGAACAGAGGGAGGATTCTTTTTTTCTAGTTTCTAAAAATATTTTAAATTACCTTTCTATTAAAATGCTTCTGAGTCAGGCGCGGTGGCTCACGCCTGTAATCCCAGCACTTTGGGAGGCTGAGGCAGGTGGATCACGAGGTCAGAAGTTCAAGACCAGCCTGGCCAATATGGTGAAACCCTGTCTCTACTAAAAATACAAAAATTAGCCAGGCGTGGTGGTGGGCGCCTATAATCCCAGCTACTTGGGAGGCTGAGGCAGAGAATTGCTTGAACGAGGAAGGCGGAGGTTGCAGTGAGCCGAGATTATGCCACTGTACTCCAGCCTGGGTGACGGAGCAAGAATCTGTCTCAAAAAAAAAAAAATCTGCTTCTGGCCGGGCACAGTGGCTCATGTCTGTAATCCCAGCATTTTGAGAGGCCGAGACAGGAGAATTGCTTGAACCCGGGAGGTGGAGGTTGCAGTGAGCCGAGATCGTGCCACTGCACTCCAGCCTGGGTGACAGGGCGAGACTCCATCTAAAAAAAATTAATAATAAAATAAAATGCTGTCCAGGCATGGTGGCTCACACTTGTAATCCCAGCACTTTGGGAGGCCAAGGCGGGCATCTCCATTCTTTGTATAGTATTTCACTGAATGGATGTAATAGATTGAACCAGTTATCTATTAATGGACACTTAAGTTGTTTCCAGGTTTCTTGCTATTGCAAATTCTGCCCCCTTGGGGTAGAAAATATACATAATACGTGTCCTGTACATGACCACCTGTGTATAGACATCTACATGCCGGATACATTCCAAGAGTTGAATTGCTAAATCAAAATGTATATATCTTTATAATTTATTATTTTATTTAAAAATTTTTTCTTTTTGAGACAGAGTCTCACTTTGTCGCCCAGACTGGAGTACAATGGCACGATCTCAGCTCACTGCAACCTCTGCCTCCTGAGTTCAAGTGATTCTCCTGCCTCAGCCTCCCGAGTATCTGGGATTACAGGCGCCCACCACCACACCCAGCTAATTTTTTGTATTTTTAGTAGAGACGGGGCTTCACCAGGTTGGCTAGGCTGGTCACAAACTCCTGACCTCAGGTGATCCACCTGCCTCGGCCTTCCAAAGTGCTGGAATTATAGGCATGAGCCACCGCGCCTGGCCCTAAAATTTATTTTTAATTAATTATTATTAGTTTTTTAAGGATAAAATCTCTCTACACTGCCCAGGCTGGTCTCATCTCCTGGGCTCAAGTGATCTTCCCACCTCAGCCTCCTGTAGCTGGGATTACAGGTGCTCACCCCCATGCCTGGCTAGATAATTTTTTTTTTTTTTTTTTGAGGTGGAGTTTCGCTGTTGTTGCCCAGGCTGGAGTGCAATGGCGAGATCTTGGCTCACCACAACCTCTGCCTCCCGGGCTCAAGTGATTCTCTTGCCTCAGCCTACTGAGTAGCTGGAATTACAGGTGTGAGCCACCACGCCCAGCTAATTTTGTATTTTTAGTAGAGATGGGGTTTTTCCATGTTTGTCAGGCTGGTCTCCAACTCCCAACCTCAGGTGATCCGCCTGCCTCGGCCTCCCAAAGTGTTGGGATTACAGGCGTGAGCCACTGCACCTGGCTGATAATTTTTATAGATATATACAAATTGCCCTCCAAAATGGTTGAACTAGCCTATATTTCCAATACCAATGTACATATGCCCTATTTGCCTACACCTTAACCCACAGTATTATCAAACTGACATTTTTGCCAATCTGATAGGTGAAAAAATTACATCTCATGTTTAATCTTGGACTAAAAGAAAATGAAAATACAGCTTATTAAAATTTGTGGGATGCAGCCTGAGCAACACAGGGAGACTTCATCTCTACAAGTAATTAAAAAAAATAGCCCAGCATGGTAGCACATGCCTGTGGTCCCAGCTACTCAGGAGGCTGAGACAGGAGGATTGCCTGAGCTTGGGAGGTTGAGGCTGCAGTGTGCTGTGATTGGGCCATTGCACTGCAGCCTGGGCAACAGAGCAAGACCTTGTCTAAAAAAATAAAATAAGGCCGGGCACGGTGGCTCACGCCTATAATCCCAGCACTTTAGGAGGCTGAGGTGGAAGGATCACTTGAGACCAGGAGTTCGAGACCAGCCTGGCCAACATGGTGAAACCCTGTCTCTATTAAAAATACAAAATTAGTCAAGCGTGGTGGCACACACCTGTAATGCCAGCTACTCGGGAGGCTGAGGTGGAGAATCGTTTGAACCTGGGAGGCAAAGGCAGCAGTGAGCCGAGATTGCGTCACTACACTCCAGCCTGGGTGACAGAGTGAGACTCTGTCTCAATTAAAAAAAAAAAAAAAAGAGTTGGGGGCTGAGCACAGTGGCTCACACCTGTAATCCCAGCACTTTGGGAGTCTGAGGTGGGGGGGATCACCCGAGGTCAGGAGTTCGAGACCAGCCTGACCAACATAGAGAAACCTCGTCTGTACTAAAACCCCGTCTGTACTAAAAATACAAAAATTAGCCGGGCATGGTGGCACATGCCTGTAATCCCAGCTACTCGGGAGGCTGAGGGAGGAGAATCGCTTGAACCCAGGAGGCGGAGGTTGCGGTGAGCCGAGATTGTGCCATTGCACTCCAGCCTGAGCAACAAGGGTGAAACTCCATCAAAAAAAAAAAAAAGGAAAAAGAAATCTGTGGGATGCTGCAACACAAAATTAAATGAGAAGAACAAAGCTGAAGGATGGACGGACAATACTCGACTTTAAGATTTACTATAAACCGGGCATGGTGGCTCATGCCTATAATCCCAGCACTTTGGGAGGCCAAGGCAGGCAGATCGCTTGAGCTCAGGAGTTCGAGACCAGCCTGGGCAATAAAGTGACATCCTGTCTCTACAAAAAATACAAAAATTAGCCCGGCGAGGTGATTCACACCTGTAATCCCAGCACTTTATGAGGCTGAGGCAGGAGTATTGCTTAAGCTCAAGAGTTTGAGACCAGCCTGGGCAACAAAGTGAGACCCTCATCTCTACACATTTTTTTTTTTTTTTGAGACGGAGTCTCGCTCTGTCGCCCAGGCTGGAGTGCAATGGCGTGATCTCGGCTCACTGCAAGCTCCACCTCCTGAGTTCACGCCATTCTCCTGCCTCAGCCTCCTAAGTAGCTGGGACGACAGGCGCCCGCCACCACGCCCGGCTATTTTTTTTTTGTATTTTTAGTAGAGACGGGGTTTCACAATGTTAGTCAGGATGGTCTCGATCTCCTGACCTTGTGATCTGCCCACCTCGGCCTCCCAAAGTGCTGGGATTACAGGTGTGAGCCACAGCGCCCAGCCTCTACAAAAAAATTTTAAAAAAGAAAAAGAAAAAATTCAATGATAGGAAAATAAACACCTGATTAAAACAGAGACAAAAGATCTGAACAGACACCTCACCAGAGAAGATATGCAGATGACAAACATGCATATGAAAAGATGCTCAGCATCAGATGTCAGTAGGGAATTGCAGGGTTTTTTTTTTTTTTGAGACAGGGTCTCACTCTGTCACCCAGACTGGAGTGTAGTGGTACAATCATGGCTCACTGCAGCCTTCACCTCCCACCTCAGCCTCCCAAGTAATTGGGATTACAGGTGCCCACCACCATGCCCGGCTAATTTTTGTGTTTTTTTAGTAGAGATGGGGTTTTGCCACATTGGTCAGACTAGTCTTGAACTCTTGACCTCAGGTGATCCACCTGCCTCGGCCTCCCAAAGTGCTGGGATTACAGGCATGAGCCACCGCGCCCGGCCTTTTTTTTTTTTTTAATTCAAGATCTTGCTCTGTGGCCCAGGCTGAAGAGCAGTGGCACGATTATGGTGCCCCAGCCTCCCAAGTAGCTGGGACTACAAGAACTCACCACTGCGCCTGGTTCATTTAAAATTTTTTTATGGAGATGGGGTCTTGCTTTGTTGCCTACACTGATCACAAACTCCTGGTCTCAAGTCCACCTTGGCCTCGCAAAATGCTGGGATTACAAAAATGAGCCACCATGCCCAGCTGGGAACTGCAAATTTAAACAACGAGATGCCACTACACAGCTATCACAATGGCTAAAATCCAAAAGACTGAGAACACCAAATGCTGGAGAGAGTGTGGAGCAACAGGAGTTCTCGCTCATTACTGGTAGGAATGCAAAATGCTATAGATACTTTGGAAGACAGCGTGGCAGTTTTTAGAAAGCTAAACGTACTCTTACCATATGATCTGGGAATTGTGTTGCTTGCTGTTTATCCAAATGAGTTGAAAATTTACATACACACAAAAATCTACACAAGAATGTTTATAGCAGCCTTATTCATCACTGCCAAAAATTGGAAGCAACTGACATCTTTTACTAGGTGAATGGATAAGCAAACTAAGGTACATTCATATAAGATATACTATTAGGCTGGGCGCGGTGGCTCATGCCTGTAATCCCAGCACTTTGGGAGTCCAAGGCGGGCGAATCACAAGGTCAGGAGTTCGAGACCAGCCTGGCTAACATGGTGAAACCCCGTCTCTACTAAAAATACAAAAATTAGCCGGGTGTGGTGGTGGACACCTGTAATCCCACCTAATCGGGAGGCTGAGGCAGGAGAATTGCTTGAACCTGGGAGGCGGAGGATGCAGTGAGCCAAGATTGCACCACTGCACTCTAGCCTAGGTGACAAGCAAGACTCCGGCTCAAAAAAAAAGATATACTATTAAGCAGCCAGGTGTGGTGGTGGCTCACGCCTGTAATTGCAGCAGTTTGGGAGGCTGAGGTGGGTTAATCACCTGAGGTCAGGAGTTTGAGACCAGCCTGGCCAACATGGTGAAACTCCATCTCTACTAAAAATGCAAATATTATCTGGGTGTGGTGGTGTGCACCTGTAATCCCAGCTACTCGGGAGGCTGAGGCAGGAGAATCACTTGAACCTGGGAGACAGAGGTTGCAGTGAGCAGAGGTTGCACCACTGCACGCCAGCCTGAGTAACAGAACAAGACTCCATCTCAAAAAAAAAGACATATTATTCAGAGATAGGAAATGAGCTAGCAAGCCACAAAAAGCCATGAAGGAACCTCGAAAGAATATTAATCAGTGAAGAAGCCAGTCCGAAAAGTCTACATACTGTATGATTTCAACCACGTGACATTCTGGAAAAGGCAAAACTATAGAGACATTGAAGTGATCAATGACTGCCAAGGGTTTGTGGGGTTGGGGGAGGGAGACAGAAGGGAGGAAGGGAGGGATGAGTTGGTGGAGCACAGAGGATTTTTAGGGTGATGGACCACGCTGTATGATACTGTAATTGTGGATATTGACATTATGCAATTGGCAAAACACACAGAACTATATAACAAAAAGCATGAACCCCATTTTAAACTATGGACTTTAAGGAAACAATTAACAAAGTGAAGAGACAACTCACAGAATGGGAGAAATATTTGCCAACTAGCTATCTGACAGGGGATTTAATAACGGGAATATATAAGGAGCTCAAACAATTCTATGGGAAAAAAAATCTAATAATCCAATCAAAAATGGGCCAAAGATCTGAATAGACATTTCTTAAAAGGAGACATACAAATGGCAAACATAGGCCGGGCGCGGTGGCTCACGCTTGTAATCCCAGCACTTTGGGAGGCCGAGGCGGGCGGATCACGAGGTCAGGAGATCGAGACCACGGTGAAACCCCGTCTCTACTAAAAATACAAAAAAAAAAAATTAGCCGGGCGTGGTGGCGGGCGCCTGTAGTCCCAGCTACCCGGAGAGGCTGAGGCAGGAGAATGGCGTGAACCCAGGAGGCGGAGCTTGCAGTGAGCTGAGATTGCGCCACTGCACTCCAGCCTGGGCGACAGAGCGAGACTCCGTCTCAAAAAAAAAAAAAAAAAAAAAAGAAACAAATGGCAAACATATATGAAAAGGTGCTCAACGTCTTTGATCATCAGAAATGCAAATCAAAATTATAATGAGGTATTTTCTCACCCCAGTTAAAATGGCTTTTATCCAAAGACAGGCAATAACAAATGCTGGCAAGGATGTGGAGAAAAGAGAACTCTCGTACACTGTTTGTGGCAAAGAAAATTAGTATAACTCCTATGGAACAGTATGGAGGTTCCTCAAAAAATTAAAAATAGAGCCACCAGGTGATCCAGCAATCCCACTGCTAGGTATATACCCAAAAGAAAGGAAATCAGTATATTGAAAAGATATCTATACTCCCGTGTTTATTGCAGCACTATTCACAATAGCTAAGAATTGGAAGCAACCTGTGTCCCCACTCAAATCTCATCTTGAATTATATCTCCCATAATCCCCACATGTCATGGGAGGGAACCAGTGAGAGGTAATTGAATCACAGGGGCGGGTTCTTCTGTTTTTTTGTGTTTTTTTTTTTGAGACGGAATCTCACTCTGTCGCCCAGGCTGGAGTGCAGTGGCATGATCTCGGCTCACTGCAACCTCCGCCTCTTGGGTTCAAGTAATTCTCTGCCTCACCCTCCTGAATAGCTGGGATTGCAGGTGCCCACCGCCATGCCCGGCTAATTATTTTAGGGGTAGGTTTTTCCTGTGCTCTTCTCATGATAGTGAATAAGTCTCATGAGATCTGATGGTTTCATAAAGGGCAGTTCCCCTGTACACACTTTCCTTGCCTGCCGCCATGTAAGATGTGCCTTTTCTCCTCCTTTGCCTTCCTCTATGATTGTGAGGCATCCCCAGCCACGTGAAACTGAGTCCATTAAACCTCTTTTTCTTTATAAATTACCCAGTCTTGGGTATTTCTTCACAGTGGTATGAAATGGACTAATACACTAAGTGTCCATCAACAAACAATGGATAAAGAAAATGTGGTTCATATACACCTGGAAGTACTAGTCACCCAAAAAAAGAATGAGACCCTGTCATTTGCAATATCTTGGATGGAGCAGGAGGTCATTGTGTTACGTGAAATAAGCCAGGCACAGAAAGAAAAACTTCACGTGTTCTCACTTATTTGTGGGAGCTAAAAGTTAAAAGAATGGAACTCATGGAGGTAGAGAGCAGAGGCTGGGAAAAGTAATGGTGGGGAAAGAGGGAGAAGGGGGCATGGTTAATGTGCGCAAAAATATAGTCAGCTAGAATGGATAAGACCTAGTATTTGATAGCACAACAGGGTGACTACAGTCAACAATAATTTATTGTACATTAAAAATAACTATGGGCGGCCAGGCGCGGTGGCTCACGCCTATAATCCCAGCACTTTGGGAGGCCGAGGCGGGAGGATCACAAGGTCAGGAGATCGAGACCATCCTGGCTAACACAGTGAAACCCCATCTCCACTAAAAATACAAAAAATTAGCTAGGCATGGTGGCGGGCACCTGTAGTCCCAGCTACTCGGGAGGCTGAGGCAGGAGAATGGCATGAACCCAGGAGGTGGAGCTTGCAGTGAGCCGAGATCGCGCCACTGCACTCCGGCCTGGGCGAACAGTGAGACTCCGTCTCAAAAAAAAAAAAAAAAAACAAACTATGGGCATGGTGGCTCACGCCTGTAATCCCAACACTTTGGGAGGCTGAGGCGGGTAGATCACCTGAAGTCAGGAGTTCGAGACCAGCATGGCCAACATGGTGAAACCCTGTCTCTACTAAAAATACAAAAATTAGCCAGGTGTGGTGGCGGACACCTGTAATCCCAGCTACTCAGGAGGCTGAGGCAGGAGAATTGCTTGAACCCGGGAGGCGGAGGTTTCAGTGAGCCGAGATCATTCCACTGCACTCCAGCCTGGGTGACAGAGCGAGATTCCATCTCAAAAAATAAAATAAATAAAATTAAAATAACTAAAAGAGTATAATTGGGCTGGGTGCGGTGGCTCACGCCTGTAATCCCAGCACTTTGAAAGGCTGAGGCAGGCAGATCACTTGAGGCTAGGAGTTCGAGACCAGCCTGGCCAACACAGCAAAACCATGTCTCCACTAAAAAATACAAAAATTAGCCAGGCATGGTGGCAGGCGCCTGTAGTCCCAGCTACTCGGGAGGCTGAGGCAGGAGAATGGCTTGAACCTGGGAGGCGGAGGTCGCAGTGAGCATCTGAGATGGCACCACTGCACTCCAGCCTGGGCAACAGAGCGAGATGCTGTCTCAAAACATAAATAAATAAAAATAAAAGAAAAAAGAGTATAATTGGATTGTTTGTAACACAAAGAAAGGATAAGTGCTTGAGGTGATGGATACTCCATTTGCCCTGATGTGATTATGCCTGTATCAAGATATCTCATGTAACCCATAAATATATATACCTACTATGTACCCACAAAAATTAAGATTTTTAGAAATAAAAAGTAAACTATGGGCTTTAGTTAATAATAATGTATCAGTCAATTTGTCCGTCAGTTGTAGTAAATGTACCACACTAATTCAAGTTATTTATTTATTTAGAGACAGGGTCTAGCTCTGTCACCCAGGCTGGAGTTCAGTGGCCCAATCATAGCTCACTGCAACCTCAAGTGTGTGCCATCACACTCAGCTAATTTTTTAATTGTTTTGTAGAGATGGGGTCTTGCTATATTGCCTAGGCTGGTCACACACTCCTGGGCTCAATTAATCATCTCGCCTCAGCCTCCTAAAGCACTGAGATTACAGGCATAAGCCACCACTTCTGGCCTTGCTAGATCTTAATAATAGTGGAAACTGAGGGACGGGGAGCAGGAGGAGATATATGACAACTCTATCCTGTCTGCATGATTTTTTTTTCTGTAAACCTTAAGCTGCTCTAAAAAATGTCTGTTGGGCATAATGACTCACACCTGTAATCTCAGTGTTTTGGGAGGCCGAGATGGGAGGATCACTTGAGGCCAGGAGTTCGAGACCAGCCTGGGCAACATAGCAAGACCCCATCTCTACAAAAAATAAAAAATTAGCCAGGCATGGTAGCAAGTGCCTATAGTCCCAGCTACTCAGGAGAATGAGGCAGGAGGATGGCTTGAGCCCAGGAGTTGGAGGCGGCAGTGAGCTATGACTGTGCCACTGCACTCCAGCTTGGGTGGCAAAGCGAAGCCCTATCTCAAAAAAATAAAAAAAAGTCTATTTAGGCCAGGCGCAGTGGCTCACGCCTGTAATTCAGGAATTTTGGGAAGCTGAGGCGGGCGGATCACAAAGTCAGGAGTTGGAGACCAGCCTGGCCAGCATGGTGAAACCCCGTCTCTACTAAAAATATAAAAATTAGCTGGGCATGGTGGCGGGCGCCTGTAGTTCCAGCTACTCAGGAGGCTGAGGTGGAGAATCGCTTGAACCCAGGAGGTAGGAGGTTGCAGTGAGCTGAAATCATGCCACTGCATTCTAGCCTGGGCAACAGAGTGAGACTCTGTCTCTTTAAATGACATCTCAGGTTTAGATTGACTGTTTAATGCACTTTGTCCTTTTTTCGTTTGTTTGTTTTTGAGACAGGGTCTAGCTCTGTTGCCCAGGCTGGAGTGCAGTGGTGCCATCTTGGCTCACTGCAACCTCTGCCTCCCAGACTCAAGCCATCCTCCTGCATCACCCTCCCAAGTATCTGGGACTATAGGCATGTGCCACCATGCCCGCTAGTTTTTGTATCTTTTATAGAGATGGGGTTTCACTACGTTGCCCAGGCTGGTATAGAACTCCTGGGCTCAAAAGATCCTTTCACCTCAGCCTCCCAAAGTGCTGGGATTATAGGCGTGAGCCACCATGCCCAGCCCTTTGTCCACTTTATATAATGATGTTCATATTTTCTTAGTAAATTTTCAGAATTCTTTGTATACTATTTTTTTTTTTTTTTTTTGAGAAGGAGTCTCGCTCTTTCACCCAGGTTGGAGTGCAGTGGCGCGATCTCGGCTCACTGCAGGCTCCACCCCCCAGGGTTCACCCCATTCTCCTGCCTCAGCCTCCTGCATAGCTGGGACTACAGGCGCCCGCCACCTCGCCCGGCTAATTTTTTGTATTTTTAGTAGAGATGGGGTTTCCCTGTGTTAGCCAGGATGGTCTCGATCTCCTGACCTTGTGATCCGCCCGCCTCGGCCTCCCAAAGTGCTGGGATTACAGTTGTGAGCCACCGCACCTGGCTGTATACTATTTTTTATTTATTTATTTTTTTTTGAGATGGAGTCTTGCTCTGTAGCCCAGGCTGGAGGGCAGTGGCGCAATCTCGGCTCACTGCAAGCTCCACCTCCCAGGTTCACCCCATTCTCCTGCCTCAGCCTCCCAAGTAGCTGGGACTATAGGTGCCTGCCACCACGCCTGGCTAAGTTTTTCTATTTTTTAGTAGAGACGGAGTTTCACCGTGTTAGCCAGGATGGTCTCGATTTCCTGACCTTGTGATCCGCCCGCCTCTGCCTCCCAAAGTGCTGGGATTACAGGCGTGAGCCACCGCACCCGGCCTATTTTATTATTTTTTTTGCGGCAGTCTCACTCTGTCGCCCAGGCTGGAGTGCAGTGGCGTGATCTCGGCTCACTGCAACCTCCGCCTCCCAGGTTTAAGTGATTCTCCTGCCTCCGCCTCCTGAGTAGCTGGGATTACAGGCACCTGCCACCAAGAATGGCTAATTTTTTTTTTTTGTATTTTAGTAGAGATGGGGTTTCGCCATGTTGGCCAGGTTGGTTTCGAAATGCTGACCCCAAGTGATCCACCTACTTCGGCCTCCCATAGTGTTGGGATTACGGGCATGAGCCACTGCACCCAGCCAATTCTTTGCACATTAAAGAATATTATTTAATCATTTATATGAAAAATTTTTTCTTATTTTTTCCCATTTTCATTATCATGTGGGCCAGGCATGGTGGCTCACGCCTATAATCCCAGCACTTTGGGAGGCCAATTCGGGTGGATTGCCTGAGTTTAGGAGTTTGAGACCAGCATGGGCAACACGGCAAAACCCTCTCTCTGCAAAAAATACAAAAATTAGCTGGGCATGGTGGCACGCTCCTGTGGTCCCAGCTACTTGGGAGGCTGAGGCGGGAGAATTGCTTGAACCTGAAAGGTTGAGGCTGCAGTGAACATTGATTAGGCCACTGCACTGCAGCCTGGGTGACAGAGCAAGGCCCTGTCTTGAAAAAAATAAAAATATGTGGTTTAATTTCATTTTTTTGTTGCTATTTTGTGCTACTGGAGTTTTAATTCTTTCATTTATTCATATTTTATTTATGGTTATGATTTATGTTTATCAGACTTTCTTTCTTTTTTCTTTTTGTTTTTTTTTTGAGACGGAGTCTTGCTCTGTCACCCAGGCTGGAGTGCAGTGGTGCGATCTCGGCTCACTGCACCCTCCGCCTCCTGGGTTCAAGTGATTCTCCTCCCTCAGCCTCTTGAGTAGCTGGGACTACAGGTGTGTGCCACTGCGCCCAGCTAATTTTTGTATTTTTAATTTTTGTAATTTGTAAACATTTTTGTTTTTGTATTTTTAGTAAAGATGGGGTTTCACCACGTTGGCCAGGATGGTCTTGATCTCTTGACCTGGTGATTCGCCCACCTTGGTCTCCCAAAGTGTTGGGATTACAGGTGTGAGCCACCGGGCCCTGCCTGGGATAAGCTTTTCTAAGCAAGACACAAAACCAAAAAGCTATAAAACAGAAAGTCTGAATGGCCGGGCGCGGTGGCTCACACCTGTAATCCCAGCACTTTGAGAGGCCAAGGTGGGTGGATCACTTGAGGTGTAGAGTTTGAGACCAGCCTGGCCAACAGGGTGAAACCCCGTCTCTACTAAAAATACAAAAATTAGCTGGGCGTGGTGCCGCACGCCTGTAATCCCAGCTACTCGGGAGGCTGAGGCAGGAGAATCGTTTGAACCGAGATCATTCCACTGCACTCCAACTGAGAAGACAGAGTGAGACTCTGAGAAAAAAAAAAAAAAGCTTAGCTTGGGATAAATAAAACACCTGTGTTCTTTTCTCGTACTTTTTTTTTTAAGTTTATATTACTGAGCCATCTGAGTTTTTTCGCAGTCTGGATACCATTTCTTCCATGTAGTTATCTGGATCTATTTCTTGGGTGTATTCTGTTCCACTGAAGTGTTTTTGCTTATTTCAACAATAGTACCAAACCAGTTAAAGCAAAAAAGCTTTTAAACTTAACTATTCATTTAATATTTGGTGGGGGATATATCTTTCATGGTTTTTTATTTTCCCCCCTTCCAAAAAAAAACTTCCTGGATATCTACTTTTGTTCTTTTTTTTAGGTGAACTTTTTTTTTTTTTTTGAGATGGAGTCTCGCTCTGTCGCCCAGGCTGGAGTGCAGTGGGGCGATCTCGGCTCACTGCAAGCTCCGCCTCCCGGGTTCACGCCATTCTCCTGCCTCAGCCTCTCCGAGTAGCTGGGACTACAGGCGCCCGCCACCACGCCCGGCTAATTTTTTTTGTATTTTTAGTAGAGACGGGGTTTCACCGTGGTCTCGATCTCCTGACCTCGTGATCCGCCCGCCTCGGCCTCCCAAAGTGCTGGGATTACAAGCGTGAGCCACCGCACCCGGCCTGCTCAGGTGAACTTTAAATTCATTTTCACAACTACAAATCGAATGTCCCCTAAGCAAACTGGTTTGAATTCAGGTCCTTATAGAGTCTGGGGCATCACTGAGGAATCATGCCTGCTTGAGGGGTGGAGGCAAAGTGTGAGCAAGGTGAGGGGGTGCTGGAAACCAGAAGCTTCCTGTGGAGCCTGCGAGGTGCCCAGCAGAGCAGGGTCCACTGCCCGGAAGGATCCCTGGACCTCACAGGCAGAGCTGGAGGGAGGAAAGGCTAAGCCAGCAGGAGCCCCGCTGGGGGCAGATCAAAGACAAGCACAGGCAACAGGTCTTCACAGCTGAGTGACACAAACAAGAGGGGTGCTGGGCCAGGGCTGATGGAATCGCCATGCATGACCAGAAGGCTCAGCGGGCCCTCTAAAGGGTGCCTCCCCAGCACCTGGCCTTGGCCCGACCCAGAGGGTGTTCTGGGTACCCAGTAAATCTATGATGAACAAATAAACAAGTGCACGAAGGCTAACTCCAGGAGGAGGAGGAGGGGCGCGGCAGGAGGATCAAAGGGATGGCGTACAGGTCCCAGGGAAGACAAAGTGAAGGAGGTCGGTGTGCAGCACCTTTTTTTTTTTTTTTGAGACAGAGTCTCACTCTGTCGCCCAGGCTGGAGTGCAGTGGCATGATCTCGGCTCACTGCAACCTCTGCCTGCTGGGTTCAAGCAATTCTCCTGTCTCAGCCTCCCGAGAAGCTGGGACTACTGGCACCCGCCACCACGCCCGACTAATTTTTTTGTATTTTTAGTGGAGACAGGGTTTCACTATATTGGTCAGGCTGGTCTCAAACTCCTGACCTCAGATGATCTACCTGCCTTGGCCTCCCAAAGCGCCGGAATTATAAGCGTGAGCCACCATGCCCAGCCAAGGGTGCAGCTTTTGAGGCAACTGAGAACCTCTTTGACCTGAGAATCACAGCAACATACTCGTGGGCAACAGAAACACCGAGGCCAAGAGATGCATTGGGAGGAATCTGTATCCCTTCCTGCTTCTCTTGTGGCCAGAGACCTGCACACCCTGCCCCGCCCCCACACCTCCCATCCCAATTTCTCATCTTACCTAAGGCAAGTCCCAGGAGAGGGCTGTGGGGCAGGAAGGAGTTGGGCCCTGAGATAGGTACTGCTGACACATGTTCCCATGGGAGAATGTTGCACGTGGCAGCTGATTTCTGTCCAAATCACAGCTGAATGGCAGAGTGGAGGAAAAAGAACCCAGGTGTGAGGCCCGACAGGCCTGTCTGATCCCAGCCCTGCCCCGATTAGCCCTGTGACTTCTGAATAACACGCCACAAAGGCCCCTTGGATTTGAGGTAAATTAAGTGACATGGTGCATATAAAGGGCCTGGTACCTAGTAGGTGCTCAAGAAATGTTAGCCGGTGCCCACTCCAGTTCTTCCCTGGCCTTTCCAGCTGTAGTTGGAGTATGTTAGGAACAAAATCGGCTTCTGCAGCTAATGATCACTGCTTAGAAATGTGTTCTGAGTTCTGATCAATTTATCCAGAACCCGTGGAACCCCTCACCTCCTCTTATCTGTCCCCAAACAGTCCTGAGTCATTGACAGCATCTGGAGCCTCCTGGTCCCTGGACTCACCCAGTGAGGCCATTCGTGAAGATCAAAGAAACGAAATCACCAGGCAGTGATACCAGGGCTGGACAGTCACCTTCTGGCACCTTCTAGACATCTCTCTGCACCTCGGTCTTTCCTTCTGCAAGGACAACAATATTACAGCCCCCCAACCCTCCCCAGGCACTCACTACAGGAGATTAGCATTACAAAGGCTCAGAACGGTGCCAGGAACACGGTGGCCCCAGGAGGGATTCTGCTGGTTCTGCAAACCCCACCGCAGGAAGACTTCCTGGCTTGTAAAATGAAGGAAAAGCAACCCATCAGGCGCTTGCCACTCACTGCCTGGCTGTCCTAGGCCATGGCCCCTTATCTGCGCGACACACACACACACCTCTCCCCCTCTCCCTCACCCCTCCTGTCTCGGCAGGTGAGGAGCTGGGAGGGCCTGTCCCCTGTCCCCCGTCCCCCTGGCCCAACCTTAGCCCCTATTACGGGAGGCCTCCCCTTTCTAGAACCCCGGGAGGGGCTTCGTGGACGTGGCTGTGCCGCAGTGGGGCGCCCTCCTTCCGCCGTGCTCGAGGGTTGAACTCTGAGCGCTCCGGGAGGGCTTAAGCAGGCGGGGAGGTGAGGCGAGCCCGAGCCGGGCCGCAAGGGGGCGCCCCACACCACCCTTGGCGTCCACCGCGCTCGGGCAGCTGGAACCTCCGAGAAGGTCCAGGGTGCAGGGGAAGGGAGAGGCCCAGGGGCATGGGTGGGGACAGAACGGGGGCAGGAGGGGGCGCTGAAGAGGGAGGGAACGTGGAGATAGAAGGGAGGCAAACAACAAGGGGGCATCCAGAAGGCCCCAGGAACCCGACCTGGGGGTTAGGCAGGAAACCAGGGGTCGGGGCAGCCTGCTGGGGGCGTCTCGCGCTCCCCACCCCGCATTCCTCTGAACCACTCCGGAAGGGGGGTTCGGCTGGCAAGCCGCGGTGGCGTCAGCCGCTGGCACCCGCTTCTGCCCGGCCCGTGGCTCCAGGCAACCGGAGACGCTGCGGGGGCTGCGCTGGGCAGCGGGTGCGGGTGCGGGGCGCCCCCATCGCGGGCCCAGGCGCTCCCCCAGCAGGCCCAGGAGCCCCCACGGGCCCAGGCGCGCCCCTGAGGCCTGGCTTCCCGGGGCCGCGTGCCCGGAACGTGACTCAGCGCTTTCTCCGTGCGGGGCTGCGGTGGGGAGCGGGGACGGAGGCGGGTGGCGCTGTCCCCAGGAAGGGCCCGCACAGGCCCCCGCCAGGCGGGATCTTTTCCGGGTCGGGCAGTTTCGTTCATTTGTTCACGAACTCAGCGAGGCAGGAAGCGGGAAGAGAGAGGCCAGCCCGGATAAGAAGATGGTGCTCTTGGAAACATTTGGAAATTTGGGGTGCGCTGCAGGCCTGGGTCATCCAGGCCACAGGAGAGGCACAGGGCTGCGGCCTGGGTTGGGGGAACAGCCACAGCTATGGGGCGTTTCAGGGAGGCCGAGGCACAGGCGTATGGACTGGAGTTTGAAGGATGGGAGAAGGGGGCCTCAGGACAGGGACCGGCCTTATGGAAGGAAAGGTGGGAAGCAGAGAGTGGGCCGGGGGTGTCGGAGAGGACAGCTGAGTGTGGCGGGAGTGGAGGCAGAGCGGCCCTGGGGCCCCAGCGTCAGCTGAGGTTGCACTGTGTTTGGAGAGGATCCTCGGAGGGGTGGGCTGCCTGGCAGGAGTGGCCGGGGGGCCGCAAATGAGGAGGGTGCAGTGCCTTGGGCAGTAAATTAGAAGACACAGGCTGCTGGCTGGGCGCGGGAGGGCACAGGGAAGCCCTGCCCGGGAGCAGGCCGACAGCCAGGTTTCCACCGTTCCCCCCCAACCCAAACTGAGGGCTGATGGATCCTGCCCCTGCGGTGGGAAACCAGGAGGCCTCATTCCCTGACTGGATAGCTGCCCTGAGGCAGGGGATTGAGTGAGATGACCCTGAAGGGAGTCCCCAGTGTGCTCTTGCTCTGTGGGGTTGCCTGTCGTTCACACTCACAGAAGGGTCCTCCTGTCTGCCTGAAATGAATGAATGAATTAATGAGCAGAGATATCTCAGCGTGTTTTACCTGGCGGGACACCACACACACACTTCCTTCTTCAATAAGGACTTTTTAATGAGGCCAGGGAGGAGGCTGGCTTGGAGGTTGAGGCCTGGGCCCCTGAGGGCAGAGGGACAGGTGGGACAGGCCTGAGTTGCCTTTCTCTCTCCTCCCCTGTCCCCTTCCCTTCCCCTTTCTTTATTTCATTTTTTTTTTAAGACGGAGCCTTGCTCTGTGGCCTAGGCTGGAGTGCAGTGGCGCCATCTCCGCTCACTGCAAGCTCCGCCTCCCGGGTTCACATCATTCTCCTGCCTCAGCCTCCCGAGTAGCTGGGACTACAGGCGCCCGCCACCACGCCTGGCTAATTTTTTGTATTTTTAGTAGAGACGGGGTTTCACCGTGTTAGCCAGGATGGTCTCGATCTCCTGACCTCGTGATCCACCCGCCTTGGCCTCCCAAAGTGCTGGGATTACAGGCGTGAGCCACCGCGCCCGGCTCTCTCTCTCTCTCTCTCTCTCTCTCTCTCTTCTCTTTCTTTCTTTCCCTCCCTCCCTCCTTCCTTCCTTTTTTTTCTTTTTTGGAGTTTCACTCTTGTAGCCCAGGCTGGAGTGCATTGGCGCAATCTCAGCTCACTGATACTCCACCTCTTGGGTTCAAGGGATTCTTCTGCCTCAGCCTCCCAAGTAGCTGTGACTACAGGCATGCACCACCACGCGTGGCTAATTTTTTTATTTTTAGTAGAGACGGTGTTTCACTGTGTTGGCCAGGCTGATGTCGAGCTCCTGACCTCAGATGATCACCCCACCCCCCGGCCTCAGCCTCCCAAAGTGCTGGGATTACAGACATAAGCCACCACGCCCAGCCTCCTGAGCTGCCTTTCTGATAGTTCCCCACTATCTGCCCAGCTGGAAACTCTGGCTTTTGGATCTGGCTCTGCCAGTAAGTCATTGTGAGAATTGGGGCGCATCCTGCCACCCCCTATCCATGCCACCGTGCTCTGCTGAGCACCCAGCGTGTGCCATACCTGACTCCGGCCAGGTGCCACAGAGAACTGCACACTGCCTCTGCCCTCCCGGAGCTCCCAGTCCAGCAGGGGAGACACAGATGCTGCTGTGGTGAGTGGAGAGGTGGCAGACGACCACATAGGTCCCCCAGCCGGCAGTGCCCACGAGAAGCCAGCCTCACCTGTGCCACCGTCCTCAGAGCTGTGTCCTCTCTGTGCCTCATTTTCTTCAGCTATAGGTGACACTAGAAGGCTCCTGAGGCCTCCTGCAGACGACAGGTGCTTGCTGCTGTCATTGAGGGCTACTCCAGCTGCTCCTGCCTCCCACAAAAGGGCAAACAGACAAACCCCACCTCCCACCTGCACCCCTCAAGGAATCTGGGCCTGCAGCTCCCCAGGACCAGACTTGGAGCTGGGGTCTGCCAGAGGCCCGGCCACCTGACGTGGTGTCTCCTAGAGCTCAGGGCCCAGCCCAGGTGGTTCCCCCAACAAACTTGAACCCCAGCCAGCAGCCAGGAGCCCCACAGTAGGTAGTCTGTGCTGGCAGCAGGCTAGGGGCACGGGTACTGGGCAGGCAGGAACAGAGGCCCCCCTGCACTTGTCCTCTGCCCTGGAGGCATCCACCAGGCTGCAGGGATGAAGCAGGGAAAGGGATTGTCATGGAGGTCATCCCCCAAACTGAGTTCTAGACCCACCAGCCAAAAGGGTTCAGGTCAAGGGTGGACCATTGGATATGGGCTTTCTGCAACTCTGACCAGCTAGGGGCAGAGCGAGTGTCTAGGGATCCCCAGCCCCGACTCTGCTCCAGCCAGGCCCACTCTTCTGTGAGAGGTGGCATTGCCAGAGCTGACATTGGTTCAGGTACCAGCCTGGGGACCCCGATGTGTGTTACCAACTGCCTGCTCAAACAGAAGGGCTAAAAAGGCTGGCACAAGTTCTGCTAGGATGGCGATGCAGGGAAGACCCGCCCTCTGCAGGTGTCACCAGCCACATTGAGAGAAAAGGCTTGCATCTGAGTTTTCAGACCTGGGCTTGGATGGCATGGTGACATGCACCCCGTGGGCTGGTTTATTTTCCTCCTTCCCACCTCTTCACATCTCCTTCGGGTGCTAGACACGGAGAGGGCCAAGAGAACCACTTGGGAAGGGGGCTGACAACCTCGCTGGCCATTGTATGGTCATCAGTACCATGCGCCTGCTGTCCCGGGCTCTGGCAGGTGGGCTGTGTTGAGGACGCTGTGGGACCCCAGAGCCCACACCTAACCCAGGTGGAGCCCAGGATTGGGAACTCTGGAACTAAGTCCTGAAGGCTGTTACCCAGGTGAAGCGGGAGAGCGGGAGGGTGGTCATTCAAGGCAGAAGGCAGGGACTGGGACAGGAAGAGTGGAAATAGTGATTCTGAGTGGTGCATTAGTGTGACTGGTCACAGAGGGGAGGGGAGGGGAGAAGATGAGGGATGAGCAGGAGTCAGATCTTGATGGAGCTTAGGGGGCCCGAAGCTCCTCCTGTAGACGAGGGAACTCATTGCACTGTTAGCTGAGGAGCGAGGTGGCCACAGCTGCACTTGAAAAGGTTCACCCTGGCCCCTTATCTTCCCCAGCACTGAGAGGCTAGCAGCCCCCTGGGCACACTGGCGGGGGTCCCACCTCCATGCCTTTGCTCACTCCCCTCCTTTGGCCTGAAACTCTTTTCCTCCCTGCACTCCTGCTGGATACCTGGGCCATCTCTTTGAGGAATCAACTTAGGGGCTGGGTGCAGTGGCTCATGCCTCTAATCCCAGCACTTCGGGAGGCTGAGGTGGGCAGACCACTTGAGATCAGGAGTTTGAGACCAGCCCAGGCAACATGGTGAAACCCTGTCTTGTCTCTACTAAAAATACAAAAATTAGCCAGGCATGATGGCATGCACCTGTAGTCCCAGCTACTGGGGAGGCTGAGGCAGGAGAATCGCTTGAACCTGGGAAGCGGAGGTTGCAGTGAGTTGAGATCGCACCACTGCACTCCAGCCTGGGCTACAGAACAAGACTCTATCTCAAAAATAAAAAATAAAGAAAAGAATCAACTCGGTAGTCCTGTTGGACATGGCAGATATATTATACACATATATGTCTTCACTTCAGAAACCCCATCCAAATGAAAAGTAAAGGGATTTTTTTTTAAACAAAGCTATATGACAAAAAGCCTTGTACAAGACTGTTCATAGCAGCTTTATTCACAATAGATCAAAATTGGAAACAATCCAGATATCCATGAAGAGGAGACTGGATAAACAGCTACCATCAGCTGATGAAATACTACTCAGCCATGAAGAGGAACAAACTATTGATGCGTGCAGCAACATAGTTAAATTCCAAAACTAACATGCTGAGTGAAAGAAGCTGAACACAAAGTACAAACTGTCTGGTGCCATTCATAGGAAATTCTAGAACAGGCAAAAGTGACCGATGGCAATAGAAATCAAATGAGTGGTTGCTTAGGGATGGGGTGATGGTAGGGATCCCCTGGAAAGGGGCATGAGGAAATTTTCTGGGTTTTGATATGTATTTGTCAACATGGTTTGAACAGTACACTTAAGATCAGCTCATTTAATTGTACATGAATTTTACCTCAATAAGAACAAAATAGGCTGGGTGCAGTGGCTCACGCCTGTAATCCCAGCACTTTGGGAGGCCGAGGCGGGTGGATCACGAGGTCCGGAGTTCAAGACCAGCCTGACCAACATGGAGAAACCCCATCTCTACCAAAAATACAAAAATTAGCCAGATGTGGTGGCGCATGCCTGTAATCCAGCTACATGGGAGGCTGAGGCAGGATAATCGCTTGAACCCAGGAGGCAGAGGCTGCGGTGAGCCGAGATCACGCCACTTCACTCCAGCCTGGGTGAGACAGAACGAGACTCCATCTCAAAAACAAAAAACAAAAAAACATAAATCCACAAGGAAAACACTAAAAAACCAGAAGGGGAGATGATCTCTGATGAGAGATTTCGGCAAATCTAGGCTGAGAACACATGAAGATGAAGAGGAAGTGTCAGAGAGCAGAGGGTGCTGCACAGAGCTCCTGTGCAGGTATACAGAAGGGGATACCAAAAGGAAGTTGAATGATTTTTTTCCCCAGATTCTGCAAAAGGTCAGAACACAAAGTGAAGTTTTTGCACTGAGCAGATCTCTAGCCCCCTGTCTTCCCACTCCCTACAGTGTTCCTCCCCAGCTCCAACCCCACTGAGATTGGAGGTTTATTTTCTGGAGCAATTGAACCGGGTCCTGGACCAGGGGACACTAGGCACTTGTAGGTGGTAGGGATCAGACACTGGGGTGAAAACAAGGATATTAAGTGAAAGAAGTCTGCATCCTGAAAAACAAAACCCCAAACCCCTTCCTGCCTCAGCAGCCATCACGCCAGGCTCAAACCCTGTAGGGGTAAACTAGAAGATTTTTCTCTGAGCTAATAACATGACCTCGGAGGAAAGCTCTGCTGGTATTGATCATTAGAGCCCTCCTGCAAAAAGGCTAGGTTGTCCTACAATAAAGCCCGATAGTTGACCAACTGCCTCTACTTGCTGACCTTGTAGTTAGCTTTTTAGCACTTCAATTTGAAAAATGAATTTACAGCCAGTATGACTAGACATTTGAAGAAAACCTTCAACTTGAAAGTGAGAGCTTATGATAGGTAGCTCCAAAGTGAAAGAAAGAAAGAAAAACAAGAAAGAAAAAAAAGAGGCTGCGAGCAGTAGCTCACGCCTGTAATCCCAGCACTTTGGGAGGCCGAGGTGGGTGGATCACAGGGTCAGGAGATCGAGACCATCCTGGCTAACACGGTGAAAACCCATCTCTACTAAAAATACAAAAAATTAGCCGGGCATGGTGGCGGGTGCCTGTAGTCACAGCTACTCAGGATGCTGAGGCAGGAGAATCGCTTGAACCCAGGAGGCAGAGGTTGCAGAGAGCCAAGATCACGCCACTGCACTCCAGCCTGGGTGATAGAGCGAGACTCCATCTCAAAAGAAAAAAAAAAGAGGAAGGAAGGAAGGAAGGAAGGAAGGAAGGAAGGAAGGAAGGAAGGAGGAAGGAAGGAAGGAAGGAAGGAAGGAAGGAAGGAAGGAAGGAAGGAAGGAAAGAAAGAATCCTGACCTTAAGTGATCTACCCACCTTGGCCTCCCAAAGTGCTTGGATTACAGGCATAAGCCACCATGCCCACCGTCTTTTGAGACGGAGTCTTGCTCGTCTTGCCCAGGCTGGAGTGCAGTGGCACAATCTCGGCTCACTGCAACCTCCACCTCCCGGGTTCAAGCAATTCTCCTGTCTCAGCCTCCCAAGTAGCTGGGATTACAGGTGCATGCCGCCATGCCTGGCTAATTTTTGCATTTTTTAGTAGAGACGGGGTTTCGCCTTGTTGGCCAGGCTGGTCTCGAACTCCTGACCTCAGGTGATCCACCTGCCTCTGTCTCCCAAAGTGCTGAGATTACAGGCGTGAGCCACTGTGCCCAGCCTATTTATGGATTTTTAAAAAGGTATTCATTAGAGAATGGCATTGATAAGGATTTGTAAGACTTTTTGGGACATTTGTGTATAATTAGCTATAAGAGCATAAAAAATCTAAACAATGACAAGAAATGAGGTAATTATTAACTCTTGCATCCTTTAGGAAAGGACATAGAGTGCACTGCTGGGCTCTGCAGTGAGCAATATGCACCATGCCATGGCAGTCACATGGTGTCTGGCTGTTTAACCAAAAATCTGACCAAATAGGAGGATAGAGGAGGGAATCGAGCCATATCCTTACCTTCTATGGCAGGAAGCCATTGGATAACATTCAAATAAGTTGAAGATCCAGCACTGGTAGTATTAATTAGAAGCATAAGGCCGGGCATGGTGGCTCATGCCTGTAATCCCAGCACCTTGGGAGGCCGAGGTGGGCAGATCACTTGACATCAGGAGTTCGAGACCAGCCTGGTCAACGTGGTGAAACCCCGTCTCTACCAAAAATACAAAATTTAGCTGGGCGTGGTGGTGCATACCTGTAATCCCAGCTACTTGGGATGCTGAGGCAGGAGAATCGCTTGAATCCAGGAGGCGGAGGTTGCAGTGAGCCAAGGTTGTGTCACTGCACTCCAGTCTGGGCGACACAGTGAGACTCTGTCACAAAAAAAAAACAACAAAAAAACCCAGCAGGGATTATTTGAACCAGTGAAAGAACTGAAAGTGGTTGGTTATGGTTACCACAGGAGCAGGACCTGAAGGAAGAGCTAGTGACCTTTTGTGTTTTTTTTAAACTTTTTAACATACTAAGTCTTTTTAAGATTGATATTTATTCCAGGTGCATGTACTGTTATGATGTAAAAATTTTTCCTTAAAAAAAAAAAAAGCCAGGCGCGGTGGCTCACACCTGTAATATGAGCACCTTCAGAGGCTGAGGCAGGAGGATCACTTGAGCCCAGGAGTTTGAGACCAGCCTGGGCAACCTGGTGAGACCCCATCTCCACAAAAAATTAAAAAAACAGCCAGGCATGGTGGCATGTGCCCCT
This sequence comes from Hylobates moloch, assembly GCF_009828535.3. Taxonomy (NCBI): domain Eukaryota; kingdom Metazoa; phylum Chordata; class Mammalia; order Primates; family Hylobatidae; genus Hylobates; species Hylobates moloch. The sequence continues at coordinate 2,479,473 of NW_026652290.1, read as the reverse complement.
AGTCCCAGCTACTCGGGAGGCTGAGGGGGGAGGATCACTTGAACCCAGGAAGTTGAGGCTGCAGTGACTGTGATTGTGCCACTGCCCTCCAGCCTGGGCAAGAATGAGAGACTCTGTTTCAAAGAAAAAAAAAAAAGAAAAAGAGACAGGGTGTGGTGGCTCACGCTTGTAATCCCAGCACTTTGGGAGGCCGAGGTGGGTGGATCACCTGAGGTCAGGAGTTCAAGACCAGCCTGGCCAACATGGTGAAACCCCATCTCTACTAAAAATACAAAACATTAGCTGGGCATGGTGGTGGACACCTGTAATCCCAGCTACTCGGGAGACTGAGGCAAGAGAATCGCTTGAACCCAGGAGGCAGAGGTTACAGTGAGCCGAAATCATGCCACTGCACTCCAGCCTGGGTGACAGAGCAAGACTCCATTAAAAAAAAAAAAAAAGAGGAGGCTGGGCGCGGTGGCTCACGCCTGTAATCCCAACACTTTGGGAGGCCGAGGTAGGCGGATCACCTGAGGTTGGGAGTTCGAGACCAGCCTGACCCACATGGAGAAACCCTATCTCTACTAAAAATACAAAATTAGCCGGGCTTGGTGGCGCATGCCTGTAATCCCAGCTACTTGGGAAGGCTGAGGCAGGAGAATCGCTTGAACCTGGGAGGTGGAGGTTGCGGTGAGCCGAGATCGCACCATTGCACTCCAGCCTGGGCAAGAGCAAAAACTCTGTCTCAAAAAAAAAAAAGGAATAGAAAAAGACAAAAGAAAGGCCCAGTGGCTGTTAGGTGGAGAACATACTGGAGTGAGGGCAGTGGGCTGGGAGACAGCTGGCTGGGGGTGCCAGTCCCGAGTGGGGGTGCAGTGTGAGGAAGGCCCACGCAGGGAGAAGGGGAATCCGGCCAGGCATAAGGAGAGTTTGAGTTGCTCATAGCATGTCTGAGGGGTGCCTGAGAGGCTTCTGGGTAAGGAAGGAGGGTTCTAGGAGACTCAGCTTGGAAAAGGAACCATACCTCATGAGCACAGCTCCGAGAACAGGATTCCCGCCCTGAAGCTGCAATGCCCAAACATTTTAGCCTCAGATTCTGTGAGGCCCATGGGTAAGGTTGTGGGCTTCCCAGCTCGGTGGGTTAGAAAGGCTCCCCAAGACAGGGTCTCGTTCCTTCTTTGTTGCCCCTCCCTGACTCAGCTCAAAGGTGTAAGGAACCAGGTCACCAGGTGAGTGACTGACCAGTGTCCTGCAGCACCTGGGACCCTGGCCTTCCTCTCCTGCAGCTGAGAATCTCCGGCCTCCAGCTGTGTCCTGTGAGCTGGGTGCAGGTCAGCTACCCTGACCTCCCAGGGCCCCTGCCCTTCTCAGGGCTCCTGTCCCTCCTCTCTGCTCCCCTTGCTCCCAAGTACCCTTCCAAGTTACTCCAGACCTGCTCCTCCGTGCTTCTGCCCCTTACACCCCATAGTTCTGCACACTAGCCAGAGCTCCCCACACCCTCCGGTCCACCCTGGCGCAGCCCCACCCCCTCCCCATCCTCCTCCTCTTCCCTCTCCAAGAAAGGGGCCGGCGCTCACCCTTCCTGCCTCCTCTGAGACCCTCTTCCTCCTGCTCCCACCAGGAGCTCTCTCAGCACTGCCAACCCCTCGGGGTCACCCGTACCCCTTCTTTCCTTCCAACACCCTCAGGCCTCCCATCTTAAAGCTCTCCTTGGGTCTGTCCTGACCCCTGTCTGCACCCTCTCCTTTCTTTCTCCCCATTTGGAGCTGGAGTTTGCTGCCTGCTCTCACTCTCCCCGCACCTCACCAACTGCACTAAGGAAACAGCCCCGTGGGAGGCCGCGGGGACCCCCAGGGCCAATGCCGGCTTCCGCTGCCCCCACTCAGGCTGCCCTGGGGCGCTCAGCACTGTGGCCGCTCCCTTCGGGGTGTGGGGAACAGGTGGGGGAGCGCAGTGGCTCCCCTTGCCCGAGTTCCCAGGTGTCCTCCCGCTCCCTCTCGGCTTTGCCTCCTCCTTCCTGGTCCCCTGGTTTCCTAGTGGTGGTCCTCGCTCTCCGCTCCCCTCTCTCTGTTCTCACTTCCAGATGAGAGGCCCCCAAATCCACAGGGTCAACAGCCTGCCCCCTTGCTCAATTCCAGAACCGGGCAGCAATGGAGCTTTCGTCAAAGTTCTCCCTGGGCTGGAATGCCTTCTACCTCTGCACACCCTTGGGTCAAATCACTGCCTCCAGAGGCTTCAGGAATGTTCCCAGCCCAGGGACTGGAGAACCCATGGGTGTTGACTATCTGGCTTCTCGGCTGCCTTTCTATCTTGTGTTGATCTGCCAGCCAGCACATTTATTCATTCATTTATTCAAAAAATACTTAACACGTTGGGGGCTGTGATGCTTCGAAGGTAGGAATCAGCAAGACAGGTAATCTTCCCACAGGGGTCTGCAGACCTGTGGGCTTAGTAGGTAGGGTCTGTATCCCAGTCCACCCCTCCTTGTCCCCTGCCCAACTCATGGACACAGTTGACTCGAAGGAAATTGAAGGCACTCTCTTGCTCAGTGGGGATGGGGACAGGGCTTGGTGCCCAGGGTTAGGCGAGAAGAGAGGCAGGGCAGCTGGTAGGGGTGCGGGGCTGTAGACGGAGCCTGTGGGTGGCTGGGCAAGGGGAGAGCTGTGGGCAGCTGCCCCGCCTCAACTTAATTCCCTGGGCAAACAGCAGCATTGGGAGGGCTGCCCACCGCAATCCCGCTGTGGCTCTGGCTTCAAAGGGCCCTGGGGACTGTGGGCGGGGTGGGCTTCGTGGAGGTGTGCACACCCTCTCCAATTCCTGGAACTCCTACTTTCCTGGGAGCGTGGGTCCTGGGGCTCAGACCTCTCTGTCCTCAGAACAGGGTGGTGCGGCCCAAGGGCAGGTGAGGGGCTGGTGGGAGTCAGTTCAGGACTGTACTGAGAGGCTATCAGGGGCCAGTAGGGAGACCCTCAGCCCCAACAGCCCCCTCCGTTACGGTCCCCCCACCTCTCCTTGCCGTGCCAGCTCAGGCTGGCTGGCTTCCGGGGGGCAATGTCCTTCCAGTTGGCCCCTGCCAACTTCTGACGCAGACAGGGAAGGTTCAAGCCCCAGCATGCCCAGAAGCTCTGACCTGCCCACCTGGGAGCCACAGAGTGCGGCAGACACAGGTGCCCCGGGAAGAATGCAGCCCCTGAGGGCCTTCTGCGCTTCACCTGCTCCTCAGCTCACACCAATCAGTGAGGCTTTGGCATGGGGGGGCTCACAAAGCCCCCTCCCCTGCCCGAGGTCCCCCCCCGCCCACCCCCATCACCTGTGTTTTCCTCCTCATCAAACAAGAATGTGTCAGCAGGGCCCGGGCTCCTCCCCCACCCCATTGTTAACAAGGCCGGCTCGGCGGCCCCTTCCCACATCCCCACCCCCAACAGGCCCAGGCCTGCCCCAAGGGACCAGCCCACTGCCCCCTGCCGGGAGCGCACCTACACCTATTTACCTTTGGGCCTCAGCCCAGGAGGGAGCTGCACCTGACCCTCCACCGCCCCGCCTTCCTTCCTGCCCTCCAGCTCACCCTCTTCCGGCAAGTCTGGGGCCTGGGGCGGGGGAGGAGGTGGAGAGCCGTTCCTGACTCCTGCCCCAGATGGAGCTCAGCTCTGCAGGGGGCCTGGCCAGTTTGTCCCAGCGCAGCATAAAGTGCAGCGTTGAGGGGGATCCCTGGGGACCTTCCAGACCTGAGAGTCACTGGGCCCCGGGTGGCCTGTCCTATTTAACAGGATGTGCCCTGGGCAGGGAGGGGGAGCCGTCCAAGGTCTGAGCTCCTGGCCGTTCCTCCCACATCCGGGCCCTCCCTGCTCTCTCCATCACATTCCTAGCTGGGGGGATACAGCGGGAAGACAGAATGGGGAAGAGGCTGGAAATTCTGGGACAGAAGGGTGGCTCGGTGCTTTGGGAACAGGCTTCCCCCAACACTTCAAATGAGGTGGGGCTGGGCGTGGTGGCTCACTCCTGTAATCCCAGCACTTTGGGAGCCCGAGGCGGGCGGATCACTTGAGGATCCAGCCTGGCTAACATGATGAAACCCCGTCTCTACTAAAAATACAAAATTATTCGGGCTTGATGGTGCACACCTGTTATCCCAGCTACTCAGGAGGCTGAGGCAGGAGAATCGCTTGAACCTGGGAGGTGGAGGTTGCAGTGAGCCGAGTTTGTGCCACTGCACTCCAGCCTGAGCGACAAAGCAAGACTGTCTAAAAACAAAACAAAAAAAAAAAGAGGTGGTTCAGGTGGGGGCTGTCACGTGCAGCAGGGGCTGGTTATCCCAAAAGTGGAGATTGCAGGTTAGAATGAAAGGAGATGAGGAACCTGCCAGGGAACTTGAGTTATGAGCTCAAAGCCACACAGCTCCAAAGAGATAGGACAGTGAATGAACGGTGATATCGGATTGGGATGCTGGCACAGGGAGGAGCGTGACGGGGCAATCTGCAAAGTTTGAATGGGGTCCGTGGATTAGATGGGATTATCAGGCCAATGTGAATTTCCTGTTTTTTTTTTTTTTTTGAGACAGGGTGTCACTCTGCCACCCATGCAGGAATGTAGTGGTGCAATCAGAGCTCACTGAAGCCTTGACCTCCTGGGCTCAGCTCAGGTGATTCTCCTGCCTCAGCCTCTTGTGTAGAGAGTAGCTGGGACCACAGATGCACACCACCGTGCCTGGCTAGTTTTAAAAATTATCTGTAGAGGTCGGGCGCGGTGGCTCACGCCTGTAATCCCAGCACTTTGGGAGGCCGAGGCGAGCGAATCATGAGGTCAGGAGATCGAGGCCATCCTGGATAACACGGTGAAACCCCGTCCCTACTGAAAATACAAAAAGCCGGGCGTGGTGGCTGGCGCCTGTAGTCCCAGCTATGTGGGAGGCTGAGGCAGGAGAATGGCATGAACCCGGGAGGCGGAGCTTGCAGTGAGCCGAGATGGCACCACTACACTCCAGCCTGGGCACAGAGCGAGACTCCATCTCAAAACAAAACAACAACAACAACAACAAAAACCCAGAAGTGCCCTTGTTTTAAGGAAATACATACTGATGTATTTAGTGGTATGGGGAGTCAGGTCTTCAACGTACTGTCAAATGGTGCAAAACATATTTTAGTTGGGATTACATTGAACCCGGAAATAAATAAGAGGTAAATGGGCTGGGTGAGGTGGCTCATGTCTGTAATCCCAGCACTTTGGGAGGCTGAGGTGGGTGGATCACTTGAGGTCAGGAGTTTGAGACCAGCCTGGCCAACATGGTGAAACCCCATCTCTACTAAAACTACAAAAATTAGCCGGGCATGGCGGTGGGTGCCTGTAGTCCCAGCTACTTGGGAGGCTGAGACAAGAGAATCGCTTCAATCCGGTGGGGCGGGGCGCACAGGTTGCAGTGAGCTGAGATCGCGCCACTGCATTCCAGTATGGGCGACAGAGAGAGACGACTCAGAAAAAGAAAAAAAAAAAAAAAAAAGGTAAATGAACATCTTTTTACGAAAAAGCCACCCCACTGAGGGGCAAGGCAGGGGTGAATAGGAGTGAGGGGCTCCTAGCCCATGCTCTCGCCATTGCCCAGCTTGGCCTGCTCCAAGGGCCCCCTCTCCAGGGCCCCCTCTCAGTTTTGCTGCACATTGGAAGCATCTGGGGACCTTACAAATGCTGAGGCCTGGGTCCCACCCCGGAAATTCTGGTCTAATTGGTCCAGAGTGCAGCCCGGCAGTGGGACTTTTCAGGAGCCTCCGGGTGACTGTCCAGCTGGGGCAAACCTCGATCTGCTTCTCAGGCCTGGTGCTCCCCCAGTTGGGGGGGGTCCTGCCTGCCCCAGACATTGCCCCTCTTCCCCCCGGCACAGGCCTGGGGCACACAGCTACACGCCCCGCCTGTCAGTCCAAAGCTGGAGGCTGATCCTGTGGGGAAAAGGCTGGAGCCCACCTTGTTCCCCCAATGCTGGGGTCCGTGGAGAGGGAGGGGGCAGACAGTGGGGAAAAGGAGAGGGGAGTTGCTTGCAGGGTGAAGGGAATTGGGGCAGCCCTCAGCCTGCCTTCCTGGACCCTGCAGGCTGCGTGCCCTCCTGCAGTATTTAGAATAATTAGCAAATGAAAGCAGCCGGTTAGCAGGGGAATGCCAGGTTGGCCTAGAGCCAACCCCGAGGACGGAGAAAGAAAGGGGCTTTGGGAGAAAGGGGTCTGTGGAGGCTGGGCAGGAATGCTTGGGACGTTGCCTGTGTGTGCGCCCGTGTGCGAGGAAGTGGCTCTCTGGGGGCGTCGTGCACCCGTGAGGGTGTATATGTGGCGGGGACTGAGTTGGGAGGTGGCTCCCGGGCAAAGCAAGGGGGAGGGGATTGAAAGGTGCTGGCTGAGTGTCACCCAGACACAAATTTCCCATGCCTCAGTTTCCCCATCAGAACTCCGGTAGTCTGGCTCCTGCCAGTGTAGGTGGGAGGGATGGGTCTGAGCTCACTCCCTTCCTTGGTGGCCTTCCTCCTCTCCAAACCTGCGTTGGGCCAGGTTGTGTGGGAAGTGGGGGCCCTGGGGCTGGGTCCCTCCAGGAGAGGACCAAGGGAGGGAGGTGCTGGAGACTGGCCCAGGCCGGGGATGGCTGACTGGGGCAGGCGGGCCCGGGCAGGCCCTCACAGCGGGGGACAGCAGGGGCTGAGCCCAGTGCACACTTAGCCTTTGAGATTCCCTGGGTCTGGGGGCGGGGGCCACTCCTCCTCCCTTTGTCTCCTGATCCCCCAGAGCTGTGGGCCCCAGTCTCCCCACTGCACAGATGGAGGCACCGAGGCCTAGGCTGCAGGGGACATCCGAGAGCCACCCCTCAGCCCCTTCCTCCCTGGGGATGCTGAGGTCATGGGGAGTTGGTTAGTGCTCTTTGCAGGCCCTAAGTGCCCCCACATCTTCCTTTCAGCCATCCCTCACTCCAGCCAAGAGAAGCGCTGCCCTCCAGAACACTGAGTCCTCACCTGTTCCCACAGAAAGTTTTGAGCAGGTCCATATTTAGATTTTTAAAAATTTTATTTTTAAAAACTTTTCATTGTAAATAACTTTCATGAAAAGGTTAAATTGCCCCACGGGGCAGGAGGGTGGATGTGGGACGCAGCCCAGGGAGTCCGGGTGGAGCAAGGCACACCCCACGCCCCCGAGGAGTGCAGGCAGGAGCGTGGGGTACTCCAGTTCTTGGTCCCAGTAGTTCCAGCAAGCTCGGTGTCCCTCCCAGTTAAGCCTCAGCTACAGCTACACTCACTACATTAGTCTGTCTGTCCTGCCCCCTACAGCTTGGCTGCCCTGGCCCCCAAACCGCCAAACGCAAACTTCCTGCTGCTCTCAGCCTCAAGTCGGGTTTAAAGATTAGGGATTTACGTCCCCTCCCCGCCCCCTAGGGATGGGGCCAGGCAAAGACCCCAGAGGCCTTAGAGAGGATCTCCTTGCCCCACCCTGTGCCCCCACCTCATTTTGGTGTCCTCTCTCTGCCCCCTCCCCCAGTCCATCTTCTGCCCTGCCCCGCCCCATCCACTGCCTGCCCCAGCCCCAGGGAGGCTCTGCCGGGAGAAGCCTCCAGGGGGTTAATTTGTTGTCATCTAATTAGCATTTGTTGTACCTGGGGACTCTCTCTGGATAGAGACCTTGGGAAGGAGGGGGGAAGCGGAGGTGCTCTGGGAGGGCCCAGTTCTGTTCCTCCCCAGCCTGACCCGGGCCCCTCCAGGCCTTGCTCTCATGGTGCAGGACCCTTTAGCCGGCTTCTGGGGCTGGGAAGACGCAGAGCAATGAAACACTGTGTGTACAAGGCAGGGCTGGGGAGAGGAGGCAGCGATTCGGGCCCTGGGCCCTCATTCTCAGCCTCCTGGGCTTGAATCTGATGGCAGCTGGGGCTGGTGGTCATGTGGCCTGTGGGGCCAGCCTTGGAGCCCTGGCCCAGCCCCTGCCTGGGTAGTGGGGTGTCTGTGGATCTGTGTTGGGGGGCAGTTCTGGGCCCTGACTTGGGCACTGTCCAGAGGTGGGGCAGGGCCTGGCCTCTTACAAGAAGGCCCCCACGCTGGCCCAGTCCTGCAGGTCGGAGGCCAGGGTGGCGTCCCCGGCTTCAAAGAGGGGCTCCGGGGGCAGGCAGCCACTGCCGCTCTCGTCCCAGGGGTGCTGCAGGAAGGAGGTGGCCAGGAAGGTCTCATCGAAGTCCAGGCTGTTGGCAGCCTGCTCCACCGAAGGCCCCCAGGTGGCGGGGCAGTCGATGTGGCGGCCGTGGACGGTGAGGTCCACGGCCACGTGTGAGGCGGGGCTCAGAGGCGGGCTCAGCTCCAGGGCCTCCAGCGCACCCAGCTCCCCGCCCAGAGTGCCGGCGTCGAAGATGGCCTCCCAGTCAAAGTTGCCTTTGAGGGGTTCCAGCTCACCCTGCTCCTCCGGGGCGGGCAGCAGGGTGCTGGGGGGCCGCGGGACCTTGGCCACCCGCTTGGGCAGCGGCTGTTTGCGCTTATGCCCCAGCCTGCCCTCGCCTGCACCCCAGCCCGCCTCCCCGGTGGCCTCCTCGAACTCCCGCAGCAGCTGCTGGGCCTCGGTGTTCACCGTCAGCGGCCCGGCCCGGGGGACGGCGCTGGGCTCCTGCGCAGCCTGGCGGGCAAAGGCTGGGTGGATGTGGACAGGGGGCAGTCGCCGCTTCTTGAAAGCCCCGCTCAGTAGCCGCTCCGCGTACTGGGGGTCGATGCGCCAGAAGCCCCCCTTGCCTGGTTCGTCCTTCTCCCGAGGCACTTTGATGAAGCACTTGTTCAGAGACAGGTTGTGGCGGATTGAATTCTGGGTGCAGGGAGAGAGCGCGAGAGAGAGGAACCGCAGGGTCAGTGGGGACGGGGAGATGAAGTGGCACCTGGCGCTGCTGCGCGCCCCCCATCTTTTCTCTGGCAGGGGAGAGGAGGGGGGGACAGACACACTGGTCTGCCTAGGCGGCTGCGGCTCTGGGACACCAGCCACGGGGCACTGGGAGCCCGGAGTGCTGTCGGGGGCTTTTGTTCCCTGTTGCCGGGATATCTGCCTGCTCAGTCATCCGAGCTCTGAGCCGCAGGGTGGCTCTCGGTGCCACCCCCGTCGCCTGCCCTCCCTCCCTCACCCTGCCGCTGACAGCCTCTGGCCAAAGCCCTCGGCTCCCCCAGGGCCTGGACCACCGTCTCCCTTTGCCTGGGCCTGGCTGGCCCTCTCTGTGACTGAGTGGGTCCAGGGAGGGGGCTGGGCAGCCGAGAATGGAGAGGGAGGGGGAGAGAGAGAGAGCGCAGGGATGAGAGGTGGGGGATCTGATGACTTTCCTTGTTTGTTGAGCCGGCTGCTGGCCTGAGCCTTCACCCCCCACGGCCCCCTCCCCCCACTCCAGGCTCAGTTGATCATTACCCAGCCAAGAGCTAAGAGCATAGCATTCATTCCTGGGGCCCGTTTCTTCGAAGCCCAGTTGCACAGGCTTAGGGTAGGGTGGGGCTGAGGGTCTCTGTTTTTTCGGTGCAGCTACAAATGACACTGCTCTAGGGTCAGGGGCATTGGAAATGGCTTGGGACTGTGGTCCTGTGGCCTGCCTGCTTTGGGTGCTTCAGGGAAGAGTCTGGGCGTCCTTGGGGGGCCTCTGCCTCCAACTAGCCCTTGATGGTGATGGCTGAAGACTCTTAGGGCACTGCCTACTCAACCTCAAATCCACCATCCTCCTGCCTTGTCCATTCTTAGGTGCTTAATCTTGTCCAAAGCCTGCTGGGGGACAGGGTTCCTGGGCTGGGACGGCAGGGCAGGTGGGTGGATAGCGCCTGGCAGCAAGGCTGGGATGTTTACATGGTGGCCTGGGCCCCTTGGCTGCTCAGTGCCTGGTTCCAGAGACGTGGAACATGAAGGCAGTGTGGTAGGCAGAGCCCCAGTGGAAGGCACCTGGCTCAGGTAATTGTCCCCCCAGGGAGGTTGGCTGACATCGGGGGTTGGAAGCAGGAAACTGAGCAGAGGTTGAGGTGGGGGGCTGGGACAGCAGCTTTAGGAAGGCCCCTTACCCCTCCACCTTCCATTGGGACATACCTGGTCCTCACGTGCTACAGCACCCCTTCCATTCCACCCTCCCCAAGCCAACTGCAAAAGGGCAGGACGTAGAGCCTGGCAGGGAGGCCTCGTTCTAGTTTCCGTTTCTGACTCCCGGCCCTGACAAACCATGCCGGGGCAGGGCAGTGTCTAGGAATTCTAGGACTTGGGACAAGAATGTGCCTTCAGTTCATCGCTCTCCCCAAGGAGACTCTGTCCACGCAGAGTCTAGCCCTAGTCTTTGGCCTGGGCCTGCTGGATGAATGGCAGGTTATTTCCCCTTGAATCTCAGCCTCTGCACCCCTGAAGCCCTCCACCTCTGGACATTCTCCCTTCTCTCTCTCTCTCTCTCAGTCAAAGGAGGGGCAGTTGCAAGAACTGGGCTCCTTTGCAGTGCTCCCTTCTGGGGCCCTGGCCGCACCAAGCCTACTTGGCCTGCAGATCTGGGATATGAATCCAGTGCGGCGTGGAGAGCGAGGAGGGAATGGGGAGGGAGCGGCCGCCGCCCGTGCCTCCTCTACCTGCCAGGTGGGATCTGCGTGGCGGAAGTAGCAGAAGTTGTCCGTGATCCACTTGTAGATGGCCGACAGGGTGATCTTGGTGGCCTTGCTGGCCTGCATGGCCATGCAGATGAGCGTGGCATACGAGTAGGGAGGCTTCACGTGCGGGTTGGTGGCGTAGTCCACGTCGTCGGGGGGCGGGGCCTGCAGCCCCGGGGGCGCGCTCCGCGACGTGCACGACGACGTGGGCTTGCCCGGCGTGTGTGGCTGCTCCAGGCAGGCGGGGTCGGCCGCCAGGGGGGACCCGGGCGCCGCCGAATCTGGCACCTGGTGGTAGCCGTGGGGGTCGGTGCCCCCCGGGGGCAGGGCGGGGGCCTTGGCGTTGAGAATGGAGAATTCCTGCAGCCACTGCAGGCTGGTCAGGCTGTCATCCAGGGCGTCGGGCTCCTCCAGGCCGCCCTCCGTCCCGGCCTCCTCCGCCGGCCCGGCTCCCGAGAGGCGCAGCCAGCTCTCCGCCATGTCTGCGGGGACTCTCCGAGGGGGCGGTCAGCATCCACGGGCTGAGCCGGGGGTGGCCCGCCGCGCTCTCTGGCCCGCTGAGTCCCGCAGCTCCGGTTAAACGGCCTCCCGGAAGCGTGCTTCCATCTCGCGACCCCGGGGGCACCTCCTCCGAACAAGTATGTGGTGCCTGCGAGGACCACGGTGGGAGCTGAGCACTACCCCACCCCAGAGGGGACAGTGTGTGTAGGGGGACGCCTCCTCTAACATCATCCCCGCAGCTGGGGAGGATCTTTTAGTGCCGAGGTCTGGGAAACAGAAGCAAGGCCCTGGGGTCCCACCCCCACCAGATCCGCCTCCCTCTTCCTTTCCTCTTGGAGGTTTTATTCGCCAAATAAAGGAAGAGGGTAGGGGCATCCGAGGCTATCCTTTTCTCCCGAAGAGCAGGAAATCAGGACCCCCTTCCTCCTCGCAACAAATGGAGACGGGGCGAGAAGTTTGGGAGGGCAGTACGACGGGGCGGGGGCGGAGGAGGTCCTCTGATCCTTGAAAAGGAATATTATGATAGGGGATCATCGGGAAGGAAGGGGACGGAACAGTTATGGGGGGCAGGAGGCGAGTTTCCCCCAGACTTCTCCGATGTCAGTCCCTGGGCCCACCACTTCCGTCAAGGACGAATGAGAGAGAGGGTTGGTACCGTCGCCCACCCTTCCCCCTGGCCTGCAGCCCTCCCCATCCCTTACCTGGCTCAGAGCGCAGCCCAGGCCAGAGGAAGGTTCTGGAAGAAGTTGCTCCCACCCCCTGCGGCTCTCTGCCCCCAGCTCGGGGGCCCTGCCAGCGCCTCTTGCCGCGCCCCCCGCCCGACGGGCGCTTCTCTGAGCTACCGCGGCCTCGGGACCGGCATTAAGTAGCCGCTGCAAAGGCTTCTCCTGCTGCCATGGCGACGCTCCGCCCCCATAAACAGCTTCCGCCGCTGCCATTGGCCAGCACGTCTCCAAGGAGACCGCGGGCACTTGCCACTCTCTCTGGCGGCAACTCTCTTCCAACTCCCTCCTTCTGCCGCCCTCTCCCGCGCCACCCAACCCCCTACCCGCCGCTACGTCCCGGCTCGGCTCATTCGCGCCCGAGGGCCCCGCGCTGGGGTCGGAGAAGCGCGCGGCCCGCGGCACCGGGAACCGCTATGGATCCGTTCGTCCTGGCGAAGCACGACTCTCGCCCCCACCCCCTTCCTGTCCCGGTCGCTTTGAGGCGTCGACTGCTTCTGGGACAGAGCCTGGGGTTGGGGGGCTAAGGCTGGGAGCGGGCTCAGGCTCGGGAACCGTATCCTTGAGGTTTTCTTTCCTCTCCGCTACAAGTGGCACTTTCTCATGTTTCTGCAGCCTTTCCCTCTCCCCCGACTCTTAGGGTCTTTCTCTGGTGTCCCAGGCAGGTCTGACGTTCCGATGCCACCTGCCGCTTACATCCACAGAGGCGGCAGACACACCAAGAGGGTAGGGTAATCCAGTATGTCCCAGTAAGCAGCTCCTTCCCCACCCGTATCCTCGAGGTTCCAGGAAGCTGACATTCCAGAGGCTTCTGCAGAAGCGCACTCACTCCTCTGGAGACAGCTGATGAACCAGAGCCCGTGGGTAAAACTCTGAAGTCATGGACTTGTCAAATTCTCCTAGCGGGGTCATTTGCCCAATTAATTTCACCAACCTTTAACTGACAGGGATTAAGAGTAGAGGGACTCAGGGGACTGTATCCCTTCCTCCTCCCTTTCCCTGGCCTCCCTCCTGTCACCAGCTTTCCTGCTCTTTAATTATTGAGGAGCTGCAGGGTTGGACGTTCTCCGGTTTAAGGCGGTTGCAGAGGCAGTGGTGGGGGCTGGGTTGCTTACCCCTCCTCTGCCCAGGAGCTGGAGAGCTGGGGTCGGGAAGCCGGGTGCCCAGACCATGAAGGAGGCCCGGCTACGGCGCATCACTCCCCCACCAACATGCCTTTCCCTAGCCCTTGCCTCTCCCACTCCTCCAACTGCAGATCCTCTTGAGTAAAAATATTAGAGTGCTGGAGAAAGTCAGAAACTTTCACAGATAAGCTCACTTTGCAGTTAGCTCTCCTTCCCTTGTAAAGTTTTATTCATTTTTAAGAATCATGCAGCAATCCATAAATATTGCATTCTTGATGTCCCCACTGTAGTGTGACCACAAGTGTACTCCAGGGAGAGGGGTACACAGATGGCACAGGCAGTATACACATGCACACACCAGGTGTGCAGACCAAAGCAAAGTGAGCAACCAGCGTGCTAACTCCAAGTGGGCAGGACCCTAACTCCCAGGTGAGCCGGCTTGAGTGTGGTGGTCTGTGCCCAGGAGATGCCTCAGCGGGGGGGTGGGGGGCGGCGGTTAGAAACTGGTGGGATGGAGCTGGGCAGAAGGAAAACAGGGCTCTGTGAGGAAGCCGGGATCACACCACCTGAAGGCAACAGGGAGAGCACAGGCCTAGTGCAGCAGGAAGGAGCCCTGGGTCTCCATAGTTAGGCTGTGCCCTGTGGTTCCCAGGCCCCACCTCTTCTCTTTGGGTGAATTGTTGACGTGACTATGTGACTGTCTCCAGATGAAGGACTGGGGCAAAAGGGTTGGCCACTGACCTGTCCTCATCAGGCTGACTGAGGACCAACTCCTTGGATGGAGTATTTCTGTGGGCCAGAGAGCTAAATGACAGCCAAGAGAAGGCAGGGGGAGGGAGGAAGAGGAGAAATAGTAACTGAGAAACAAGTAAAGGACATTTCTAACCTAGGTATGCCTTGGACATGGGACTGAGGCCTTGAGGAATCTCTCCGTGCTTCTCCCTAGGAGACGACTGAGCATCTGCTGCCAGGAAGGACAGGGATCCTCCAGGAAGGGGGTCCTGGCCACTGCGGCTACTGTTTACCTGAATCTCCTTCATCTCAGCTCCTTCCTCCCTCCTCCCAGGTAACACCACACTGTGAATACTACCTGCAGGGGACAGGACAGGAGGTGGTCTGTGTGCCACCACCCCAGGGTAAGGGAAGCTCCCTGTCGCCTGCTGCTTCCGGGCTCATATTTCAGGGAAATCAGGAAGTGGGGTTATTGCTCAGCTTATGCATCTTAACTATGAAAGGGGCGGGAAGAACGTAGTGGGAAGGAAAGTACATTAGGTGGGGCCTGAAATGGTAAAGTCTACTGCAGTATTTCAGAGAGGGTGGATGACGGGCTCCCCTCCATCAGGGCAGGATGTGAGCCACAACCACTAGGCAGTGAGACAGTCACTGCACTCCTGGCCTCTGCAGCCACACAGAAGCAAAGGACCCCCTGGGCACCAGGCTCTTTTTGAGGCTATCTGCCTTGGAATCAGCCTTGAATTTTTTTTTTTTTTGAGAAAGAGTTTTGATCTTTTTGATCTTGTTGCCCAGGCTGGAGTGCAGTGGCGCGATCTCGGCTCACGGCAACCTCCACCTCCTGAGTTCAAGCGATTCTCCTGCCTCAGCCTCCCGAGTAGCTGGGATTACAGGCATGTGCCACCACGCCCAGCTAATTTTGTATTTTTAGCAGAGAACGGATTTCTCCATGTTGTTCAGGCTGGTCTCAAACTCCCGACCTTAGGTGATCTGCCCGCCTTGGCCTCCCAAAGTGCTGGGATTACAGGCATGAGCCACTGTGCCCGGCCAAAAAGCTTTTAGGGTAACAATTCCAAACCCTAAGACAAGTCCACCACAATGGGCATAGCCTATATAAGGCTCTCCCACATCTCAACCTCACAAATAATAGTTGTTCCTAGCTTTGCTTTCCAAATAATCTCATGCCCTACTAAACCACCACCTTTTCCAAAGGTCAGTAGACAACACATCTAAGAGCCACATGGAATCCACTGATGACACGCACGCTGAGGAAGGCGGAGCAGCCACCACCTCACAGTCCAGCCATGCTGTTTCAGCTCTTGTATTTGTGCCCTCGCACTGGACCGGGGCAGGGAGGGCACATGAACAGAACACTGTTTCTGAACTGCCAATCGGCATGTGCCTGGCTCCATCTCTCCCTTCAGTAATTAGGTTCAGCAGCTCTGGAAGGCAAGGGAGGAACACATGGAGGATGGGGAGGGCCCTTGAAGTGAAGGCCCTGAGCCCTGATTCCAACCTCTGTTCCCAGCGCACTGCTGCTGGCCACATGCTGCTGCCTGAACTTAGCTCAAGGCTCCCCACCACTTCCTTTGGGGACCCGGGAACCAAACTGAGAATCACTGGTCCACATTTCTCTCAACCATTAACAAAAGGGGGTACAGATGGGGGCAACAGGGACAAGAATACCACCTCCCAGGTGAGTGAGGATGAATTATGGTAATATATGACCACTCCTCACCCAGTGCTTGGCACACAGAGGTGGTCAACACATGTGTTTCTTGAAATGTCACCTTAGGATGGAGTCGCAGGCCTCCCTGAATGCACCTGATCAGGAGAAATGCTCCTTAAGGGAAATCATCTTAACTGGGGGATTCTCAGATTCAAGGGCTCCTTTTTTTTTTTTTTTGAGACGGAGTCTCGCTCTGTCGCCCAGGCCGGAGTGCAGTGGCGCCATCTCGGCTCACTGCAAGCTCTGCCTCCCGGGTTCACGCCATTCTCCTGCCTCAGCCTCCCGAGTAGCTGGGACTACAGGCGCCTGCAACCACGCCCGGCTAATTTTTTGTGTTTTTAGTAGAGACGGGGTTTCACTGTGTTAGCCAGGATGGTCTCGATCTCCTGACCTCGTGATCCGCCCGCCTCGGCCTCCCCAAGTGCTGGGATTACAGGCGTGAGCCACTGAGCCAGGCCAAGAGCTCCTTCTTAAGCAGACAGGCACTTGAGGCCCAGAAGACTGGCTCTGCCACCAGAAGGAAGGATTGTTTCCTTCAACCAACCTTTTGGTTGCTACCATTTCTTGTCCTTGAGAAAGGTGCTCCTAGTGCTTGTGGAGGGAAACGCCACATCCGTGCAGTATGGCTCTCCCTTTTCACAGGAGCGGTCCTCCAGCCCTACCCCAAACTACAGGTTTCCAATTGGTTATGATGTGCCAGAGACCAGCAAATGCCAGAGGGATGTTTGTAACAAAGCTGCCAAAACTCTAAGCCTTCTTGTTCTACCCCCTAAAGAGAAAAAAGATGTGTAAGAAATTAGCCCATGGACCCCAGGCTCCACCTGAGCATCAAGGTACTGTGGGGACATTCCAGAGTCCCTGCAAAGGGTCTCGTGAGCTGCAGTTCATTGAGTGGCTTTAGGTCACAGGGAGAAAGGAGGGCTCCAGTTCCCTCTGAGAGGTGAGGGATTGTGGTTACAGGTTGTAACAGCTGTCACAGGAGGGTGAAAAGTCTCCAGCATCTTGCTGAGGATGCCCAGTAGGCAGCAGCTGAGTGAGGATGGATGGAATGCAGGGCAGGAGGGGAGCCCAAGTGCAGAGGCTGGGGCTCAGACAGCCAAAGGGCCCCACACACAGGGCCTTGTCTCAGAGTCCTCCAGGCTGCTGGATGACAAGCGCCGGCGCTGGGCATTCCGACTGACAGCATTGTCATCAGCCTGCCAGGCACCTGGGGAAGAGAAAATGAATATTACAGGAGCCAGACCTTTGGCTAAATCCAGATGGTGTCTCCAGCAGGGCAGCCCAGGAGCCGGCACAGAAGGAGCAGGATGCACGTCACCTGAGACTCCGATGAGGGTGCGAGCCACAGCACTCATGCGTGAGAACGGAGAGAAGCAGGTGCTGACAGGTGCAGAGCCTGCTCCTGCCCCCTGGGCTAGGTACAGTCACTGCCACTGTGGCTCCCGGACAGGGAGGCACATGAAAGATGTTCCTTGTTTTGCGAACTTACCCTGGGATCCACTTTTGTATTTTAATTACTTGGTTTTAAAGTTTGCCTATAGGTTACAATAGACAGGAAAAGGAAATTGGGCCTCGCTGAGCTATTTTCATCAGGGCAGGAAGAGGTGGGGGGAAGTGAGAAGACTGTTCATTCTGGCCCCAAGTGTTAATGTTTTCTGTGGGGGCCCAGGTGGGGCAAGAAAGGACTGGCCACCCAGCAGGGTTGCTGGGATGGAAGGCTGCCTGGAGGGAGGACAGTGTGAGACTCCAGTCCCCATCACCTGCCGTTTTCCTCTCCTCCTGCACCTATGCAGCTGTTGAGGTTTGGTGCCATCAGCCCAGCAGACACCAGCCTGACAGCCTCGGTGTCCCACAGATACCACCACTGAATGCATCCTCTCCCCAAATCTGCTGCTGCCCCCACATGAGGAGTGCCAGCGCCTGTCTGGAAACCCATTCTTGGTGCTTCTCTTTCCTTTGTGCTCTGGATCCAATCCTCCACAACCTCCTGTGGACTCACTTCCTAGCCGTGTCGTGACTCCATCTGTAGTCACACTAACCTGGGCTCCACTCCCAGCTTCCAACGGTGTGATCTTGGGCACATCAATTTACTGTGGGCCTTGGTTTTCTCATCCATCAGATGGGAGATGAGCACTGACCTCACAGGCTTGCTGTGAGGACTAGATGAGAGAATGCGAGTGTTGGTGAGTATCTGCCTCCTAGAACAGCCTGTGCTCAGGCTCCTCCAGGCCATCTCGCCTCTCCCCTGGGAGTCCTCTTCATCTCCTGCCCACAGATGAGCTCGCTCCCTCCAGTGCCCTCCCTCCAGTGAGGCTAGAGCGCTCCTGCATTGGGCCTCGGCTGCCTCCGCTCTCAGGGCCCCCTGGCTCCTTGGGGTAGGGAAGGCATGTCGTCCTCCGGACACT
Source organism: Hylobates moloch (assembly GCF_009828535.3). Lineage (NCBI taxonomy): Eukaryota > Metazoa > Chordata > Mammalia > Primates > Hylobatidae > Hylobates > Hylobates moloch. Next base: position 2,461,696 of record NW_026652290.1, on the reverse strand, counting down.
GGGCCTCCCAAGCCATGTCTCCCAGTGCCCCCCCCCCACGAGGCATCTCTGGGCGGGTGAGGCCCAGTGTGCTCCTAAGTGCTCCCTGCACTACAGCTAAGTAGTGCTATCTGAACTACGGCTCCACACATGCCTCACACGGCGGAAACCGCTAGGTCCTGGAGCTCCTCCATGGGACGAAGCTCCTCCTAGGCAGGGGCCATGACTTCTTCACTGTTGCAGTCGAGAGCCCAGCACAACACCTGACCCATAGGAGGACCTGTTCAGTGGACAAGGCTGACCAACTGCAGAGTGTGGCCGTAAGGTTGAGAGAGGCCACTCACAAGTGTCCAGGGTCAGCCTCAGGCCAGCCCAGGACATGAAACCCTTTAATGGCACGTAGAGTCAGCAGGTATAAATGGCTGATTTCCATCAATGGCTTGGTGTGCTAATAATCCACCTCAGGCTCTAGTAACAGTCTCTGGTGCTTGACCCCAGGGCAACAGTGAGAACAGGAGAGTCTTGGATCTCTTTCTCTCATCCAAACTGAATTTGGGATCTTTACTCCCTGGGGGTGGGTACTGGAGCCTGGGACATGAGTCAAGTTGTTTTTTTTTTCACCTCTAATGGTGGCACTATGTGTCTAAGTGTGGCAGGATGAATATAAGGCAATATTAATATTGCCTTTAAAGTGAGGAACCCAAAATAAAATGAGCTGTTTGTTCATTTATATAATTTGGTAGATCTCATACCTATTCCTCAATGTTTATGGGGCAGGACTCCGGAGCTGCGGCTGTTCAGTAGGAAAGACCAAAAGCAAATGGTAAACAAGAGAGAAGACACACATGCATGCACAAATAAAAACAGCAGCACCACCACCACCACCACTGCCGCCACCACCAGCAAGCCATGGAAGGCTGGGCGGGAGAGGCTGCCCAGAGAGCTGTCCTGACTCTGAATTCACAGGAGTCCTTGCTATAAACTCCAACCTTCTATTCTATAGAAGCCTTAGCCAGGGCAGAACCGGTTACTTGTGGAAGACTCAAGAATCAGATCTGAAGTCTGCTCTCCTGGCCTCTTGGTATGCTCTGTGGTGAGGGAGGTCCTGCAGCAAGCGGGGGGCACCTTCCCCTGGCAAGGACCCTGAGGGGCCCACGGCAAAGCCCTGCTGCTGCTCTCTCCTCAGCCTCATTCTCACGGTGAGCCTGGCTGTGGAAAGTCAGTGTGGGTGCTGAGGGGCCTTCCAGAGCGGGTGCCGCCATTTTGTCTGGCTGAGTCCAGGCCCCTCCAGCCAAAAAATGGAGCATAGAGATTTAAAATCCTCAGAGGCAAATAGATAAAGGTGCTTTCCGTTCACGTCTTGGTTTTTGGGATATCAAAAACGGGAGTATGAAGAGACCTCTAGAGGTAGATTTTGGGAGTACATTCAGGAAAATTTCACAAGCCCCTTTCCTGCCTCTACGAAGCCACTTATTAAATATAAGGACTGTAACAGTCTTTGTAGAGTTGCTCTCCAGGGGAAGGAGAAACTTAGTTTGAAATTTTCCTTAGTGCCCACAAAGTGCAAGTAGCATCTTAGTCTTGGGTTTTGAGGCCTCTCAAAAAGAGGAGAGAATTCAATTTTAGGTCTCCACAAACCTTTTTAGATTTCACTGGATATGCTCATTCCAGTGGAATGCAGTCATTTAAAAATTATATCTGTATTTCCACTAAAAAGACCCAAATTATCTTTGCCTTTTTTTTTTTTTTTTTTTTTTTTTTTAGATGGAGTTTCACTCCCTCTCAGCCTCCCAGGCTGGAGTGCAGTGGTGTGATCTTGACTCACTGCAACCTCCGGTTCCCAGGCTCAATCGATCCTCCTGCCTCAGCCTCTCGAGTAGCTGGGACCACAGGCATATGCCACCAAGCCTGGCTAATTTTTGTATTTTCTGTAGAGACGGGGTTTCATGCATTGCCCAGGCTGGTCTCCAGCTCCTGGGCTCAAGTGATCACTTGCCTCAGCCTCTCAAAATGCTGGGATTACAGGCGTGAGCCACTGTGCCTGGCCTATCTTTGCCTTTTTCCATCACTGACTACCCCAAGCCTTCATATAACTATCACTTGCCACGATGACTTTCCTGCCACCTGTGTAACAGTCCACCAAACTCCTCAGAGCCACATCTGCTTAGCGTGGTCTCGCAATTCTAGTCTTACTACCACCTGTCACACCTGTCAACTGAGATCTCCTTCCTTTATTCCCTTCAGAAGCAATCTCAGAACACACCACTCCCCAGTGAAAAACCAAAAATCCACCCTTGGTCTTGGGGCCCAGGAAGACCCAGAAACTTCTTAGGGGGAGAGGGGCTAGAATGACAAAAGTGCCTCTAAGCCCCTCACCAGTGTTACCAGAGTGGTGAGGATGGGAACCAACAAGGTTCTCAGTCCTTGCCACCAGCCGGGTCTCCTGGCAGAGCCCGTGAGCAAGGTGCAGGGCACAGGGACAACATGGGTTGCACCCCGGGCTCCATTTCCCACTGGCCCTCCATGAAGGGAGTGGCACCCGCTTGAAGAGGGAAATAGACTCAAGCAGAGACCAGGCGCATGTGCAGCTGTCCTGATGGGGAGAGAGCTGGCCGCAGGAGCAATGAGGCGCCAAGACAGACAGCGGTATCTCAGCCCTAGGAGAGAAAGCTGAACTTACAGCTGAGTATGAAGAGGCCTATTTATTCCACGGGACCTACCAAAGTGGCTATTCCTGTCTGTAACCCAGCAGACACTTCCAGAGAGTTCTCCAGCAAATTTGCTACCAGTGTGATGCTAACAGTGGAACCAGAGACACATTTTGCCTAGAGATGTGCTTTTCCCCGTCAAGTAAAAAGGGAACCAGAGGTTTTGAGACATCACTTTTCACCCAACTACTGACCAAGGATGCCAATTAAAAACAAATCATGGCCGGGCGCAGTGGCTCACACCTGTAATCTCAGCACTTTGGGGGGCCGAGGTGGGCAGATCACCTGAGGTCAGGAGTTCGAGACCACCCTGACCAACATGGTAAAACCCCGTCTCTGCTAAAAATACAAAAATTAGCTGGGCATGGTGGCATGCGCCTGTAATCCTAGCTACTCAGGAGGCTGAGGCAGGCGAATCACTTGAACCCAGGAGGTGGAGGTTGCAGTGAGCTGAGATCGCGCCACTGCACTCCAGGCTGGGCGACAGAGCGAGACTCTGTCTCAAAAAAACCAAAAAAAAAACAAAAACAAAAAAACCCAAATCCTTTCCATTGTCCTTGCCACAGAAGCATTCCCATTTTTATTGAACAGAAATTAATATAGTCTCACACATATTTTTCTTGGAAAATCTTAGTATATTGAATACAGCCCCTCATCTTGAGGCCTCTGGTGAGGATATAATAGGACACTTAACCGTGCCTATACCTGAGGCCCTCTTCCGAGAGCCACCACAGACATTTGATTTCATGTCTGGCACAAACTGTGAGCCCACCATAATCTCTAAATAGCTGGCTCCACAAGTCACCCTAAGGAACCCCAGGGCTTCTCTCTTCCTCCCAGTCCTCACTCTCCTCCCGTGATCCCATGGAGTAACTATCAACAAGCAGGTGAGCTGAGGGTAGTCAGGAAGAGGAGGAATAAGCTCAGTTTCCACTAGCACTGTTGGCTAAAACAACTCCCAGCAGCTCCCTCTGCCAAAAAAATAGGGGTGAGTAAGGGAGTCCCTCGAGGGAGGCAGGAACCTAAATTTCTCTCCTAAAGCCAAGTAAGGGGTTGACCAGGGTAGAGCTGCCTCAGACACAGGGCACAGCTAAGGCAGAGACATCATTTTCACCCAACTACTGACGGAGGATGCCAATTAAAACCAAATCCTTTCCATAGCCCTTGCCACAGAAGCATTCCCATTTTTGTAAAGCAGAAATTAATACGGTCTCACAAATATTTTTTCTCAGAAGATCTTAGTACCCTGAATATAGCCCCTTGCCAATTAGGAATGGGAGCCTTGCTCACAGCCCCAAGCGAACGCCTCCCACGTGTGTGCGTGCCCAGCAAGCTTTGGACGGGGTGAAGCATTGGCGAGGAGGACAGTGCTGGCACGGAGTGAACATGAACTTTCATACCAAGTCTAGAGAACATACATGAGTTTAGAAAATAAACAAACCAGACAGACAGATTTACATTTGGCAAAATGATGTGAAACACAAATGGACAGATGGAAGCCAGGCCAGGAGCGGGAAGGCAGGGAGTGAAGCAGCCCCTGGGCCCCAGCAGCTCCAGTCCAGGCCTAACTGGCAGGAGGCTGGCCCTGTGGTCAACACTCCCTCCTCCACGCTCAGGCAGGAAGGGGGTCTTCCCTGGGCCTGTGCAGGAGAAGCAGGGGACTGCCTCTTTTGGTCTCACTGAAGATGAAGAGGCCTGGGCAGTGTCTTTAGAACAAACTAAATAGAAAATGACTCAAGAAAGCCCTTTGAAGGGCTGGAGAAAGTATCTCTAGAGAATTCCAGCTTCCCCTGCCACAAGCTTGTGTGGGGCCAGAACGTGCTTGGACTGTGTCTTGCACAGGCTGATGGAGAGTGGCAACCACAGAGGTCGCTCCAGCCACGTCGCTGAGCGAGTAAAGCACTGGACCCGGGATGTGGCTGTTCCGAAGCTGAAGTGAGTCTTCGTTCAGGGAATGTTTACGAGGATTCAAACAACACGATCTGAAGGACAATTTCTGTCGTGAAACCCGGAGGGGACATTTGACTGAGTCCACTTGGGCAAGATGTGGATTTTAGAAAAGCAGTTTTTGGAGCCCTTGAACGGGCACATTAACTAAAAAGGCACTCGGTGCTCCAAGTGTGATTAACACGATCCTGTGTAAGGCATTACCTAGATTGGGTTTAGCATCAGGAGGAGGAGTAAGGGGCACAATGACAACCTCATCACCTGTGAAGTTACAGCTCCAGGGAGCAGAGAGGAGCCCTAACTTGACCTTTCCACTGGGATCCAAATCCAGTAGTATGTACAACGCCACTGGGAACCCAAAGCTCCCTGGATCACAGAGCCATTCCCTAGCCTCTAAAATGCTGGCTTTCACATTCCTCTCTGATCCTAGCTGAAACACATGTCTTCTGAGGAGCTACAGCTTCACTTTTAAAGGGCGCAGGCAATCCTTCCAAGACCTTCGGAGAGAGGTGGTGTCTGTCTGCTCAAACTTTTTGTTGATGAAAACAAGACTGGGCCACCTGACATGGTACCTGCAAGGCCGTGATGTGGGGTGGAGAGTGGTTAGGCCAAATCGTAAGTTTTGCTTCTTTCTTCCTATCCTAATATTCTCACTCAGAGCAAGGCTGGCTCATTGCAAAAAGCTCAAGGACTCTCCCAGGCCTTCTTACTTCCTTCAGCAACTGGTCTCCAGCACTAGCACACCCCAGGCCTTCTTGGCAGGAACTGCAGGGCAGGAGATGGGTGTACCAGGGTGAGAGCAGGGGTAAGAGCACAGGGATCGTCTCCCACCAAGTTCATGTTCGGCAGACTGCCACTCACCAGGTAAGCAGACCTCAGAGCACAGCTTATTGTCCAGTGCTTTCACGCTTGCGATGCCAAAGTCATTGTTATTGTCACACTCCATACCTAGAAATGCGCATGTCCTCTGGCCTGCAACGGAGTTAATGCAGTTAGAGAGGGGCTGGCTGTGTTTTTCTCTGCATTGCTGTACTTAAAATAAAAATCTTAAGGATGGAGACAAAAAAAAATCAAATCATATGTTAAAAAAAAGACAATAATTAAGTGGATAAAGAGTGGACAAGAAAGGAATCACGTTGTGTGGGCATGTCTGTGTTCTCGCACTATCCTGCTGTTTCCCTAGAGCCCTTTCCGTCTGCTGTTCCCTAACAAGTCAGATCACTGAGGAGGGCTGTGGGACACAGGCTCAACAAAGAACACTACAGCGAGCAGAGCTGGGCAGAGGCCAGGCTGGTGAGGCTGCGACCAACCAGCAGAAGCTAGGGAGGGCCAGTGGGGAGGGCATCCTGCTCATGCCTGCATCTGCCTTGGGTGCGAGCTGGGTGTGTTTAGGACAACATGGCTCTGCAAAATAAGTACATGAAACAACAACTAAAGGTCTTAGGGTCCACAATTTTGCATATCAAATCAGAATGACTATATTCACAAAATTATGATTTCCCTTCTTATGAGACCTGAGTTGTTATTTTCAGTGTGTTTTAGGTGGCTAACCAGAAATCTACAGACATGTAAGAAGGGAAGCGAAAAGTTTTAAAAGTTGTTTTTTATCAAGCTCCCCTCTTTTTTTCTCAGTGAAACAGAGAGAAGAAAACAAATCCATTCCACGGGCTAGGGAATGTCAGGTGAAACAACCTGGCCACAATGCACCTCTTAGAAGCAAATATTCTATGGGAGAAACAATCACAAGGGGTAACTCTAGAGCCTCAAGCACTGAAGTCATCAGCTGAGTTGGTGACACTCCAAACCCCCTTGGGCTGGGTGGGGTGCAAGAGCTGACGGAGGCAGCCTTGGCGGCCACCTTCTCCTTCAAGCTCCTCGGCCAGGCGGGAGCTGTCAGGTCCACATGCACACCTCCAACACTTCCCAAGCGATGGCCAGCGCTAAAGCAGAAGCAACAGGAGGACATCTGCTGGCGCGTCTGCATCCAGGCCGGGCATACGTGTGCTCTGGAGGTGCCCCTGAGGGAGGTGCCTCAGAGCAGCAGGCGGAAGAGTCTGGCTCCTGGAACACATAGTGTTCCCTGCTTGGGGGAGACTTTCCTGCCCCTTCTTCCTCCTATGTCCTTGCTCTGTGGGCCACTCCTTCTCTTCTAGCCTTACTGGAAACAACATTCTTCCAACTGAAGATGTAACTGAGGCCTGAATTATGGTAAAGGAAGATTATTACAACAGCCTTTAAAATACTTGCCTAAGCTGAGCTCCTGAAGAAACCTGGACCTGTTTCCTTGACCACGCCTTTAACACGTCTGCCGGCTCCTGAGAGTCCTCTTTTACAGTAATGTCGGCCATACTCCTAACTAAAGCAAGACCTGACCAGCTGCCAAATAGTCCTCCCCCTCCCCCCAGTGGAAGAAATGGCTACTGCTGTTCAACACTGAGAATGCCAGAACAGCTCTGTGGGGCTCCACTGAAAACCTGCAGCAGGGCGGCTGATGATGGGAGTTGCTTAGAGAGCTTCCGAATCTACTTCAGGTAAATATGGACCTGTATGTATCTCCTGCAGCACCCGCACCTGACATCCATGGCTCTAAGGCCCAGAAAGAGCTGAGGAGGTCATAGAGGTCATCAATGCCCTGCTTGCTTTGATGTACCATTAAGAAGACGATCTTTCCTCTAACAGCCCCATACGACCGAGCAGTGCCATCGAGTCATACCAGTACCCTTTTCTTTACCCCTTAAAGAATACCCAGGAAAGAAAGATAAATAAAGAAGTAAAGGACCAGATCTTTTACCATCTTCCTGCGTGGGTGACCCATCCTCTTCCTCTATAACATCATTCCCCTAGGACAGAAGGAAGGCCCTGTGAGTCTATGAAGTGGCAAAATGAGCAAACTGATTGGCTGAAGACAAAACTAATCATCCTAATGGTCTCTAACTCCAGCGCCTCGTTAATAGCATATATTTCCATCTGTGTTTAATATGCCTCAGAGGCTGAGTAAAGGCAGACCTTGCTTGGTGAGGCACCATCTGCCTATAGGGATTAGATCCGAGCCACATTACCCATATATGCTCAGAACGGTCTGTCAGGAACATCCTCGTTAATAGTGTAGCTGATACTGTTTCTCTAAGGTGGACGTAAAAATTACTAAATGAAAGAGCAAACTGTGAGATCACAAGACTTTCAGAAATCCCTTAAGATCCCAAACCCCATCCAGATCCTCCATCGAGAGGAGTTGGCTCAAGAAGAGTTCTAGGGCTCTCACTGTGAGCCGGCGTTCCACAGCACACCACGGTCAGGGCACGTCTCACACTGAACTGTGGTCCTGTCTGCCTGCTAGACTGGGCTCCTAGATGGGTGCAGTGGGCTGGGGGTAGGCAGAAACCTCGCCACACAGGTCTGTATAGGTCTGTATGTGCCCCAGCACCCGTAGAGCACCTGTGACGTAGTCCCCCACGTAAATACTAGTGGAATGAAGGACAATATATTCTCAAGGCCAGGGGCTGGCGAGAAAAGTTCCCTCTCAAACTCACTCCACACCAGTGACCCTGGGAACCAGTGGCCCCACTCACCGGACAGTCCACAGGCCTGGGAGCAGCTGCTCTCATCTCTACCCACATTCCACTTCTCACTGATCTAGGCATGTCCCCTAGGAAGGCTTCGTCAGCACAGCCTCCCGGCCCTGGTCCTTATTGGCATCCCCAGCCAAGGCCAGCACTCCTCTGGCTGTGGGAAGGGGCACCACTCTGTGCTGTTGGGGTTACCTCTGCATCCTGCTCTCCAGCTGGGAGGCCAGCAAAGTTGCTGTCTGGAGACTCCGCGGGCAGCCCCTGCAGAAGAGCACAGTTTTTACAGGCTCTTCCATCAAGCTCTCGTGGCAGCAAACCCAAACCCTCTTCAGAACAAAACTGGTGTCAAATAGGAGGGTCAGACCTAAGGGAATGCCTTGTTTTCTGCAGCACTCCTGGCATTTTGGGGGCTTCGCAGCCATGCATGGCAGACCTTTGGTTATGCTACTTTGGACATGTATGCAAAGAACAGAGAAGCCAGGGCAGTTCCCGTCCCTTCCCTTACCTCTCCTTCTTCTGAGGGGGCCCTGCTGGCAGGCTGGGGGGAAGAGAGAGCCTCTCCCTCCTCTTCAGTGCCAGGGGCCATGTAGGAGCCAGACATGGAGGAGACGGTGTCGGTGCTGATCTGGGAGGATGCCATGGACATGACAGACTGGGCCAAGCTGCTGCTGGCAGGGCCTTTGGAGACAGGGGATGGGGAAAGGAGCCTGGAGGTCAGGCAGGGCTTCTGCAAGCTTTCTGGGGAGCAGACCCCTCTCCCCGCATTCAGGCATTGAGGAGTGAAGTGGCCGTATCTTGTCCTCCCCTAAAAGTGGTTTTAGCTTTACGGTTTTCCAAAATTCTGTTCCTTTATATTTTAGAGCTCAGAACTCAGCCTCGGGGACAGGACATTTGCTTTTCCCTGTCATAATGCTAAAGGAAACCTCATTACAGCAGGACTGGGGCTGAGAGAATTGACACCCCCCTAGCTACAGGCAAGCCCGCTATCCCATGGTAGGAAGGCAAGTCCTCTTCCCTCTCAAGCCAGGGCCTACTTGTCATGCAGTCCAGGTATTAGCTTGCCACTCCCATGTCCCTTCCCGGAGGAAATACCAGGACACTGTGGGCTGGATAAGGGGCAAGGACATGCAGCCACTCCCCGCTGCTTATGTACCTTCTGGGGAGGAAATAGTGGATGACAGAGGCGTCCCTGTGCAAGATGACTGGTCAATAGCTCCAGATGACGACAAGGTGAGATTCTCACTTTCTGGAGTCATACCACATTCCTGGGGGTTGTGGGGGAACACAACAGGACATGGAGCAAGCGCCAGTCACCTGTGCTGGAGGAGGGGTCAGGGCGGAGGTCTGGGTAGAGATGAGGAGGAAAGGCGACACTGGGAGGGACTGAGTGGCATGCAGAGGCCGCAGCTTCTCTCTTCCGTCCTCACTTCTCAGCCCAAGCCTGGAATGACCGCCTCCCAGGGGAGGCACACACTTCAGTCAACACCTCCTGCCCAGGGCACAGCATCTGCCGCGGCCATACAAAGACTGCAGCTCAGGTGACCCAGGTCACCCTGCAGCTGTGACATGGGGACACCCCAGGTTTCCCCAGGATTATGATCAGCTTTCCTTCTGCGGCAAAAGCATACAAAGCCAGCAGAGGCCTTCCTGCCCGCAGGGTATCTCCACGTGGACCCCAGTTAACTCCTGCCCAGCTGCTTTCTGATACAAACACCACCTTGCTCCCCAGCCTGCTGCTCCTCCCACACCCCCACCTCCGATCCCAGCCCCCACCTGCCAGGCATCTGGGTGCACAGCCTCACCCATCCAAGACGGATACAAAGTTCTACGAACTGTGTCTCCATAATCCCTTCCCTTTCCTCCAGGCGCTCCTCTTTTGTCTTAGTACACACAGTCCTTCTTTTTTTTTTTTCACTTTTTTTTTTTTTTTGAGATGGAGTCTTGCTCTGTCGCCCAGCCCAGGCTGGAGTACAGTGGTGTGATCTTGGCTCACTGCAACCCCCGCCTCCTGGGTTCAAGCGATTCTCCTGTCTCAGCCTCCCGAGTAGCTGGGACTACAGATGCATGCCACCACACCTGGCTAATTTTTTCTATTTTTAGTAGAGACGGGGTTTCACCATGTTAACTAGGATGGTCTCGATCTCCTGACCTCGTGATCCGCCCGCCTCGGCCTCCCAAAGTGCTGGGATTACAGGCGTGAGTCACCGTGCCCGGCCTGTCACACAGTCCTTCTTGCCTGGGCTACCGAAACCCTTTCCTGGCTGGGTCTGTCTCCTGTCTAGTCCAGGCTGCACGCTGCGGTCGGGTGGGCCTTTGGGGAGTGAAGCACTCACTGTGCCCTTGGCTTGCTCCGAGCCCCGACTTCCTGCTCTGCGCCTTTGCATGCATCATGCTCTCCACATGGACGTTTCTCTCACCTTTTTCTCCACGTCTAAAAAACTTCAAGGTTTAGCTAAAATGCTACTCCTCCATAACACGTTTTCTGATTTCCTCCACTTACAATGATCTTTTCCATCTCTGACACAGCAATTCATTGTCTCTGTTTTGGGCACACTTCTTTTTTATAAAATTTACTTAGTCATTTAACAAATACTTACTGAGCAAGAACAATGTGCCAGGCACATGCTATTCCCATGTATATGTCCTGTCCCAGCCAGACCTGAGCACCTAAGGGCAGGGACCACTTTATTTACCTTCCTATGCCCCACTGTACCTAGCTCAGTGCCCTACAGAGAGAAGCTGCATAAACCTTTGTTAAGTGAGGTCTCTGTGGGATGCACAGAGTAGAACATTCCAGCCTTGTCTTCCATTCTTCAACATGGGCCTCCCGGCACCCCCCACTTACCCCCAGGACTTTCTCCTTGCTGTTCCCAGGCCTAGGGCCCTCTCTCCTCGTATATCTGCATAGCTAGGTCTCCCACTTCCCTTGGTCCCAAAAGCTCCTGGACCGCTTTTTAAGAATGGCAGCCCCCACTTCCAGCCGTGACACTCCCTTCCCACACGTCACACATGCTGATCCACAGCACCATCTGGCACACGTGTATTTTTTTACTTATTGTCTTTTGTGTCCCCCACCCCCACCCCAGCTAACAAGAATATAAATGCTACGAGGGCAGGGACTTTTGTAGTGTCCCAGCTACTATCCTCAGCATATAGCACAGTGCCTGGCAAATAATACAGGCTGCACACACAATTGAATGCATGAATCCAGTGAAACCTTTGCCACTGCCTCAGAGGGTGTTGACAAGGTGTTTGATGAGTGAATGAGAGGAGAGGGACCTGACGAGGCATGCAGGTAGGAGGAAAGTCCCTGGAGTACAACACCCAAGAAGAGAAGAATGTCCATTACCTCTCCAAGATGCTGACCGGACGGTCTGAGAGAGAGCTGTGTCTCCGACTCGCTGCAGGAGCGCTCGTCTTCCTCTTCATGCAGCACGGAAGAGTTCTGGGAAATGGATCTGTAGGAGTCCCGTGGAAAAGCAGCTATATCCAACGTCCACTTAAAGAACAGTACTTACTACAAGGGGAGCTGAGGGGAAAACCCAAATCTTTTTTGTTTGTTTATTTTTTTGAGACAGCATCTCATTATGTTTCCCAGGCTGGGCTCGGACTCCTGGGCTTCAGCGATCCTCTTGACGCTTTAACAGAGGAGGAGTACAGCCTCCTGAGGAGCTGAGTAGGTCTGGGCTAACTTGCCTGGCTCGAAACCCAAATCTTAAGTAGGACTAGGGACATAGAAAAGAGAACCAGGGAGGGATGGAGACCTCTTTTGGGTGTCAGAAGCACTAAGTTTTACTTTTAGCTCCTTTGATGACGTGCTATCTAAACTTGGGAAAAACCACTGCCATTTACAGGGTCTCAATATTTTCATCTGTAAAATACCCTGCCCTTTACTCTGCCACAGAAACCTTGTCATGATTTGTGCCTAGCTAGATTTAGATGTTTAAGAGATATGGATCATAAGGTTCCTTCAGTCTTTGGACTAAGCAATGCTCCCATGGGCCTAGAAGGCCCTGTCCACAGTGTTCAGCGTCCTCTTCCCTATATCCCATACCCTATCCTTGAAAAAAAAGAAGAATACATAAGAGATTTGTCTCATCAGAGTTTTCCTAAGTACCTACATACCATCTTATTTTCATCTCTTAATGGATGGGATAACCTTCCCGCAAGCAGCTCTGGGAACAGCCCAGAGGGTTACTCTGCCCTAAGTCCCCAGGATGTGGACCAGCACCAAGGAGGGTTGAAGCATCTCATCAAGGATTCCGGGGGCAACAGTGTGGAGCACTGGCTACTCACTTGGAGAGACTCTTTTTGAGTTTGAGTGCCTGGCTACTGCAGTCAGACAGGCGGTCAAGAGGCGAGATCGTCCTGACGGGGGGCAGGTGGCCATCACTGCCATATGAAGGGAGCATTCCTGAGAGGTGGCCATCTCCAAGCACGTGAAGTGGAGGAACTGCTGGGGATGGGGTGAGGGGCCCGTTGAGGGCCTCCAGAAGAGATACTACTTCATAGCCTGGTGGAATATTCTCTGAGGACTAGGGGAAACAGAGACAGGTTGAAAAATTAATTAGATCCTTTTTGTTTTATGACATGATCATGCTACTTTACACTGAAAAAAATGTTTTATATCTGTTCTTGGATGGGGGGGTCTGGTAAGAACAACTGTACTAGAAGCAGAGATAAAATATCAAAGAACCACACATTGCAGATCCTGCTTATTGGTAAGCTTTTTCTTAATAGTCTCTATTTTTTTTCCGATTATAATGGAAATTTGGAAAATACATAAAAGTAAGGAAAAAAAATCACCAGTAATCAAATCACCCTAAGTTACTTTTGTTAGCATTCTGGTGTCTCTTCTTCCCATTTTTTTCTGTGTACTATTTACACAGTTTTGATCAATCTGTAAATAACAATTTTATATTCTGCTTATTTTATTATACTTTCCTCTTTTAAAAAAATAGAGATGGGATCTCACTATGTTGCCCAGGCTGGCCTTGAGCTCCTGGTCTCAATTGATCCTCCCGCCTTGGCCTCCCAAAGTGCTAAGATTACAGATGTGAGCCACCATTCCTGGCCAGAACATAAATATTTTCCTTCATTTCCGAAGCCTCTTCATGTATGTCGTCCCCTTCTCATAGATCCCCTAAGTTTTCTAACTATTCTCCTAGTGCTGGGAATCTAGTTGTGTCTAACACATCCTATCGTGAACAAGTTTTGATGAACATCCTTGAATGCCTTTTTTCAAATTATCTTCTTGTTATTAAATTACTAGCTCTTGGATGATGAGGTATAAATGTTTTTAAGGCTCTTGATATATACTGCTGTTTTCTGCTGTTTTGTTTTCTTCAGTGCCTTTTCTAGTTATACTCCTATAAGTAATACAGAAGACCTATTCTGACTGCTTCCCCGAAAGCAGGGAGAATCGCTAAAAAGAAAAGTTTTTAAAATTTGAAAGTTGGAAAACGGTATTCTCATATTTGCATATCATTGATTTTTAATGTGATTGAACTTTTTAAAAAATTCTATGTTGAGTATGTTTTGTTTATGCCCTTTGCCCATTTATCTACTGTTTTATTCAATATGAACTATGGCAAAGACACTAGCTTTTCCTCTGATACATACATTGTAAATACTTTTTTTAAAAAACCACTGTTTGTTGTCTAACTTTTAATTTTGGTTACCTTTTAGACCTCTGAAGTGCTAAACTTTTTAGGTGGTAAAATGTATGGTTCTTGCTTTCAAGCTTAGAGAATCCTTTCCAAACCAAAGTCAACTAAATAATCATCTATAATTTATTCTAGGTTTTGAATGTTTTGCTTGGTTTGCTGTAATGTTTGTTTGGTTTGATGCTTTTAATATAGTTAACTAGTTACTCCAGCTGGAATTTATTTGGTAAGGAGTAAAGTGCTAAACTAATTTTTCCTCCCGAAATAGCTAATAATTATCCCAATACCATTCATTAAATAATAATCTCTCCCAGCAGTGCGTTAATCTAAAGAAAGACAGTATCTGCTGCTCTTTAACTGCAAAACTTTGAGGTTTCACCCTAATATCAGCACTTACACTAGGAAACTGAAGTCAGTTACTTTATCTCAGGCACTGAGGTCACAAAACAGGATAAAGAAAAACAGTTACTTTCTTCCAGGATTCAAATAAAGATAATAAATTGTATTTAAATCCAAAATAATCATCCCATTGTTTCTGCCTGGGGGAGTTCGAGTTGAACCTCGCTGGAGTGAAACTGCAAGCAGATGGCTCTAGGAATGGTAAACATTAACTGGACACCAAGTTCCCAAGGAGGAAAAGGGAGGTTTTCATGACCAATATTCAATTTTCCACAGTAATAAGTTGGTTTTAACGCATGCTCTCAGCCGGCTTGCTAAATACTGCAGCATGCCCGGGTCTAATTCCTTGCTGCAATGCCATGTAGAGAAGCATGAAAAGTTTTAAAAAGCCAGTGAGGCATTTGCTTCAGAGGGGCCGTGGTTCTGAGCCCAACTTACTGAATGCTCTTCAGAGTCAGATGTCTGGGATGAGATGATGGGGTTAAAGCTGGTTGGGGACAAGGGGCCCAATTTTTTCCTCATGGCTCGGATCTGAAGCAGTGCCCGGAAGGCTGTGAAGAAGAAAACAGGCAATCAGGACATCCTGATGCAGGATTAAGGATGAACAAGAGCCCAGACAGAAACCATGATCCCTCCCAGCGCGCATCCGTTTGTCAGATCCAGCAGCAGCACGTTTCAGTGTTTTGTAAATGTCCTCTTGTCCTCTCTCCCACCCACCAGTCCCCCTGCCGCTCTGGGGCTTACGCAGTCGGCAGATGGGGCAGTTGTTGGCCTGGTAGCGCAGGGTGTCTGCACAGGTGTTACAGAGGCAGAGGTGACGACAGGGCAGAATCAAGGTGTCCCGGACATCCGAGAGACACACCACACACTCGGCACTGTTATCACTCACTTCGTCTTCAGCCACCTGGCCGAGGAGAAAGAAATGTAGCCAATGGCACAAAGCCCTTCCTGTCCCATACTTTACTGACAAGGCAGCGTGGCTGAAGAGCTAATATAAGTAATAATTATGAACAAAATCTGCATTGACATTGGACTTTGTCATTTACCCAGTGCGTCCACACACTTAGCTTCACTGCTTCTGAGAAGTATTTACCTAAAATTGAGAGGACGAGACTAACCACTAGAGCTCCTCCTATAAGGCTCAGAGCTGGGCCTTTCAAGTCTCAGCTGAAGGGACCTAGGGGACCACACAGATAAAGGAAAAGGAGCAAAGAAAGGGCCCTGGTGGAAACCGAGTTGGACAGAGCTCTGCGGCAGAACAAAGCCAAACAAGCCTACTTTTCTCATTTCCAAAGTGGTAAAAGCATAATGATCTGAAATGAGGAACAAGAAAATACCCTTCTAAGACCTAACTGATTTCAGAGTTTGGCACGCTAAATTTCTGGACGCTGACTTACGATTTCTCACTTGGCCTCGTGGAAAGAGTACATTCAGAATTTTGGATAAAACTTACCTTAGAATCTTGTGTGTTGTACTTGTTTTCAATTCCATAGATCTCCTGAAGGAGGTAGCTGACCCCGTCTACCTGAACAGCAAACAGATAGGTTCAAGGACAGGCTGTCTCTACTGAGAGACAAGAGTGGGAACTCCCTCCCATCTTACCTCTTTTGGTAACCAAGGACTACCGATTCATAATGAGAAAAAAAAATCAAAGGCCTAGATAAGTAAAGGATGCTTTTATTTACTTATGTTTTCTCTTTGAGAGAAGAAAATCAAATATTTAATTCACTCATCATTATATACAACAGGCAACATAAAATTTCACAAATATAATAATAATACTTGCACTGCAGCTTACTATTATGGACAATTAAGAAGGCATAGACTAGAAAAAGGATGGGAGGGTATGCACTAAAACCTAGGCATTTGCTATGTAATCCAATCTGAGTTCAGACATTATAAAAATAAAGGAATGGAAAAGAGAAAGAGAAAGAAAAAGAAGAAGAAATTGGTAAGGAAAAAGATGGGAAGGGAAAATATGGATGCAAAGGGTGATAGCAAGGCCTGGAGGAAGAGGCTAATGGTGTATACCCCACACCATGAAGCCACCCCATCCCCAACATGCAGCAAAATTACACCTCTTGGCCCTGTTTCTTTTTTCTTTTCTTTCTTTCTTTCTTTTTTTTTTTTTTGAGATAGGGTCTTGCTCTGTCATCCAGGCTGGAGTGCAGTGGCACCATCTTGGCTCACTGCAACCTCTGCCTCCTGGGTTCAAGCAATTCTCCTGTCTCAGCCTCCTGAGTAGCTGGGATTACAGGGCGTGATCCACCATGCCTGGCTAATTTTTGTATTTTGTGGTAGAGACGGGGTTTCACCATGTTGACCGGGCTGGTCTCAAACTCCTGACCTCAAGTGATCCACCTGCCTCAGCCTCCCGAAGTGCTAGGATAAGAGGGATGAGCCACCAAGCCCGGCCAGCCCTGTTTCTTAAAACCCCAACTACCAAGGCCCAATCCCACTCCCATTAACCTGGGCCATGTCAGTGCCTACGCTGACCCTGCCCCATTTACTTTTAGCAGCACGCTCTTCTGCCTCACCTCTGTTTCTTAGCCATCCCTTCCCCTAAGACATAGCCTGTCTCTGATTTTATATCCCACTCTCCGGTTTGACAGTCTCTTGCTAATGCCAATCTAACAAGAGGAAAATGGTTGAGCCTTTCCATCCCATCCAGGCCTCCTGGAGAACCAGGCCTTCCCCTATGAGGCAACTCACCAAGGCCTGGCCTGCCCAGGTAGTGCCCTGGGCTCAGGATCTGTTTCCTCCTCTGCTGCTCTTAAAACCTGTTTTCATGCAGTGATTATATTGGAAAACTAATTTATACTAAGTTATTCTTATTATTGACCTCATTAAAAGAGAGGCGAGTAATTAACCTAAAAGAATGAACAGTGTAGAATTTCAGGTATCTATCACCCATCTGCAGGGAGGCTTTTCTTTGCATCTCGAAGAAGCCCAACCCCGCCTCCTACCCAGCTGCTCTACACCCTCCGTGAGATGACCTGCCCCTCACCCACCCCCCCTTGCCAATGCCACTGGCACCACTCTCTCTCCTCCCAGTGATGTCTCCTCCTACCTCTATAAGAGTGGAAAGAAAAGTGCTGGCACATGGTAGGGGCTGGGACTTCTAGCAGACATATGCATAAGGTGCTGATCTTTCTGGAAGAGGGAGAATGGCTAACTTTGAATTTTAGAAAAGGAATGGATAAATTAAGCCAATGACTCTAATTACCCCCAATTGGACCCTGATGCTTTATCCTTTTGCTTGAAATGCTTCTCACTCTGGCATTTTAAAGAAAAAGAGTTCTCCCTAAACCCAATGTTGGGAAATAAATCTTATTCTTTCATTTCTCAAGTCCTTTGCTCAGATAAAGGCTCCCTCAACACCAACACTTCTGGAACAATGAAGACATCAAAAATCGGCATTCCTTTCAGGCCACCCAAGTCGTTTGTAATAGCTTGTAACATTCAAAAGCACTCCCTTTTTTTTCTTTTCTTCTCTGATTTTAAAAAAAAAAAAAGAGGAAAAAGAGGGAGCAAAAAGTAAAACAAAAACAAAAACAAAACAAGAGGGAGAGAGAAGAAGAAAGGAAAGAATAAAAGGAAGGAAGGAGCCTAATACTAACAGTCTGTGGTCTTCAAATACTTACTACTTGTTTCTGTTTGAGGGGCTTGACACAGAAAGTTCCATCTGTGTGCTGGAATGAAAATATGAAAGTTATGACAAGGAAGGGAGGATAATAAAGCACCAGGTATTCTTCTGTTACATCTCCCAGTTACAGTCGCCCTCCCTTATCTGCAGTTTCATTTTCCATGGTTTCAATTACCCACCATTAACCACTGTCTGAAAATATTACATACAATAAGATATTTTGAGAGAGAAAGATCACATTCAGACTTTTATTACCTTATAGTTATAATTGTTTTAGTTTACTCTTAATCTCTTATTGTGCCTAATTTATGAATTAAACTTTATCATAGGTGTAGATGTAGTATGGGAAAAACCACAGTGTATATGAGGGTTCTGTACGATCTGCAGTTTCAGGCATCCACTGGGGGTCTTGGAACTTATCCCCTGAGGATAAGGGGGGACTACTGTACACATGTTCCTGGACACTCTCAGAGTAGAATTATACAATCCTAATTCTTTAACGGTCTTACAATTATCCAGTCTAACCTTTCTTTTTTTTTTTTTTTTTTTGAGACAGAGCCTCACTCTATCGCCCAGGCTGGAGTGCGGTGGTATCATCTCAGCTCACTACAACCTCCGCCTCCCAGGTTCAAGCAATTCTCCTGCCTCAGCCACCTGAGTAGCTGGGATTACAGGTGCCCACCATCATGCCTGGCTACTTTTTATATTTTTAACAGAGGCGGGGTTTTGCCATGTTTCCCAGGCTAGCCTCGAACTCCTGGCCTCAAGTGATCCACCCACCTTGGCCTCCCAAAGTGCTGGGACTACAGGCATGAGCCACCGCATCTGACCCAGTCTAATCCTTTCATTTTAAGGAGACTGAGGCCTAAGGAGTTGAAGGTCCTGTAGCAAGCCGGTGGCACGGCTGGACCTGCACCCAAGCGTAGCCCAAAAAGTGATGTTCTTTCACCATCATAGACTCTAAAGCCAGACCCATTCTGCTGAGCTCAGGCACCCAGCAAACGGGTTACATATGTCTCACATGAAAGAAAGGGCTAAAGGCAGTAAAGCGAGGCCCTCTAAAGTCACTCACCTTCTCAAAAGTACCCAGCAGGACATGGCAATGGCCAAAATACTCTGAAAGAAACAAAGGCATGTGAGTGAAGAAGCCCAAACAGCACACCTTGATGCCCATGACCTTCTCCAGTTCCTTGCAATCTGGCAAACCAAATGTGCCAGGCTGTCCCTAGAAGGGGCACATTATATAACCCATACTTTTTTTTTTTTTTTTTTTGAGACAGAGTCTGGCTTTGTTGCCCAGGCTGCAGTGCGGTGGCATGATCTTGGCTCACTGCGGCCTCCGCCTACCGGGTTCCAGCAATTCTCCTGCCTCAGCCTCCCAAGTATCTGGGATTATAGGCATGAGCCACCATGCCCGGTTAATTTTCTGTATTTTTAGGAGAGACGGGGCTTCACTATGTTGGTCAGGCTGGTCTCGAACTCTTGACTTCAGGTGATCTGCCCGCCTCAGCCTCCCAAAGTGCTAGGATTACAGGGATGAGCCACCACGCCCAGCTAACCCACATTTTTTTCAGACCAAGTCTCACTCTGTCACCCAGGCTGCAGTGCAGTGGCGCAATCTCAGCTCACTGCAACCTCTGCCTCCTGGGTTCAAACGATTGTCCTGCCTCAGCCTCCCAAGTAGTTGAGATTACAGGCACGCACTGCCATGCCCAGCTGATTTTTGTAGTTTTAGTAGAGACAGGGTTTCCCCATGTTGCTCAGGCTGGTCTCGAACTCCTGACCTCAGGTGATCCACCCGCCTCGGCCTCCCAAACTGCTGCGATTACAGGTGTGAGCCACTGTGCCCAGCCAAACCCACACTTTTCACATCAGCCCAGGAGCTTGGAGTCACAGATGTGAGAGGATGCAGAGACTGCCTGACTCACAGTCACAAACACCCACAAAGAAGGCATGTTGTTCTGGGGCCACAGCTGCTGCCAGGAATATGCCACAAAGAGCAGTGTGCACAGCCAAAGAGGACAGAAATCGCCCCTACCATCTCCTTCATCCACCACAGCATGTACCACTAGAGGGTAAACTTCTCGGTCTAGATCAAAGCCAAGCTGAAGGGAAAGAAAGGAAAGAAAAAAAAAAGAGGATTTAACACATTTAGATGGCACAGCTAATCTCAGAAAGGGCGATACTGTCAAGAAGCATTAATCTCATCTCTGCTCCTCATTCTTTAGCTTTGTTAATTACCCAAGTTTGTTAACTGAGGGCCATCAGCTGCTTTTTAAAAATCTCATAGATGTAAATAAGGCCCTCTAACCTATAGGTTTTTTTTTTTTTTCTTTGAGCATAGCTTTCTCAAAGTATCCTAGGCTAATGGGCTATTTCCATTCCTAGGGAATGAAAAAATTAACAAAGTTAGGTATATCCTTGATGCAAAATAAGCAGAGCTTTAAAACGACATAATGAAGTCACAAGGCTGAAAGGTAAGCATGGCCTTCAAGCGTCTGAGCAGCCCCTTTGCTGTTGGCCCGAGTCCTAAGTAGCCCCTAGGCCCTTCTGAGTCGATGTGGGAAACCCTCCCCAGAGGCAGCTCACCTCCTCTTCGGCCCACTCGGAGGGATCCACGGTGTGGGAGGGCAGGCAGAACTGC
The DNA here is from genome assembly GCF_009828535.3 of Hylobates moloch. Classification (NCBI taxonomy): domain Eukaryota; kingdom Metazoa; phylum Chordata; class Mammalia; order Primates; family Hylobatidae; genus Hylobates; species Hylobates moloch. Next base: position 2,441,141 of record NW_026652290.1, on the reverse strand, counting down.
TGACACACTCCTCGCTTGTAGTGCACAGTCTCCGACTGGAGGCTGTTGTCTTTGGGAATGTAGCTATTGATACAAGTGGGAGGCAAAGCGAAAGTCAGTATCCGGCACAGATGGGTCTGACAACTTCCTCTGCTCACGCCTGTTCTCAATTATCAACAGGCTCTAGCGAAGAGAAGAAAGGGTCCTTTATAATCCCTTTCCTTTGCTCTTGCTTGGCAACGTTAAACTTTTCTATTCAACCCACACATCCAAAGAAAGGTAGCTTACTGGATTTTTAACAGCATGTTAAGGACCTGAAGGACTACCACCATTTACCACTATACCAAGATGGCACAATTTGAAGAGAAAAGGTAAAGGGTAAGGCTTTGTAGAAGAAAATCTAAATTCACGAACCAGATCTCACCTGACTGCAGAAAAAGAATGTTTTCTGCCCTTGCTGAGAGGATGAGACATGGACTCTACCTATCTGGGAAGGAAGTGGCTCTCCTTGTCTCCTGATCTTACCCGGCGATCCCATTCTGGAACTCTTCCGTGGCCTGGTAATAGATGGTGATGGCTACCCGAGCATCTGTGTCAAAGGTGAACTCAACATTGTAGTGGACTTTAGCTTTACTGGCCTCTTCTCCAGGGCTCTTCACTTCCTCAGCACATCTAGAAAACCACAGACTCAGCATTTGCAGAGTAGCATATCAATATTTTAAAATTTGCCTTTTAAAAAAATTAGCAATATATTGTGGGCTTCTCTGAATGATAAGCATAGGTCTACCCCTTCACTTTGAATGATCACAGAGTGCTTCATGACCAGTGTTGCTGGCCATTTAGGTTACTTCTGATATTTCATAGTGCTACCACTACACCATTGTGCATTTGGCACTTTTGTTTTTATTTTAGTAAAAGTTATTAATCACATAGTTTAAATAGTTTCCTCAAGGCAAAAAACAGCAGGCCTTACTTCTTCCCTTTCCCCCTCTTCAGAGGACACCCCTTTTAGTGATCATTTTGGCATTTACCCACGTTTCTAAAAAATATACTTGGGTTACTACTTCTCGATTTTTCAGTTTCAGGCACTATCTATGGGTTTCCTACTACGGAAACAAGGATTTCTTTCTCTTTCCTCATTCTGCTCCATATAGAAACTCCGCCATCCCCACAGTGTAGCTGCATCATGATTTTATTATAATAGTCCAGTACATTTGTGTATTACTGTGATTATACAAACATATAATCTATGATTTTTCTTTTCCTGCATAACTTCTTTTTCTTAGTGCTCATCCTGTTTTTTTTTTTTTTTTCAGTTGTGTAGTTTCCTATGTACTCATCACAAATTTCAACCCAACCTCTCTGGGGCTGTCTACATCTCTCAAGACGTTCAGATGCACCAAGCGGTCTATTCATTTCATCTTACTGAGGAGGTCCCTTGGACTTGCTCCCATCTGTATTTGGCCCTCTGCACCTGGCTCCCAGCCGCCACCCTGGAATCTCTCCCCCTCCATCATCCTGGTGGGTCCCTTTTGCCTCTGTCCTCCTGTAGAAGCTCATGTTTCCTGCACCTCAAGTCTTCCTCTGTCTTGGGTTATTCTTTCATATCGGTGGAGCACGTGTTCTACCAGCTTCCTGAAAAAGGCTGTGTTGGGAAATAAACTTTTGAGAGCTTTTATTCAACATTCACACTTCATTGGAAGTTTGGCTGAGCAAAGTATTCTAGATTATAAATAATTTCTAAAAGATACTGAAAGCCTTTTTGCTGCCTTATTTTTCACTTCCCAGCATTGCTCCCAAGTCTGAAGTCGTTCCAACTGCTGACCCTTCTTCTTCTGAAAGCTTACAGACGGCCCTCTTTCTCATCCACTGGGGCACTTGGTGGTCCTTTCCATTTAGAAACTTGTACCCTCTGGTTCTGAGAAATATTCTTAAATTCCATGTCACTGATGATTTCCTTCCTTTTATATTCTCTGTTCTCTGTAGAACCCGTTAGTTGGATGTCAGATCTTCTAAATGGGTGTTCTATTACTTGCATCTTTCTTCTTCTATTTTCCTTCTCTCTGGATTTTTGCTCTACTTTCTAGAATATTTCAAGTTTTCTTCCTATTATTCTATTGAAATTTTCATTTCTGCTCCTTGTTTTTAATTTCTAAAAGCTATTTTTTTGGTTTCATAAACACTTTGTGTCATCGTGTCCATGAAAGAAAAAGATCTTTTCTCGTGTCTTTGAGACTATTAATGAAGTTTTCTTCTTCCTGCATAGCTTTTGTTTCCAATTAGATTCTTTTTTACTTTATTATTATTTTATATACAGATGGGGTCTCACTATGTTGCCCAGGCTGGTCTCAAACTCCTGAGCTTAAGTGATCCTCCTGCTTTGGCCTCCCAAAGGTCCGGGATTAGAGGTGTGAGCCACCACACCTGGCCTAGTTAGGTTGTTTTAAAATGTTGGGTTTTTTTGCTACTGTCTTTCCTATTACAGGCATTCCTTACACATCTAAGAACCTGTGGCTGTCTGCTTGTATTTAAGATATTTAAACTGCTGATTAGAGCTCTGAGTGCACAGCAGGACTTGGGGATCCTGGGCTTCACTGTGGGCAGACCTGGATCTGTTGAGGAACCTCTAACTCTAGTCTCTTAGGTTTTCCTATCCAGGCAGGTCCAATTTCCAGAAAACAGTTTTCCTCTCTCTTGACAAAGGCCTGGCTGCCAGCATTCTAGGGGCAGAGTGGAGAGGCAGCTTGAGGGCTCAACATCCAGTATGCCAGGATCCACTCACCCGCTGTTTTGTTTTGAGACAGGGTCTCACTCTTGCCCAGGCTGGAGTGCAGTGGTGTGATCGTGACTCATTGCAGCCTCGATCTCCCTAGGCTCAGGTGATCCTCCCACTTCAGCCTCCCAAATAGCTGGGACTACAGGTGTGCACTACAATGCCTGGCTAATTTTTGTATTTCTTGTAGAGACAGGGCTTTACCATATTGCCCAGGCTGATTAGCCTGTTTTTAGTAGTGGCCATTAACTGTGCCTGGGTCTCTCTTGTCCAGAGATTCTCTGTTTTGACCTTTCCAGGGAGAGTCATCTGCCTGCCTTCGGCCAAGGTATAGGAACGTAGTTCTGGCTGTGTGGTACAAGGGAGGGGATCTGCCTACCTTGAGGGCAGACTTTCTACCAATCTTCTTCATTTTAGCCTCCCATCTCAACTTCTAGAGGGACCTGGCACTGCTAATTTCTGAACCCTCTGGGGGATAATATCATAGTATAAATTGGGTGATTATCAGCTTTTCTTTCTGCTAGTTCAGGATTCTGATTTCCTGGGTCTACTAAGTCATTTAACATTTACTACGTGTTTCCAGCTTCTAAAATTTTGTTGCTGTTGCTCTCTTCCCTTTCTCCAAATACTTACAGATTTATGCCTTTTAAAATTTTTATTTTTATTTTTTACTTATTTTGTTGAGATGGAGTCCCATTCTGTCGCCCAGGCTGGAGTGCAGTGGCACGATCTCACCTCACTGCAACCTCAGTCTCCCGGGTTCACACCATTCTCCTGCCTCAGCCTCCCGAGCAGCTGGGACTACAGGCGCCTGCCACCACGCCCGGCTAATTTTTTGTATTTTAGTGGAGATGGGGTTTCACCGTGTTATCCAGCATGGTCTCGATCTCCTGACCTCGTGATCCACCTGCCTCGGCTTCCCAAGGTGCTGGGATTACAGGCGTGAGCCACTGCACCTGGCCTTATTTTTTATTTTTTAGATGGAATCTCACTCTGTCACCCAGAGTGGAGTGCAGTGGTACAATCTTGGCTCACTGCAACCTCTGTCTCCTGGGTTCAAGCAATTCTCCTGCTTCAGCCTCCAGAGCAGCTGGGATTACAGATGCGTGCCACCATGTCTGGCTAATTTTTGTATTTTTAGTAGAGACGGGGTTTTACCACATTGGCCAGACTGGTCTTGAACTCCTGACTTCAGGTGATCCGCCCGCCTTGGTCTCCCAAAGTGCTGGGATTACAGGCATGAGCCATCATGACCGGCCAGATTTATGCCTTTTAAATACGTGTTTATAATTACTTAATGGGGTTTTCAGAGGAAGCAAAAGTAGGTGTTCAATCCTCCATCTTTACCTGGAAATCAGAATCAGAATTTATTCCCATAATCACAGAAAAACAAAACAAAGAACACCCTTCAAGTTAACTTTTTTGTTTTTTCTTGAGACGGAGTCTCGCTCTGTCACCCAGGCTGGAGTGCAGTGGTGTGATCTCGGCTCACTGCAAGCTCCGCCTCCCGGGTTCACGCCATTCTCCTGCCTCAGCCTCCCAAGTAGCTGGGACTACAGGCGCCCGCCACTACGCCCGGCTAATTTTTTGTATTTTTTAGTAGAGACGGGGTTTCACCGTGGTCTCGATCTCCTGACCTCGTGATCCGCCCGCCTCGGCCTCCCAAAGTGCTGGGATTACAAGCGTGAGCCACCGCGCCCGGCCAAGTTAACATTTATTGAACACTAGGTGTTTTCCCTTCTATTACCTTAATTTTGACAACCATGAAAGGTAAAGTTGATTATCACCATTTTACAGATAAAAAAAACCTGAAGCTCAGACACACTCATTCAAGCAAGCATCTGTGGACCTGGGAAGCAAATTGCTCTGCTGCTTTCAAGTCTGGTTCTTCTAGTGCATGACAGCTGCTTCATCCTATTCTAGAGCTGCAGCCAGGCTGCCACGGCAGAGGCTATGACCTTGCAGCAGCTCAGGCCCTTGAATGGTCTCCATCAAATGTGTGAATGTGCCATATGTGATGAGAGAAACCAAGTGGACAGAGTAGCTGGCAACTGGCAGGCCCCAGAGGCCTCGTTAGTCTGCTCTGCTGCTGGATGAACTCCCCTGGGTCGGGTCGGGGGACTGTTCTGCAGCAGATAGGTACCTCCTTGGCTCTCTCCTCCCCAGAGTTGACCCTGGGGTGGAGAGAAGCACAGCTGGGGAACCAGTAGAAACTTCAGGGATAAATAAAATATAAAAAATTAAGAGACAGAAACAGAAAATAGATTAGTGGTTTACTTAGGGCTGAGAGGACTGCTTGAGCCCAGGAAGTCAAGGCTGCAGTGAGCTGAGATCGCGCCACTGTACTGCAGCCTGGGTGACAAAGCGAGACTCTGGGCCGGGTGCGGTGGCTCACGCCTGTAATCCCAGCACTTTGGGAGGCCAAGACGGGCAGATCACCGGAGGTCGGGAGTTCAAGACCAGCCTGACCAACATGGAGAAACCCCGTCTCTACTAAAAATACAAAATTAACCAGGCGTGGTGGTGCATGCCTGTAATCCCAGCTACTTAGGCAGATGAGGCAGAAGAATCGCTTGAACCCGGGAGGCGGGGGTTGCAGTGAGCCGAGATTGTGCCATTGCACTCCAGCGTGGGCAACAAGAGCAAAACTCCGTTTCAAAAAAAAAAAAAAAAGCGAGACTGTCTCAAAAATATATATATATATCAGACAGAAACATCGTAATGCTAATAAGGCTGTTCTATAGAAGCATGAGATGGTCTCTGAGTCCTCTTCCTTGCCTATTCAGAAAAATCTGGGACCTTGATTTGCCCTAACCAAATGTTTTCACCAGGGAATCAGAGAGCCTTGGTAGACATATCATCTAGGGGTGGCAGGCGGTGGGAATGTATCAGATTAAAAATTACACTGTCTCGAGGATGGCACCAAGAAGGCAAATGACGATAACAAACATTGATGATGAGGATTAAACAACCAACCCAGGGAACTATGAGTTCCTTAGAGAACAGACACATGAGATAGGGAATAAAAAAGGAAAAGAAGGCTGGGTGCAGTGGCTCACGCCTATAATCCCAGCACTCTGGGAGGCCAAGGCAGGCGGATCATGAGGTCAGGAGATCGAGACCATCCTGGCTAACACGGTGAAACCACGTCTCTACTAAAAATACAAAAAATTAGCCAGGTGTGGTGGTGGGCGCCTGTAGTCCCAGCTACTCAGGAGGCTGAGGCAGGAGAATGGTGTGAACCCAGGAGACGGAGCTTGCAGTGAGCCGAGATTGCGCCACTGCACTCCAGCCTGGGCGACAGAGCAAGACTCCGTCTCAAAAAAAAAAAAAAAAAAGAACGAAAAAGAAAAAGAAAATATAGCAATAAAATAAAGGATTTGATATTCTAAGTTCAAATTTCCCATTTTTACATTGGCTTGTTGGAGTAGCTGCAAAAATTCCCATTTTCCCTTAATAATTCTTCTTCCCTTTTAAAAAATATTCATAAAATAAGGATACTGAGCATTTCTAGGCAAGTGAAAGTTTTTCACAAACACAGACCATTGCATCCAGTGCTGAACGACATGGGTGTGGATGGCCTGATCTCAGCAGAAAGTAGTGCCCGCACTCCTGTCTGAGGCCTGGAGAAGCAAGCTCTGGGGCTGCCAGAAACTGCTATGTGAGTTCCTTGGGAAGTCTGTCCCCCGGCTCCCAACCTCCCCAAAGGAAGGTGCCTGGGACCTGGCCCCAGCCTCTGGGAACTTACTTGACGAGCCTCAGTGTGTCCTTTCGGATATTGACCAGGCTTCTCAGAGTCTTCACGGGTTCTTGGGGAGGTGGGGCGGCGTAAGGAAACTGTGTCAGAAACAAAGTAGGAGAAGGTAGTGTGTTTAAAAAGACCCACAGCTGTCCCTCGCTTTACAGTTCACCAAGAATAGCCCTAAGAGGTGAGGCAGGAAGGCACAACTCTCTTAATTAAGTGAGGAAACTGAAACTCCGACATACTGAGTCAACCTGCTCAAGGTCACAGCTAGCAGGAAAACTGGGATTCAATTTGGGGCCCAAAGAGCCAGATTTATCTTCTTTTTCCATTATATGAAGCTTATCTGGGTCAGTGTTCAAAACTTGGAGAATTAATAAAAAAAAAAACAAAAAACACTGAAGTTCCAAATACCAAAGGACACACTGTGGCCGAGTTAATCACAAAAGGCTTTTCCATCTGACCTCAGACGACAGGGAGCCAGACCTGCAAGCCCTTTCCTTCAGTGAGGCCATATGGTATCCCAGGAATTTAGGGACTGCAAATAAAAGAGAACCCCATCATGTGTACAGAGCTGAAGTTTGCAAACAGTAAAGAACAAATTTCCCCTGCAGCTGATCATATAAAGCAGAGCTCTTTAACATGTGAGCCAAGAGTTATTTTGGGGTCACCAAAGGTTTATGGTTGTCTTCATCATTTACCATCCACTTTTTCCCCCTTTGCCCATTTAGACCTTTGGATTTGAAGTTCTGAGTTGTTGATAATAAGAGATAAAGAAAGGGGAAACAGCCAAAAATTTCACTGGGAATTGCCTTCTGAGGATCAAGAATGATTTCAAATGTTCCCAGTATTTTTAAAATGTTATTTGGGCAATCAAAATGTTTTAACATATAATTCTCAAAAAACCTAATGGTCTCTGCAGCTTTGCAACACTGTGGTTCTCTTGGCTCAAGAAGAGTCTGCCTCCATAGTGTGGTATCACAAAACAGGACACCCAAGTTATAATCGAATTGTGCCTTCACAGGTTTTTATTGAATATGGTTATTTTACTTGGGAAACAACATAGTTAAACCATAGTTAAGGTGCATCTGACTTTATGTATGCAGTAAGATTGCTTATAATTCAAATGTATGAATGTGACTCTTACATTCAATAGAAATTATTTGCATTCAGATTACTCACTTTGTGGGCATGATGCAGTAATTTACTTTTCCATTGATATATTAACCATATATTCTTTTAAAAATGATAGTTTTTTTCTAATTACAAAGTAATACATGTTTAAGCAGAAAACTTGAAAAACACCAAAAAGTACAAAACTATCCCTAATTTTACTACTCAGCAATACCAAAATTAACACTACGGAATATGTATCTCCATCCGTCTGTCTATCCATCCATCCATCCATCCACCTCTGTATCTATGTGCTGTTTCAAACTGAACATACCATTTTGCAGTTTCTTTTTCACCTAAAAAATTGTGGTAAACATTTTTAAAGTCTATAATTTTGATAACATGTGCAGATAACAGCATACTTTAATCAATTCCATATTATTCAATATTTTATGTTGGTCTTACTTTTTTTTTGTGGCTATAAATGTTGTGGTGAATATCCTTGTCCCTATATTTCTGCATGCTTGTTTGATTATTTCCTTAGGACAAATTCCTAGAAGTGGAATTACTGGATCAAAGAGTAAGCATATTTTTAAGACTTTAAAAATTATTTTGCCAAACTGTTTTCCACAAAGCTGACTCCAACTTTGCCCTCCTGCAAGCAGTGCATCAGGAGGCCTTGACATGGGAAAACTGAAATTCTAGTTCAGATCCCATCTGTGGCCTGTTTCTCCTCCCCCAACTTTCCTAGGCTGTCATACTAAAGGAATTTAAAACAATTTTTAAATAAGCTTAAGCAAAAAGTAATTAGGCAGGAAAATCCGACACAAACGCTAGTCTATTCTAAAGCCAAAATAAATGACTTTGGGATTAAAATTTTTTTCTGGAGTAGCGAAGTTAATCATTTTCATTTGTACAGGTACTTGGGTGTTATCCATAACTCCTACCTGCATTTCAAAAAAAAGATGCGTCTTTTCCCTTATTCTTTACTCTTTCTCCTCCAATGCCACCCCCTGCCACAAAAGAAAGAAAAATAAAAAGAAAGAAAAAAAAAATCCTGGCACTCTTCATCCTCCATTTTGAATATATTTGATGATAACTGTGGCAATGAAACATAAGCTATTTGGCTCTGAAGGAAAAGTATCAATGAGCTGAATTGTTAATAAATCCACCCCTACACTTTAGGCTCTCCCTATACACACACATACACGCATAAGACAACAATGGCAAATCTGTTCAGGAGAACCTTGTTCGTGGGCTGCTACCTACCAAAGTTTGTGCCTTGCTGGCCTTTCATTCATGCAATCAGAGTCTACATGCAACACTCCATGCCAGGAGTAAGGAGAGATTGAAAACCAAGAAGATTAGGCCCTGCTCTTTCAGGAAGCTGCGTTATAAGGCAGCGACATAGTAATTGTAATATTAAAGAGATTAAACATATTAATATTTTTTGCCACAAAAGGCAAAAATAAAGGAAGTGATCATTTCTGGCTGAGGTAATCTGAAGGCTTCATGGAGGAGGTGGTAGTTGATCTGGGATCTTAAAGGATAAATGAAATTTGCAAATTCAGAGATGACAGAGAAGATGGAGGGGACAGTAGGATCAGAGGCAAATTGAAAAACAAATATTTTTCTGCTCTTAGAGTTGTCTCCCATTCTTCTGTAAATCGATTTTGCCTACCATTACTCTCTAAATTTCTTAGTGAGTTATCTTCCTTTCAAAAATTACCATTTATTGAGTGCTTACTATTGATGACAGTGGTGGGCCATCTGGAGCAGCCGCTGCCATCACAACGGCCGCTGCAGGGAGGTCGCAGGGAGCAGACAGACAGCCCCTCCACAGCTTGCCGCCCTGGAGGCCACCCCATGGGGCTGACCGGGTTACCCGCCAGCAGAAGAGCAGCGCGGTAGGGCAGAAAGGAGCCCCGAGGTGCAGCTGGGCCTCGGACAGTGTCCCGCTTGCACATGGAGCACCAGGGCCAGGGCACGGAGCTGGGGACATACTTCAGGGGCCTTGGGCAGGAAGTGGAAGCAGCTTCCGCTTCGGGCACCTGGCCATTGGCGCAGCCACTGTGCCCACCCTGCTGAGGGTGCCAGATTCCTGTGCCTCGGGAGGAGGCTCTGCACAGCCCGTCTGGGGCTGCGCCCCCGGGTCTGCCCCACATTGGGGTGACCACTGAACCTGACACGCCTGGCCCAGGCCCAGGATCCACTCTGTCCCAGGCTGCCCGTGAAGCACCGGGGCAACAGGCGGAGCTCATGGCGATGTCACCCTGCCCTGGATGCTGGCTCCGGCCCAGTGAGGACCTGGAACCCCTGCCCTAGGCTGCAAGGGGGTGCTGCAGGGGCTGCATGCTCCACAGAGCTGGTGGAAGCCAGGAACAGGCAGCGGCCCCGCCTTGGGCTGTGGACCTGGGGCCTCCATAAGCTCTTGGAGACACGGAAAAGCCCTGCCACCCCCGCGCCCCAGCAGGCTTGGAAGTGCCTGCTCCTGCTGCCTCGCTTCTGCCTGCTCTTGGTGCTGGCTCTGATCTTAGAGCAGTGTGGCGCCAAGCCCAGGTGCTGTCGCAGCCAGGCTGGGAGTGCACATGCTCGGGGTAGCACTGACAAGCCAGCCCCCTGCTGCCTCCGCCCCTTCCAGACTTTGGGCACTGATGAGCATGGGGGAAGGGGAAGAGGCGAGGGGGTGCTGAGGGCAGCTTGGTGCTGGCCTTCAGGGAGGACGTGAAGGCTGGGGGCCTGGCTGCCAGTCCCGCTCACGGGAGTGGGAACTTGTGTTGCCTTTTCTAGGCCTGTCCGTGGCTGCCCAGGGACCAGTCTACCTGCACTTCCTCCCCTCTGAGGCCCATAAAACGCCCAGGCTCAGCCAGAACAGAGCAGAGGTTGGGACCACTAGCTGCAGAGAGGAGCAACCTACTCCAGTGCCTCCTCTCTACTGATAGCTGCAGAGATGTCCATAAGACCAGCTGCAGAGAGGAGCTAAGCACTCCAGGGCCTCCTCTCTGCTGAGAGCTGCAGAGAAGACAGGATGACCTTCCTGTGGAAAAGAGCTTCCCACTCCAGGGTCTCTATGCTAGGACACTTGTCAGGACACCCTGGCTGCAGAAAGGAGCTACCCACTGTGGGTATCCTCTGAGCTGTTCTAAGGCTCAATAAGGCTCCTCTTCATCTTGCTCACTCTATGTTTGTCTGTGTATCTCATTCTTCCTGGTTGCAGGACAAGAATTTTGGACCCATGGAATGGTGGGACTAAAAGAGCTGTAACACAAACAGGACTGAAACATGCTCCTTGCTTGTCATGTTGCAGGCGAAGAGGAGAGAAGAGCTGTGGCCCTTTGGGGAGCCCAGACCTGGGAGCTGCCCAATCCAGGGCTGTGACTTCCTCTTTGTGGCCCTGTGGTTCCTGGCATCTCCAAGCTTCCAGGTGCCACCACATTCCTTGGTGCCAACCAGGAGAGCTGCCTGCAGTGCACCTGGTCCAGCCACAGCCTCGCAGACAGCTGGCACCTATGCTGGCACCCGGGGCTGCCAGCCCCACAGCAGCAGCTGGACAGTGGCCGGACCCCACTCTCGCTCACACCCCCCTTGCTGCTCCATGCCTGATTTGCAGTCTCCCTTGGAGGCGTGGGATATAGGCTGGTAGTGTGAGCTGAGTGCAGCCTGTCAGGCCAAGTGGGTAGAAGAAGCCCAATGTGCCTGAGGCGAACCTGTGCAATGCACCACTAGCCACAGGTTTCCAGCCAGAAAAGTGACACCCCAAAGATCACATAATACTATGTGCCAGGCACTATGCTGAGCTCTTTATTTATATTATCTTATTTAATCTTTGAGGAATCCTGTGAAATAGTCATGGTTGTTCCCATTTTTGCAGGTAAGAAAATGGTTGCAAAGAGGTTGAAAAACTTCTCTAAAGTCTCCCAAGTTTTAGGGAGCAGAGGTTATTTTTCTCTCTTTTTTTTTTTTTTTTCCAGTAACTAACATGTCTTAAAGGGAGCAGAGTTGAGGTTTGAACACGTTCTACCTTTATCTTTCCCCAGGATGCTCTGGATGCAGCTTTTTAATCTAGAGATGAGATTTCCAAGGATTAAAGTGCTGGTAATTAAAAGATCTGAAGACACAAATTTATTTATTTTCTCATTCCTTTCTAAAGTCAAGACATCAAATAAATGTTTGTGTTTGTCCACACTATCTCCTCAATACATGCAGCATTACTAAGTTATATTTAAGACAAAAGATGTATCCTGGCCGGGCACAGTAGCTCACACTTGTAATTCCAGCACTTTGGGAGGCTGAGGCAGAAGGATCGCTTGAGCTTAGGAGTTTGAGACCAGCCTGGGCAACACGGCGAGACTTTGTCCCCACAAAAAAATAAAGAATTTAGTCAGCATGGTGACACACACCTGTAGTCCCAGCTACTCAGAAGGCTGACGCAAGAGGATCACTTGACCCCAGGAGACTGAGGCTTCAGTGAGCTATGATAGCATCACTGCACTCCAGCTTGGGGGAGAGAGTGAGATCATCTCAAAAAGAAAAAAAAAAAGAAGCCAAGCATGGTGGTTCATGTCTGTAATTCCAGCACTTTGGGAGGTTGAGGTGGGCAGATCACTTGAGGTCAGGAGTTTTGAGACCAGCCTGGCCAACACAGCGAAACCCCATCTCTACTAAAAATACAAAAATTAGCTGGGTGTGGCGGCACGGGCCTGTAGTCCCAGCTACTCGGGAGGCTGAGGCAGAAGAATTGTTTGAACCTGGGAGGTGGAGGTTGCAGTGAGCTGAGCTCATGCCACTACACTCCACCCTAGGCAACAGAGCGAGACTGTGTCTCAAAAACAAAAAATAAGTACCGTATTTCAACCTAAAACCAGAGATCTCACTCACAGGCTAACAGGTAAGTATGAAAGGAAGGAAAACTAATGCCTTCTTGGGACCAAGAAAGATGAAGCTCAGAACAGATTCAGGGCCAAGCATTTTTCTGAAGTACTCATGCACCAGTCCACTGTACTTAGCATTAGCGATTGTTTTCTCAGTTCATATCCACAGAGTTTCTGTTTTTTTTAGAGTTTGCAAAGGGTAATTTTCTCAGCCCTAGGCCTACTGAGTAAGGGAGTGCATGGTGACAAGGAAGACCAGATAAAGTCTTTCTGATGTAAGCATCCTGGCATATCCGGAAACAGGAAGAGCTTCCTTTTCTGTCTTGCATACAACATGCCCCAGGTCCACAGACAGAGGGAGACTGAGAAGCTTTCTGATCTCTTACCTCAAGCTCAACATGGATTTATAGAATGGCTTCCTGTTTCTCAGGTATCATTCTGGAGTAAATAAACCCTGAACAGCCTTATGAAGGATAATTAAATGCAGCTTCTAGAATCCTATTTCCCTTTTTATAATGAAAACAGGCCTCAGATCAAGACTTATGAACAAAGAATGAAATTTGGTCTGCTCAGGGATTTGCGGACCAAACATTATGTGTGAGTATCTTTACGACAGAAAAGCAAGGCACAGATTCCCCCTAATCTATTCATCTAACCAGAAAACTCTGCCAAAAGAAAGCCCCTTTCATGGGGTAAAACTTGGGTAACCTGCAATTACAGCTTGGCAAATCATGAAAAAAGAGAACGTAAGGAAATATTTAACTGAGTATGTACTATGTGCCAGGCATTATGCTAGGTACTTTAGATAGATTCTTTTTGTCCCCCATTTTACTTTACATATTTTTTATCTTTATTTTTAAATTTTTGTAGAGATGGGGTTTTACTATGTTGCCCAGGCTGGTCTCAAACTCTTGAGTTCAAGTGATCTTCTCGCCTGAGCTTCCCAAAGTGCGGGGATTAGAGGTGTAAGCCACCACAGCTGGTCTTTTTTATTTTTATTTTGGTAAAATACACATAACATGAAATTTACTATCTCAATCATATTCAAGTATACAGTTCAGTGACATTAAATAACATTCACATTCGCATTATCGTGCGGCCATCACCGCCATCCAGCTCCAGTTTAGGTATGCTCTTATTTCATATTCTCGACAGAAACCATATGCCTGCCACTCTCACCAGCCTGTAAGTTCTGTGTGTGTGCTGGAGGACGGTCTAACATGCAGGAGAAATACAGTAGCTGACTGAAAAATGAAGAATGTCAGTTAAAGAAACTGACATTCTACAGATAAAGAAACTGAGACTCAAAAGATTCACATAATCATCCAGGGTCCCAGAGCTAATGAGCAGCAGAACCACAATTTGAACCCAGGTACATCTGACTCCAAAAGCCATACTCTACTGCACCGCTTCTACTGTAGGGCAAATCTACAGGCTCTTCTAATCCTAGGAGTGTTCTAGGGACCTGAGCAGAGTCTGGGGAGTCTGAAAGTTATACCATCATGGCAAACAGTACTGAATTCTGTGAAGGTTCTAGAAGCTGGCCAAAAATCTCCGATGGCGCCCTATGCTTAGGTGTCAGTATGTACAAAATCATACCACACACCACACTCCTTTCCATCTTTAACAGGAGTATCTAAGGTCTTCTTAGAGAAGAGGTTTCTTGGAGCACAGTATGACAAAATCTTTGTAAGATCTAACAGTACCTGCAGAAGATACAAATGTACACTGACGGCAGGGTGACTGCCGGCAGCCACAGCCGCAATGGACATGTCAGTCAGTGTTTACCTTCCACCCAAGATGCTTAAAGACGTGTTACTGCCAGATAGTTCTAAAATATGGCAACTTCTCCACTAAATTATTTTCAAAAAAACGGTCGGGCGCAGTGACTCACATCTGTAATCCCAGCACTTTGGGAAGCAGAGACAGGCAGATCACCTGAGGTCCAGAGTTTGAGACCAGGCTGGCCAACATGGTGAAACCTCATCTCTACTAAAAATACAAAAATCAGCTGGGTGTGGTGGCGTGTGCCTGTACTCCCAGTTACTCAGGAGGCTGAGGCAAGAGAATTGCTTGAACCCAGGAGGCAGAGGTTGCAGTGAGCTGAGATCACACCACTGCACTCCAGCCTGGGTGACAGAGTGAGACTCCGTCTCAAAAAAAAAAAAAAAAAAAGAATAAATAAATAATTTTCAAAAAACAAAGACATTTACCCATCCATTCAGCACTCTCACTATGTCCTGAGTACTGAACTAGGCCTGGGGGACACACTGAAGAGTCAAGCAAACCTCTCTTAGTTCCATCTGCAAAGGGGCGTCAAGCCTGCATCTGGTGCCCTGCATGCTTGGATACAACATCCTCCTGGGACTGGGCTGCTGTGTCTGTCCTGAAGTAAGCCTGAATCTGAGAATAACTTAAGTCCCAAACATCTCAAGCCCAGAATGGAAGTAGAGTTTGGCTCAGCCAGAAGACCTCTTTCGGTGGACCTCAGGTGTTTACCGACGAAGGCTCTGTGGGTTACATGAGCAACTCCTCTTTGGCTTTTTTACCCTGGTGCTCATCAGCTTCCTTTTACGGGCACATCACATCGGCAAAGTGCCACCTGGTGATGAACGATGAAATTGCCAGGCCAGGCCCAAATGCAGGCTAGAAGGGTGCACATGCATTCACATACACATGGGCACACACGCATTTAGTCTGTGTGTGTGTGTGTGTATCAACCACATGTCCTAGTTTTTTTTTTACCATTCTGATTTCAAATATTACACTACTCCTATGGTTGTACTATTTTTGCTGTAAAAAAATATGGTCACAGTATATGTGAAAGGACATCTTACTCTGTGTATAAATTATTAGGGAATTCCCAGTAGTCTATAAAAAAAACACAATAATCCATTCATCCCATCCATAAAAATAAATAGTTAACTTCAACATAAATCTTTTTTAAAAGTATACACTTTGTTTTCATTTACTATTAGATTCAGGCCTCGTCTCATATATATATATATAATAAATAAGTGAAAACTATATTATTACCATCAATTCTCAGGTAAAGAAAGTATTGATACTGTATACTTCTGTTGCTTACTTTTAATTTCGTAATTTTTATTTATTTTTATTTTTATTTTTTGAGATGGAGTTTCGCTCTTGTTGCCCAGGTAGTAGTGCAGTGCATGATCCCAGCTCACTGTAACCTCCCCCCACCCCTGGGCTCAAGTGATCCTCCTGCCTCAGCCTCCCAAGTAGCTGGGATTACAGGTACATGCCACCACGCCTAGCTAATTTTTGTATTTTTAATAGAGACGGGGTTTCACCATGTTGGCCAGGCTGGTCTTGAACTCCTGACCTCAGGTGATCCACCCGCCTCGGCCTCCCAAAATGCTGGGATTACAAGCGTGAGCCACTGCGCCTGGCCTATTTTTATGTTTATAATTAATTTTTTTTTTTTTTGAGATGAAGTCTCACTCAGCCGCCCACGCTGGAGCGCAGTGGCACAATCTCGGCTCACTGCAACAACTATCTCCCAGGTTCAAGCGATTCTCCCCTCTCAGCCTCCCAAATAGCTGGGATTACAGACACCCGCCATCATGCCCGGCTAATTTTTGAATTTTTTTTTTTTCAGACGGAGTTTTCGCTCTTGTTGCCACGCTGGAGTGCAATGGCGCGATCTCCGCTCACCACAACCTCCACCTGCCGGGTTCAAGCAATTCTCCTGCCTCAGCCTCCTGAGTAGCTGGGATTACAGGCATGCACCACCACTTCCAGCTAATTTTGTATTTTTAGTAGAGACGGGGTTTCTCCATGTTGGTCAGGCTGGCCTCGAATTTCCGACCTCCGGTGATCCACCCGCCTCGGCCTTCCAAAGTGCTGGGATTACAGGCGTGAGCCACTGCACCCAGCTAATTTTTGAATTTTTGTAGAGACGAGGTTTCACCATGTTGGCCAGGATGGTCTTGAACTCCTGACCTCAGGTGATCTGCCTGCCTCGGCCTCCCAAAGTGCCAGGATTACAGGCGTGAGCCACCATGCCTGGCCTATTTTTATTTTTTTGAGACAGGGTCTTGTTCTGTCACCCAGGTTGGAGTGCAGCAGCCTGATCACGGCTCACTTGCCACCTAGACTTCCTAGGCACAAGCAATCCTCCTGCATCAGCTTCCTGAGTAGCTGGGGTCACAGGTGCGTGCCACCATGCCCAGCTAATTTTTTTTATTTCCTGAGATGGAGTCTTGCTCTGTTGCACAGGCTGGAGTGCAGTGGTACAATCTTGACTCACTGCAACCTCTGCCTCCCGGGTTCAAGCAATTCTCCTGCCTTAGCCTACTGAGTAGCTGGGATTACAGGTGCCTGCCACCACACCTGGCTAATTTTTGTATTTTTAGTAGAGACGGAGTTTCACCATGTTGGCCAGGCTGGTCTTGAACTCCTGACATCGTGATCCACCTGCCTTGGCCTTCCAAAGTGCTGGGATTACAGGCATGAGCCACTGCTCCCAGCCTAATTTTTTTTACTTCTAGTGGAGACAAGATGTTATTATGTTACCTAGGCTGGTCTCAAGCCTCTCAAAGTGCTGCGGTGCGAGCCACTGCACCTGGCCCCCTTCTGTTGGTTATTATGTGTGTGCATTTTTTCTGACTACTTCATGTTAATCATAATATTCTGGCTTTTCTTCAATTAACATAATTATTCAAATAATAATTTTTAGTCCACCTAACCAATACTTCCTTGGGAGATAGGTCAGGATTATTAAAATAATTAACAGTTTGGGCAACTCTAGAAATAATGAAAGATTTCAAGATGAGGCACTAAGAAAGTATGTAAAGTTTGTTAATGATCATGTAGGGAGGCAGTAATATAGTTTGCATCTGATTCTCTGTCCACTACTTAGCCAGTTAACTTCTAACTCAGTGGTTCTCAAACTTGAGAGGGGCCAAGAATCACATGAGAGTTTTTGTTGTTTTTTTTTTTTGAGATGGAGTTTCGCTCTTGTTGCCCTGGCTGGAGTGCAATGGCACGATCTCGGCTCACTGCAACCTCCGCCTCCCAGGTTCAAGCGATTCTCCTGCCTCAGCCTTGCCTCCCGAGTAGCTGGGATTACAGGCGCCCACCACCATGTCCGGCTAACTTTTTAAATTTTTTTTAGAGATGGCGTATCTCCATGTTGATCAGACTGGTCTCGAACTCCTGACCTCAGGTGATCAGCCCGCCTCAGCCTCCCAAAGTGCTGAGATTCCAGGTGTGAGCCACCACGCCCGGCCTCACATGAGAATATTTTTGAAAACTGCAGATCCCAGGGCCCTGTCACTAGAATTCTGATTCAGCTAGTTTGGGGTAGGAACTAGGAATCTGTATTTTAATAAACATTCCAACCAATTCTGATGCAGGTAGGTTAGAGACCCCACTGAAAGAAAAACTGCTGGTCTTCTGCAGCTAATAATATTTAATTATATACCAAAATAAATTCACATAAAGTTATTTTTGTTTTGTTTTTTAGAGGGAGGGTCTTGCTATGTTTCCAGGCTGGAATGCAGTGGCTATTCACTGTGACCATAGTGTACTACAGCCTTGAACTACTGGGCTCAAGTGATCCTCCTGCCTCAGCTTCCCGAGTAGCTGGGACTACAAGCAAGTCATCACAGCTGGCTAATTTCTATCATTTCTTCCACATTAAAAAACATTTATGGATATAGAATAATTATAGCTTTCTACATTTATTAGCTGGGATTCTACTGTAAGGAAGAGCTGTCCTTTATCATTCAATTATTTCTTCATTTGTTTAATTATAAATTATGTATTTATGTAATTTATTTTATATTAATTTTTTACTTAAGTAAAAACAAAAAACCCAAAATACCAAAAATATGCTTCCAAAGACAGGAAATCATTTTAGACAATTTATAATTAAAATAGCAAAGTACAGGCTGGGAGTGGTGGCTCACACCTGTAATCCCAGCACATTGGGAGGCTGAGGTGGGTGGGTTGGTTGAGGCCAGGAGTTCGAGACCAGCCTGGCCAGCATGGTGAAACCCCATCTCTACTAAAAACACAAAAAATTAGCCAGGCACAGTGGCACGCGCCTGTAATCCTAGCTACTTGGGAGGCTGAGGCAAGAGAATCGCTTGAACCTGGGAGACAGAGGTTGCAGTGAGCCAAGATAGTGCCACTGCATTCCAGCCTGGACAACAGAGCAAGACTCCATCTGAAAAAAAAAAAAAAAAAAAAAAAAAAAAGCAAAGTACACATTTTATATATTGAGCAGACATTTAATATTTATGCCAAAGAATCAAATAATAATTACTATAGAAACTAACACCTGGGGTCATATTGAAAACTCATTTATGGTACTACATAATCTCTTTCTTTTATAGGGTTTTGTGTTTAAATTCTATTTCGTTTTTATTTGATGCCTGGTTATTTTCCCAGCTTTCTCTGCTTCCCTTCTTCTGAGATAGATAACGTGTCCAAGGCTTACCAGTGGATATTTTTTTTTTCACTGCCTCACCCTCGATACTGGACTACAGGCCCACCACTCCCCGGAAAATTTTGTATTTTATCAAACGGACCTCACCTCGTGATCCGCCCGCCTCGGCCTCCCAGAGTGCTGGGATTACAAGCGTGAGCCACCGCGCCCGGCCACCAGTGGATATTTTTAGACTGGTGATGGATCGGTGTTGGGGAGAGCAGCTTCGTATTTGCTTGAATGCTGTGAAGTGAATACAAATTTGCCTTAAATTTAGCCAGATTCATCCCTGAGACAGACTGATGTGCCTGCTGTAGATCAGAACAACAATGACCTATATTAACTGCAGTAAACCTCTTTTCACTAATTTTCCAAACAATCCTCATGGGGAGCCAATCGCCAGCTTAGAATGAATGGTAATCACAAAGCTGACAAGATACAAGACATTCTTTCTACTCAAATCAAAGATATGAGGGAGACAGCAAGAGAGTGTCACAAGATGACCTTGCACACAAAAATGCCTTGTGTTCAGATTTGGCTATCAAAGAAATCAATCCAAGAAAGCACTCCATTTATAATCTTCCAACTCCTCTGCTAGGTCTCTTGGCGGGAAGTACACAAGACCAATGTCATGGCTATATGACCTCCCACCTAATGTTGACCTTTTCCAAAATATTTAATTAAGCAATTGCCATTTAAGCAATTCTCTCTGTTCACCCTAACAGGTGATAAGAGTACGAAAAACCTACCACAGAGTAAAGAACACGTCATAAAATTGCATAGATCTTGGTAATGACCATCACAGATCCATTCTATATCTCTCCTTATGTTTTAGGTCTTGACTCATTGTTTGAGAATACTGAACCAGGCAACATGCTCAGTACCACTCTGTCATTAAACACACCTACATGGCTATGTGAACTGCTTAGATGACAAACGAACCTACTTGACTTCCAGGCCCCCACAGATAGGAAGCCTCCCTTCCCAGCAGGCTAAAACCTTCTACCCAATCATGTTGTGCTTCTAAAATAAAACTACCTTCCAGAAGATGAATTTTTTTTAGTTGCAAAAGATTTTGCCTAACACCAGCTAATTTTAAGTTGAGTTAAAAGGAGAAAGGAGTGCTTTTAATAAAGCAGACACAGTCATCTTTTCCCCTCCAGCGAGTTGGTAAATAATGACTAGTGGTCAGAGATTACTCCTTTCACACGAGCAACCCATCCTCACTGCCTCACTTCCTGATTTCATTTGGTCAGGAGACTCATAACCCAGCTCACAAATAAGAATACACTTTTAAGCAGCAGGTTTTGAGATGCCTTGACACTGTATGTATGTGAAGAATATGCTTAGAGAAGCAAGCACCAGTATCAGACTAAATAGGCATTTAAAAATATAAAACATATATATATTTCCTCCTGAGCAAGTATTTGAATGTTCTAATGCCAAGTATTAAGTTTTCCAGATATTTTAAAACATAGGCATTTTTGATAGGCCAATTACTAAGGGCAAGAGGACCAAAATCTTCCCCACTCTCTATTTCAAAAACAAAAAATAAGAAACCATAAACTGGTCTTCAAGCTGAAAAACTCCAAGCTGTCCTTTCATGTCCCATTAAAAAACATCAACTCTAAAACTATTTATGGGCCGGGTACGGTGACTCACGCCTGTAATCCCAGCACTTTGGGAGGCTGAGGTGGGTGAATCACCTGAGGTCAGGAGTTTGAGACCAGCCTGGCCAACATGGTGAAACCCGTCTCTACTAAAAATACAAAAAGTTAGTTGGGCGTGGTGACGGGCACTTGTAATCCCAGCTACTTGGGAGGCTGAGGCAGGAGAATCACTTGAACTGAGGAGGCAGAGGTTGCAGTGAGCCGAGATCACACCACTGCACTCCAGCCTGAGCAACAAGAGTGAGACTCTGTCTCAAAACAAAAAACAAAACAAAACAAAACAAAAAAACAAAACAACTACTCATGTGAGATTCAAGATTAATTACAAGAGTTGTCAATACTTCTCTCACATTCCTGGAAGGAAAATATGCTCTGAGGTCTACTAGGCTATAAATCTCAGGTCTCGGCGGAGGGTGGAGGGCAGTGGCTCACGCCTGTAATCCCAGCACTTTGGGAGGCCAAGGCAGGCAGATCACCTGAGGTCAGGAGTTTGAGACCAGCCTGGCCAAACTGGTGAAACCCCATCTCTATTACAAATACAAAAATTAGCCGGGCATGGTAATGCACATCTGTAATCACAGCTACTTGGGAGGCTGAGGCAGAATTGCCTGAACCCAGGAGGCAGAGGTTGCAGTGAGCTGAGATCACGCCACTGCACTCTAGCCTGGGTGACAGTATGAGACTCAGACTCTAAATAAATAAACAAATATATATATATATAAAATCTCAACTTTGGTTTGAGAAAAATAATAATAGTATGGAATTTATCAATAGAAATAGTTAAGTTTATAAGCCAAACAAACATGGAATTCAAAGCCCTGGCAAGGTCTGGTTATCCTGGCTAGGCTATGTATTTGCAGATGCAGCCCTGGGGAGAAAGCCACTATTCAGTCAATAACTCTAATAGGATTTTCTTTTTTTCTTCTTTTTTTTTTCCTTGAGATGGAGTCTCGCTCTATCACCCAGGCTGGAGTGCAGTGGTGCGATCTCGGCTCACCACAACCTCTGCCTCCCAGGTTCAAGCCATTCTCCTGCCTCAGTCTCCCAAGTAGCTGGGATTACAGGTGCGTTGACACCATGCCCCGCTAATTTTTTGTATTTTGAGTAGAGACGCGGTTTCATCATGTTGGCCAGGCTGGTCTTGAACTCCTGACCTTGTGATCCATCCACCTCGGCTGCCCAAAGTGCTGGAATTACAGGCATGAGCCACGGCGCCTGGCCAGGATTTTATTTTCTTTAGCTAATCCTGTGGTATAGAAGCCCTAGATAATTAGAACAAAATAGCATAAAATAAAAATCCATAGCATAGACCTGATAGTTTTATTTTATTTATTTATTATTTATTTATTTATTTATTTATTTATTTATTTTCTGAGACAGGTTCTCACACTGTCGCCCAGGCTGGAGTGCAGTGTGGCAATCTCAGCTCACTGCAACCTCCACATCCGGGGTTCAAGCAAGCGACTCTCCTGCCTCAGCTTCTCGAGTAGCTGGGATTACAGGTGCTCGCCACCACATCTGGCTAATTTTCTTTTGTAATTTTTAGTAGAGATAGGGTTTTACCATGTTGATCTGGCTGTTCTTGAACTCCTGACCTCAAATGATCTGACTGCCTTAGCCTTCCAAAATGCTGAGATTACAAGTGTGAGCCACCGCGCCCAGCCCTGATAGTTTTATTTTCTGAGTTACTAATGTAAAGATGTGTGGAAACCCTAGTGGAAAAACCTATTCTGCAGCTAGTTTAATAAGGTGGCACTTGTTCCATTTTGCATTGCTAAGCTTCTAAGAGTCTTGAGAACTCTGATTATTCTTCAGTCACCCCTCAATAGCAGTGGGCAGCCAAGATTCTGTAAACCAAGTGAACTACTTTCTTTGGCTTTTATGAAAGTCTAAACTCATTTAAAGACTGGATATAGTGAAATGCAGTGGCTAGAACTTTAGGTTCTAGATGGTGAACACCCATACTCTCTATCATGCTCCAACTCCAAGGTGACTTATGTTCTCTTGTACTGCATCCCACGGCCCCCTACCTGAGATCACTCCACTGCCCCACGTGGTCACCCATCACTTCTCAGCCTATCCTTGTAAATCTCCACTCCTTGAGCCACATCCTTCATCACCTCCAATTTTCCTCATTCTCAGCAACCTCTTCTCTGTGGTTCTTCCTCTTTTTACTGATTTTCTGCACTTCATTAAGACCCTGGGCTTCTGATCATCTTTCAGGGCTTGTCAGAGGTGATTACAGTCCCTGAAGAATAAATAGATGTCTTAGCATTAATCACAAGCTTTCTGAGACTAAAAATAGCCAAGTTCCAACTTTAAACAAGGTGCAAGCAAAGATGGTGCAACAGATGCAACCGATAATTCCCCCTTTGAAGCAATGCATGCTAGTATCTCCTAACAGTGTTAGTTTGGCTTCTAAGTTTATAATTCTCAGTCTGGTCATTAATACAAAGATTCCTTTATGCTAGTTAATAGTCTATAAAGAAAGCATGGCTCCCTAATTAAGTGGGAAGTCAAAAGTTCAGCAAGAGGATTTAGTGACTGGCTTCTAACGAATACATCATGGAAAGGGGAAGATTTACAGTGGATAAACCTGTACCACCCGGACCAAGTAAACAGGGCTAATATCAACAGCAATGAGTCATGTGACACTATGTACCTCTGATATGATGCAACTACATCTGTGGTTTTCTTTCCCAATGTCTATAACCCTGGTCTTTTGATATTTCAGAAGAAAACATTAGAAAAACCCAAATCAAGGGAAGTTCTACAAAATACCTAGCCAAGTACATCTAAAAATTGTCAAGGTCATGAAGAACAAGGAAAAATTGAGAAACTAGCACACATTGAGGGAGATGAAGGAAACATGAGAACCAAAAGTATCCTGGACTAGATCCTAGAACTAAAAAAGGACAATAGAGGAAAAGCTGGTAAAATCCTAATAAAGTCTAGTTTTAAAAATAGTAACGTAACTGGGTTAATCTTCAGTTTGGATAAATGTGTTGCAGTTATGTAAGATGTTAACCTTAGGTGGAGGTGGGTAAAGGCTATATGGCAACTCTATTATCCTTTGTGATTCTTCCGTAAGAATAAATTATTAAAAAAATTAATTGAGCAAGAGAAACGCAGAGATGAAATGGAAAAAGCTCAGGATCTACGAGCAGAAGGCGTGGGTCTCAGCTCCTGTGCTGCTCGTTACGGTGACTTTAGACAAGCTGCTTTGCCCTACTAAGCCTCAATTTCCTTATCAGTGAAATGAGCTCCATAATAGCGACCTCAAAATTTGTGAGAGTAAAAGTTGTATTAATCATGGTTTAGTCAGGAAAACAGGTACTACACAAGGTATTTTAATAGGCAGAATTAAATACAAGGAACTGGTTAAATGGCTATCAGAGAACTAAAACACGAAAAGGGGGCACGGAGATGACAGAGAGAAACTGCAGGAAACGGTTTCCATCCCCATGGCCGAGGGAACCAAAGGGAGAGGTTGGGTTCTGAGATCCTGGAAGCCTGGAGAAGGGACCCTCCGAAGCTGGGACTCAGACTTCTGAGGTGAGGGTACTGCCCAGCTGGTTCTGGGTTTGTTGAGGGGAGAACACGAACAAACAAATAAAAACAACTGAAGGCTGAAGCAAACTGCAGCTGGTGGGATGAAAAGGCATTGCTGGGATGGTGGTCATAGGAACAGCCAGGTGCAAGAAGCAGTGGGTCCTTCTCCTCCAGCCCTGTAGACCTTCCAGCACCTCCTACTGGCAGCACGTGGCCAAGTGTAGCAAGCAATGGAGAGAGCTGCAGAGTCCCAGCCCCAGTGTTCACAGGGTGGTGTGGGGCCAGGAAACAACAGTGGAATTGTGGAGACAAATAACTTTGTAAAGGGTAGATGTGACCCACTGATACTTACTACCATTACTTCTGTTAAGTGCTCAGGCTAACTGCTTGCTCTCTCTCTCTCTCTCTTTTTTTTTTTTTTTAAATGGATTCTCACTGTCAACCAGGCTGGAGTGCTGTGGCACAATTTCGGCTCACTGTGACTTCCACCTCCCGGGTTCATGTAATTCCCTTGCCTCAGCCTCCTGAATAGCTGGGTCCACAGGCACATGCCACCACACCCAGCTAATTTTTATATTTTTAGTAGAGACGGAGTTTCGCCATGTTGGCCAGGCTGGTCTCAAACCCCTGGCCCTGAGTGATCTGCCTGCCTCAGCCTCCCAAAGTGCTGGGATTACAGGTGTGAGCCACCGTGCCTGGCCACTCTCTCTTTTAAAAATAGTTTACACTGGGCACAGTGTCGAGGGAAATCACTTGAGTCCAGGGAAGTCAAAGCTGCAGTGAGCCATGATCGTGCCACTGCACTCCAGCCTGGATGACAGAGTGAGACCCCATCTCAAAAAAAAAAAAAAAAAAAAAAAGAATTAAAAAAATAGTTATGGCTGGGCGCGGTGGCTCACACCTGTAATCCCAGCACTTTGGGAGGCTGAGACGGGCGAATCACAAAGTCAAGAGATCGAGACCACGATGAAACCCCGTCTCTACTAAAAATACAAAAAATTAGCCGGGTATGGTGGTGGGCGCCCTGTAGTCCCAGCTACTCGGGAGGCTGAGGCAGAAGAATGGCGCAAACCTGGGAGGCGGAGCTTGCAGTGAGCCAAGATCGCGCCACTGCACTCCAGCCTGGGCGACAGGGCGAGACTGTCTGAAAACAAACAAACAAACAAACAAACAAACAAACAAACAAACAGTTTACACAGCTGAATGCAGTGGCTCACACCTGTAATCCCGGCACTATGGGAGGACAGGAGTTCAAGACCAGACTGGGCAACACAGTGGGACTGTTTCTACAAAAAGAAAAAAAAAGTTACGATATGGATTAGCAGAGGACATAAACCTCTCGTGTTACCAGCATTTAAGATTTCAATAAGTAGAAAATATGGCTAAGGACTACATTCTATTCTATAATTATGCCAACCTTTACCCTAAAGTTCAGTGCTGCCTTCTATAGATAAAGTGGGCTGGGTGTGGTGGCTTATGCCTATAATCCCAGTACTTTGGGAAGCTGAGGCAGGAGATCGCTGGAGCCCAGTAGTTCAAGATCGGTTTGGGCAACATAGTGAGACATCGTCTCTACAAAAAAAAAAAAAAAAAGTTAGGGCCGGGCGCGGTGGCTCACGCCTGTAATCCCAGCACTTTGGGAGGCCTAGGCGGGAGGATCATGAGGTCAGGAGTTCAAGACCAGCCTGGCCAAAACCCTGTCTCTACTAAAAATACAAAAATTAGATGGGCGTGGTGGTGGGCGCCTGTAATCCCAGCTACTCGGGAGGCTGAGGCAAGAGAATCACTTGAACCCGGGAGGTGGAGGTTGCAGTGAGCCGAGATTGCACCATTGCATTCCAGCCTGGGCGACAGAGCAAGACTCCGTCTCAAAAAAAAAAAAAAAAATTAGCCAGGTGTAGTGGTATGTGCCTGTAGTCGCAGCTCCTAGGAAGGCTGACGTGGGAGGATTGCTTGAGCCTGGGAGGTTGAAGCTACAGTGAGCTATAATTGCACCACTGCACTTCAGCCTGGGTGACAGAGGTAGACCCTGTCTAAAAAAAATTTAAAATTTAAAGATAAAATGTGTGTCTGATTAATTTCTGTAATAATCAGGGCTACTATTTTATTTGATTGGCCTGGAAAGACCATCTTAGAGAATGAAGTGTGCTGCTTAGGGACACAATTTACTTGCAATCAACTGTTAAGCTATTTGACTCATAAGTCTTTGACAATACAATACAGACTTTTATGTAACAGTTTCATTAACAGTTAAGGCCACTATGCATCTCTTTAAACGCTGAAAAAGTTAACCAGATTTTTCTTTGAAATGCAAAACCAGTAAGTATAGTTTCCCGTCAGAGGGGGTGCACAATGACAACAGGAAACGGAGGTGAGAGTGTGCACACTTGGTTTCAATATGCTTCAAAGAAATTTCGAGGAAATTCCTACAACACAGATGCTTTAGTTACACTACTGAATACCACAGCAGTTCTTTGTACTCTGGTTGGTTAAGAAATATGGCATCAAACAATGAAACAAAAGTTCAAGCACTTAGTGGCACTTTTCAAGTCAGCAAAATTTACATTATAAAGTTCCTTTCTCCAAGCTTTTATATGACTATTTTTATACTGCATTTTTCACTCCCTGCTCTGTATTATAGCTATGTATGTCCAAGTCTGATCTTCTCCATGAAATTATAAACTTGAGAGCAAAATCCACGTAGGAATCATCTTCGTGTTACCCCTAGTGATTAGACCAGCACGCACAGAAAGCAGAAATAGATGTCTGTAGAATGAATAAACGAACAAGATCTTCAGAAGAGTACAGCATGTGCCCATGGTGACTTTTTAGATTTTGAATATTTCCCCTCAGACTAAATGGCAGACTGGTACAATTAATACTCATGAAACAACTGAAAAACATAGACCACCATGTGTTTTTAAATTAAGGGTTTGTGGAGTAATACTGAGTAAGCTTGACTAGGAGCTGAAACCCTCTGGTTCTGCCAGTGAGTTGTATGATAGACTGGAAAATGAAGGTGAAATGACTTAATAAAACAAGTATGACATCAAGAGCCAGAAGACACAGGTTCTTGTTTCAGCTCTCCCACTTTTTTTTTTTTTTTTTTTTTTTTTGAGACAGCGTCTACTCTGTTGCCCAGGGTGACTGCGACGGCCATCACTGCAGTCTCAACCTCTCAGGCTCAAGTGATTCTCCCACTTCAGCCACATGAGTAGCAGTGGCGTGCCACCACACCTAGTTAATTTTTTACTTTTTGTAGAGACAGGACCTCGCTGTTTCCCAGACTGGTCTCAAACTCCAGAGCTCAAGTGATCCTCCCGCCTCGGCCTCCCAACATGCTGGGATTACAGGCGTGAGCCACAGCACTCAGCCTTCTCTCACTTCATACACAAGACTTTGGGCAAATAACTTAACATCTCTGAGCATCAATGTCCTTATCTGTAAAATGAGATTTATAGCTTCTGTCTATCTCATAGGGTCATTAAGATCAAATAAAAATGTTTTGAAAACCATACAGTGCTATAAAAATATATGTTATCGGCCGGGCGCAGTGGCTCACGCTTGTAATCCCAGCACTTTGGAAGGCTGAGGTGGGCGGATCATGAGGTCAGGGGATCGAGACCACGGTGAAACCCTGTCTCTACTGGAATTTAACCTCTTGGAAACAGCTACCCCCACCACCCCCCACCCACGGACACTTCTAAGATTCTGCCATAGTGATTGAAAGGCTGTCTGAGATTCTCAGTTTATGATCACAAGGGAAATGGAAGACACTGTCTAAGGTAACGTGAGAGTTAAGCAAGTTCTCCTTTTGTCTGTTGTGACCCTGATTGTCTAACAAACAAACGTGACTTCTGAAGCCTGATCCAAAACAATCAGGAGCTGAGCGAGAAAACAAAGCAGGGGTCTGAGGCACAGCTCCTGGGCAGGCTCTCCAGCATCCTGCGGTGAGGCTGCCGCACCCATAGTTTCAGATCTGAGGTTAGCGCCCGGCCGAGGGCTGCTGATGCAGGAGCAATGCTGCCCTGCTACCCCTCCCACCTCCACATCCACAGACAGCCTCGGGGGACACGGCTGCCACTTCTCAGTGGTACACGTGCACAAACAGGGACTCCCTGGACTACAGGGCAACCAGGCCACGGAGAAGGCAATCGCATTTCTTTTTTCTTTTTTTTTTTTTTTGAGATGGAGTCTCCCACTGTCACCCAGGCTCGAGTGCAGTGGCACAATTTCAGCTCCTTTTTCCAAGGCACATTCTGTTTTTTTGTCTGTTTGTTTATCAAGGTATAATTTATATACAGTAAAATTCAGCCTTTTGGTGTACAGTTCTGTGAATTTTGACAAACACACACAACAGTGTAACCACCATTACAAACAAAATAAAGAACATTTCCATTACCCCCACATTCCCTCGTGCCCTCTCTAGTCAACTCCTCCATGCATCCCAGTCCCTGGCAACCATTGATCTATCTCTTATCTCTATCGTTTTGCTCTTTCCAGAATGACACAACACTCTTTACAATGCTTAAACAGCCAAAGGCCTCATTCAGTTCGCATAGAACACCACACACTCAGCCATCATAGGAGACTTTCAAATACGTCAGAAATAGTGAAGCCAGTCTGATGGTGGGAAGGGTGATAAATTCACTACAGCCTGAGATGACTCTGCAGGCTCTGCTGAAAGACCCCCAAAAGCTGGACACTTCTTAGTGGGCTGTGAAGTGAATAGTTTAAACCCAAAGACAAATAACTCATTTAAAACTGTCTCTATAGAAATGGCCTATGTCCTCTTCTATGATTGTATAATACAGTACCAGACACGATTAGGTTTCCTTCCAGTTTAGATAACTGCTTTCTTCTGAATTGCTACTAAAACAATAGTAAAGAGATTTAAAAAGAGAGAGAAAAAAATATAAAACCACAAGAGCAGGCTGGGCACGGTGGCTCACGCCTGTAATCCCAGCACTTTGGGAGGCCAAGGTGGGCGGATCACGAGGTCAGGAGATGGAGACCATCCTGGCTAACACCGTGAAACCCCGTCTCTACTAAAAATACAAAAAATTAGCCAGGCGTGGTGGCGGGCGCCTGTAGTCCCAGCTACTCAGGAGGCTGAGGCAGGAGAATGGCGTGAACCCGGGAGGCGGAGCTTACAGTGAGCCGAGATGACACCACTGCACTCCAGCCTGGGTGACAGAGCGAGACTCCGTCTCAAAAAAAACAAAAAACAACAACAACAAAAAAACACAAGAGCAGAGGGAATGGGAGAGGATATTATAATAAAAACTTGGAAGCTGAAACACACACTGACAAGTGGAAAGCGATTCAGGAGAACAGAAAAGGCCGAAATCCAAAATGGCAGAAACATATTCATGTCACAGAACTCCAGACAGGCTTAGGAAATGGAGGTGTGGGTCCTCCTAAAAGTGGGGTATAGTAAGGCTGGAAAAAGGAAACTGGGGTTGGTATGAAAAGCATTTAGACCCCTAGATCTTTTTCCAGACACCACGTAACCAGGAGATCACCTGTCTCTCCAACTTCATCGGTTATCAGGAAAATGAAAATAAATTCTACAAACCTACGACGATGGCTAAGATTAAAAAGATGGAAAATACTAGGTGCTGGGAATTCTAAACACTGCTAGTGGGAAAAAAAAATTGGTATAATCACTTTGAAAAGTGGTTAGCGATATCTACTACAGCATATTCTATGACTCAGCAATTCTCCTAGCTATAGCCTTAACAGGCATGCATACACATATGCAACAAAATACATGTAATAATAGAACGTTCATGGCAGCACTATGTGTAATAGCCAAAATGCCCAAAAAAGCTCAACGCCTGCAAACAACAGAGTGGATAAATTATGGTGTATTCACACAATGAGATACTATACAGCAATGGAAACGAACCGTACACAGCACAGGAATAGTTTGTTCCTTCTCGTTACTGTACGCCATTGAGGTAGGATGTAGGACTTGACTCAGGAAGTGAGACTCAACTCCAGAGGTGGGGCTCGGACATCAGACTAAATTGAGGACAAGCTAAAACAGGGACTGGGCAGAAGCAGCTTTCCATAACATAGGCCGTACCTCCCATACCTGTCAGTGTGTGCCATGTCAGTTTACTATTGCCATGGCAACACCTGCAAGTTACCACCCCTTTCCATGGCAATGACCCAATGACCTGGAAGGTACTATCCTTCTTGAAATTTCTATATAATTTGCCCCTTAATTTGCACATAATTAAAAGTGGGTATAAATATGATTACGAACCTGCTCTGAGCCGCTACTCTCAACACACTGCCTTTGGGTAGCCCTGCTCTGCAGGAGCAGTCGCAGAGCTGTAACACTGCCGCCTCAATAAGGCTGTTTTCTTCCACCACTGGCTCTTAAATTCTTTCCTGAGCAAAGCCAAGGACCCTCCTGGGCTAAGCTACCATGAGATAAATAAATGTCACAAAGATGCTGAGTGAAAGGAGCCAGACATTAAAGAGCAAATTGAACATAGTTCCACTTATATAAAGTTCAAACCAGGACAGAAGTTAGGATTGCGGTTACCTTAGGCTAGAGGTAACAACAGGAAAGGAGCAGAAGGGGAGCTTCTGGGGGTGCAGGCCATGTGCTACTTCTTCATCTGAATGCTGGCCACAGCGGAGGGCTCACTTTATGAAGATCAACTGTGCATGGATGACTTGTCATCTTTCTGTGTGTATGTTATACATCAATAAGTATTTTTAAAGAGGACAAGTCAGCCCTAGGTAAATGGATCTAGAATGATCTCCAATATGATACACCATTAAATTAAAAAGCAAGGGCCGAAGTATGTACGGGAGTGTAGCCATGTGCTGGCATCCCAACCTTCCCCAACCCCCTCCCCAGGTCTCTGTACCCCTGCTGTGGAGAGTTTTGGCTACAAACAGCCATAGCTACCCCTTCTCCAAGAACTGGGAACCAAAGCCACCTGATCCAAGAGTCTTCCTGATTCCCTATCTCACTCCAGGACAGCCACCAACAGCCAGTGACTGATTGACAGGGCTGTACAAAAAGCTGGCCCCTTTACCTTGAGATGAAGCAACTCTGTGGTACAAGCTGTACTCCAAAGCTTTCCCGTGGGACCAGGCCAAAATGGGTCTTGGCCAAGACCGCACTCATGTTTGGTTTTGCTCCACTGCCCCATCTGTCTTCCTCATCTCTAGAGAGCATTCCCTCAATAAATAGCTTTCACAAAGATCTCCATCTCAGGCTTTGCTCCCAGAGAACCCAACCTAAACCGGTTGATATGTCTATGGATGGAATTTGGGGGTGGATCACCCACCAGCCAGATGGCAATGAGGACCCATCACTGAGGTGGGTGGAACGTGGATGGTCCCCAGCATGCTGTAGACATTCCCCTGTGGTGAAGGGGAATAGGAGACACGGGGCTGTATAACATCCAGGCTATTTTGATGTCTTTGGTACAGGAGGTACAGGAGAAACAGTTACAGTAAGGACCGTGAAACTGGGTGACTGTTATTAAGAGGATTGGTTCATTGAAAAGAGAAAATGAGTTTCAGGTGTAGCAATCAAAAAACGTAAAGCCAACTACGAGGCTAGATGTGGTGGCTCATGCCTGTAATCTCAGAAATTTGGAAGGCTGAGGCGGGAAGATCACTTGAGGCCAGGAGTTTGAGACCGCCCTGGGCAAAATAGTGAGACCCCATCTTTATTTTTTTTTATTTTTATTTTTTTTTGAGACGGAGTCTCGCTCTGTCGCCCAGGCTGGAGTGCAGTGGCGCAATCTCGGCTCACTGCAAGCTCTGCCTCCCGGGTTCATGCCATTCTCCTGCCTCGGCCTCTCCGAGTAGCTGGGACTACAGGCGCCCGCCACCACGCCCGGCTAATTTTTTTTTTGTATTTTTAGTAGAGACGGGGTTTCACCGTGGTCTCGATCTCCTGACCTCGTGATCCACCCACCTCGGCCTCCCAAAGTGCTGAGATTACAAGCGCGAGCCACTGTGCCTGGCCGAGACCCCATCTTTATATGAAAAACTAAAAATAAAGAAATAAAGCCAGCTATGATAGTCAGTAAGCTTCCTTTGGCAATTTTTACTTATTTATTAATTTATTTGAGATAGGGTCTCAATATGGCACCCAGGCTTGGAGTACGGTGGTGTGAACATAGTTCACTGCAGCCTCAAACTCCTGTCTCAAGCCATCTTCCCACCTCAGCCTCCCAAGTGCTGGGATTACAGATGTGCCACCATGCCAGGCTACTTTGGCAGCATTTAAAGACAATCATTTCCTGCAGGCACAAGACCTAATTTTAAGAATGGCAGAATCAAAAAGGATGAACTCTCAGCCTATACTAGTCTACTGTGCCAGATTCAGGCCCTGGTAGGGAAGGAGTGAACTCTAAGACTTGAGATGGGAATGTCTGTGTATATTTATTTGAGGAACATGAACCCCAGATTCCCTAGGCTTGCAAATAGCCCACTCCCTCTCCCTTGAAGATGGGAGGAACCTGCTCCTCCACCCCTCATGATTACACAGAGGTCTCAAATGAGGCGAGTAACTTAAAAGACAATGCTTACCCTACAGAGAACCTGCCCCCACCTTCCTTCCTGGCCACCCAACCATAATTAGGGCCATTATCTGAGTATCACTCAACCGGGGCCTGCTGGACCTACAAAGAGAGGATAGGGCTTATCATGCCAGAGGTGCTTGGGACCTGGCCAACAAAGGCACTAGCAGGACCTGGAGGATGTGTGGGAGGGCTTCCTGAGGCTGTTGGAATACAAAGTTGGATGAGGGAGAGCCTGTTGATATGGGGACATTCTCTTATGACACAGAATAAACACCTTGGCAAGAGCCTTGGATCTGATACGTGCTGGGGGAGGGGGGTTCTTGGGAGCTTGGAAAAATGATGGACCACAGTAAATGATTCCAGAACTGCCACAGAGGTCTTTAGAGGAAAAGTTCAAAAGGCTTAGTGTCTACGCCACGAGAATGGGTCTGCATATAAAGTGGGAAAATCCACTAGCTGGCTGTGTCCTTTGGTGGGGCCTGAACATACTCTAATTACCACACCCTAGATTCTGCCCCACGTTGGTTACCAGCATAGGTTCTGCCATATGCATCAATGTCCTCTTCATTCCTACTGCGGCCTGAGGTCAGACCTCCATCACATCTCAGTTGGACAACTGGTTAACCTGTATCCATTCTCATGACTCTCTAATCTACCTTCTACACTTCATCTGAGAGATCTTTTAAAATGTGTCTTCTGTGAGCCCCAGTTTAAAGCCCATTAGTGGTTCCTCACACCTACAGGACAAAAATCCGAAGCCCACAGGGAGGCATAGCAGGCCCCTTGGTCCAGGCCTGGCATCTCAGCCTTATCTCTTGCAAAGTCTCCTGCCACCCTCTGGATGCTACACCTGCTTGTGCTGAATCATCTGCAGTGCACAGACCGCTTGTTGGTTAGATGTCTCTGTGCCTCTGCTCATGGGCCCTCCTCCAACGTGTTCATGTTTCCTAGCTGTACAACTCCTTCAGGCAGGGACTGCATTTCATCGGTATTTCTAGTGTCTAACATCAGCCTGGAGGACAATGGGTATTCCATAGAATGTAAATGATTGAGGCAATAATGAAGGAGTGAGCCAGTCAGTCAGTGATTTGTGTAACAGAGGGGAAAGAAGATCAAAGCTGGCAACGTGTAATGATCATTTAAGAAAACTATCTTCTCAACTAGTACAGAGACCAGATTAAAACATGAACAAAGAAGAAACTATTCCTTCCTCTACTTTCTCTTCCTCCTTCTCCCAGTGCACTTATGTTCCAAATTGGTTTGGGCTGGAGTGCAGTGGCTTGTTCACAGCTCACTGTGACCTCAACCTCCCAGGCTCAAGTGATCCTTCCACCTCAGCCTCTTGAGTAGCTGGGACTATAGGCATGCTCCACCATACACAGCTAATTTCCTTTATTTTTTGTAGAGGGTCTCACTATGTTGCCCAGGCTGGTCTTGAACTCCTGGGCTCAAGTGATCCTCCCACTTTGGCCTCCCAAAGTGCTGGGATTATAGATGTGAGCCACTGTGCCCTGCCAAAAGCAGCTGTTTTTTGTATTCAAAACAGAAAGTTAAAAAAAAAAAAAAAAAAAAGAACAGCTGGCAGGAAGAGCCACATCAATACTAATAGGTATAAACACTGATTCAACTTCTCTGGGAGTGCCCCTTTTATTACTGGTGATCTCAATATGAAGTATGACTGCACTTGGTGATGCAGCTCACTGGTCTCCATCCCACTGCCACCTGCTCATGCTACTGGGACCCCTGTCCCTCTGAAGATCCACCTACCACAGAAATCCAACTCCATAAAACAGAGGTCTCAGGGCAGGAAACTCCTGGAACAGAAGCCCCATAAAAATCACCTTTATAGGGCCAAGCAAATGCTTGGACCTATTAATAGCTTTCCAAAGTTCTCTTTCTTTTGCTACTTATTTTCCAAAGGTATAGTTAACCTTCCACATACTGTTAGGCCTCATATTTTATGCTCTTATATATTTTTTAAAAACCCAATCCTATACTATTCTCTATAAAAGTAACCAGTTTTTTTCATGTTATCTCTGGAATCATGGGAGAGTTGAAACTAACTCGAATAAAATCTACAATCTGGTTATACTTTCTTGGTACTTGAAAATATGACTATGATGTTACCTACACACAGCAAAATAGTCTTGTTTGTGTATTCAGTATTCATTTATTAAGTGACTGGGAGCTACTTTCCCTAGAAGGGGGCATTTGAAATAATGTCCTCATCTTTATTGAGGACGAAAAGTAATATAAATTGAATAAAATGTTTTTTGTAAGAACATAAAAACAAATTAAATTTCAAAATTGAACCTACAACAAACCTACATAATTTCACAAAACTAGGCATTTCAGGCCGGGCGCGGTGGCTCATGCCTGTAATCCCAGCACTTTGGGAGGCTGAGGCAGGCGGATCAAGAGGTCAGGAGATCGAGACCATCCTGGCTAACATGGTGAAACCCCGTCTCTACTAAAAACACAAAAAAAGTTAGCCGGGCGTGGTGGCGGGCACCTGTAGTCCCAGCCACTCCGGAGGCTGAGGCAGGAG
Source organism: Hylobates moloch (assembly GCF_009828535.3). Lineage (NCBI taxonomy): Eukaryota > Metazoa > Chordata > Mammalia > Primates > Hylobatidae > Hylobates > Hylobates moloch. The sequence goes on along the minus strand of NW_026652290.1, from coordinate 2,405,872 downwards.
AATGCTGTGAACCTGGGAGGCGGAGCTTGCAGTGAGCCAAGATCGTGCCACTCCACGCCAGCCTGGGCGACAGAGCAGGACTCTGTCTCGTCAAAAAAAAAAAAAAAAAAATAGGCATTTCTTCCCTAGCCCAATAGCCAAAAGGCAGGAGCAACCCAAGTGTCTGTCTACTGATGGATGAATGGATATACAGTGTATCTATATAATGGAATATTATTCAGCCTTAAAAAGGAAATTCTGACACATGCTACAACATGGATGAACCAAGGACATGCCAAGTGAAATAAGCCAGTCACAAAAGAACAAATATTCTATGATTCAACTCGTATGAGGTACCTAGAGTAGTCAAACTCCTAGAGACAGAAAACAGAATGATGGAGGCCAGGGGCTGGTAGGAGAGGGAAATGGGGAGTCAGTGTCCAATGGGGACAGAGTTTCAGTTTTGTGAGATGAAAGGAGTTCTGGAGACTGTACAACAATGTGTGATGAGCAGGGTGGTCACCTCTGGGGAGGGCGTGGAAGTAGGGAGACATGTATTATAAGAATGCCTTAAGTGAAACTCTTTAAAGCCCTAAACCATTTTAAAAGTAGGAATATTAATCCCTTAGTTCTTTTACTGTCAGGTTGCTGAAAAACAGGCCACATCCATACTGAATCTCATACCATTTTGAATCAATTGTTTCTAAAGGTGAATTACTGCATGTTGGCACCAAGAGGACCGAGCTCCCTGGCTCTACTCCTCCCCATGCTTACTCTGGTTTTCTGTCTTTCTCCACAAGCCCCCAGACACTTCCTGGCACACATCCCAACCCCACTGAGCAGACCCTACCTTTCCTGTAAGTTCACTAAAAAATTAAAACCATTATTTTGTGAACTCCCTTAATTTTCCTACTTCTAAATATTCTTCTAAGCCTATTTCCTTCCTCTACTTAGAAGTATTCCCACCTCTATTTTTAAACAAAATTAAAATACTTTTCATTTAAAAATGAAAACATGTTCACTGGAAAAAATTCAAACAACATAGAAGAATATGAAGAGCCGGGCACAGTGGCTCACACCTGTAATCCCAGCACTTTGGGAGGCTGAGGCAGGAGGATTGTTTGAGCCCAAGAGCCTTGGCAACATAGTGAGACCCTGGTCTCTACAAAAAAAAAAAAAAAAAGAAAGAAAAAGAAAAAATGTTAAATTAGCTGTGCATGGTGTCATGCATCTGTAGTCCCAGCTACCAGGAAGGCTGAGGCAGGAGGATTGCTCGAGTCCAGGAGTTCCAGGTTACAGTGAGCTATGATTGCACCACTGCACTCCAGCCTGGGTGACAGAACAAGCTTCTTTCTCAAAAAAATATAAAGAAAATTTTAGAAAATATGAATTAAGAAGTGAATACCCCCCTTCTTGATATATCCCAAGAGTTGCCATTGTAACAGTTTAAATGCATTGTAATAGTATATTTTTGTAGCTATAAATATATCTACATAAATGCACACATGTACATATTTTTATCCGAAATGAAATCAGACTCTACATTATATACTGCAACTTCCTTTATTCAGTAAGTGACGTGGTTGTGGACATATTGCCATCTCAGTGGACGCAGATCCATCTAATTTTTGCTGAATAACAGTTCATGGCATAGGCACATTATAATTTATTTAACCATTCCACTACAATGGCCATTAGATATTTTCTAATTTTGCACTACTACAAGTAATGCTATAATATACATTGTAAATAGGAATCATTTCACACTCTTCAAAATATTTCTGTAGGAGAGATTCGGAGAGGTGAAACAGCTGGGCCAAAGGGTATGCACAGCTCAAAATTTAATCAATATTTCCAGGCTAAAGGACAAAAAAAATTGTAGTAAAATTATAAAGGAAGGAAGAAGGAAAGAAGATAGCATGCAAAAGGCAAATAACCCAATCTCAGTTTCTCTCTCTCTCTCACACACACACACACACACACACACACACACACACACACACACACACACACACACACACACACACACACACACACACACACGTGCATGAGAAAGACACCCGTTCCCACCATGGGCTTTAGGCCTGTAGGGCAGTAAGTGCCAGGTCCTTGTGCTGTGACCTATTAGGCCAGTTACTCCAAGTCCAAGGCACAAATAAATCTCCAAACATAACACATGCACAGCATCTGGGGTAAGTGGTGGCCTCTCACAGAGGCTGTTCCTTGGAGTGTCCTTTGCCTCAACTCACACTGCTGCAGTTCTCTAATCTGCACTGTTTTCATTTTATTTTCTGTTTTTTAGACACATTTTAGTCTGATCACACATGGTCCAAGAACATACAAGTGATAAATCAAATGTAATCAGATGTTAAAGACGGGTCTTCAAAGATTACAGCAATGATGCCACACTTGCCTATGAGCTCTCTGACATAAAATCACATCCACACCTCAGTGGCCACCACATCATTCAGCAAAGCTTTCTTAACTGTGAGCTATTAGAGCATTACTACTTTTTTTCAGGCTCTGAATAGTTCTAGAGATCTCACTAGGGGTTGGAGGAAGCAGCTCAGCCTTGGCATAGTACCAAAAAGTGGCCAATCGATGCTTCAGATAAGTCAAAGCAATGATCATCAGCCCTGGGGCCTTCTCTGCAAGGTTACAAATTGGTCCATGGTTCTAGGGTAGAAAGTCTGCACCATGTTTATTTGCAATGCTGTTAATCCTATTCAGGTATTTCATATATTTTTTCTTAAAATAAATTACTTCCTAACTGGTCTTCTTGTTTCCTGTCTTTCTGATTCATTACCTACACTGTGAATTAATTTATAGAATTTTCTAAAATGCGAATTAGATTGTAATAGTTATCTTTTTCTTTTGAGAGATGGTCTCGTCCAGCCCAGGCTGGAGTGCAGTGGCATGATCTCGGCTCACTGTAACCTCTGCCTTCTGGGTTCAAGCAATTCTTATGCCTCAGCCTCCCAAGCGGCTGGGATTACAGGCATGCACCACCATGCCTGGCTAATTTTTGTATTTTTAGTAGAGACAGGGTTTCACCATGTTGGCCAGGCTGGTCTCAAACTCCTGGCCTCAAGCAATCCACCCACGTCAGCCTCCTAAAGTGCTGCCACTACAGGTGTGAGCCATCAGGTCCCGCCATCATTTTTTGAGTCCTTAAAATATTCCTGCAAGGTAATTTTATAGATGGGGAAACCGAGACTCACTGATTGGCCAGCACCTTAACCAACATGACAAAGTCAGTCAGCGGCAAAGCCATTCATGACTATGACCTCTACTGCCATAGAAGAAAAAGTAAAAACTTTTTTTTTTTTTGAGATGGAGTCTCGCTCTTGTCACCCAGGCTGGAGTGCAATGGCGCAATCTTGGCTCACTGCAACCTCTGCCTCCTGGGTTCAAGCAGTTCTCCTGCCTCAGCTTCCTGAGTAGTTGGGATTACGGAACCCACCATCACGCCTGGCTAATTTTTGTATTTTTGTAGAGCCAGGGTTTCACCATGTTGGCCAGGCTGGTCTTAAACTCCTGACCTAAGGTGACCTCCCCGCCTCAGCCTCCCAAAGTGCTGGGATTATGAGCGTGAGCCACCACGCCTGGCCTGTAAAAAGTTTTGTTTGTTTGTTTGTTTGTTTGTTTGTTTTTTGAGACAGAGTCTCGCTCTGTTGCCCAGGCTGGAGTGCAGTGGCACCATCTCGGCTCACTGCAAGCTCTGCCTCCTGGGTTCACGCCATTCTCCTGCCTCAGCCTCCCGAGTAGCTGGGACTACAGGCGCCTGCCACCACGCTCGGCTAATTTTTTGTATTTTTAGTAGAGACGGGGTTTCACCGTGTTAGCCAGGATGGTCTCGATCTCCTGACCTCGTGATTGGCCCACCTTGGCCTCCCAAAGTGCTGGGATTACAGGCGTGAGCCACCGCGCCTGGCCCGTAAAAACTTCTTAATACAATATTGATGGCTCTTCAGATATGAACCCAATTTGTCTTTCCAGCCTCAACTCCAACCAGCATCCCTCACAGTCCAATCCTTATTGACTACTCACCACTCTGAGCACCAAAAGCACACTTCTGCATCTTTATGCTTCCTTGTATTGCTTATTAATTAATTCTGCCTCAGATGCCTCTCCTCATCTTCCCTATCTAGGAAATCCTGCTTATCCCTCCAGGTTAAAGGAGTCACCTCCCAGAAGCCCCTTCCCTGGAGAGAGGGCATCCCCACTGGTCTGTGCTCCAGGGCACTCTGGTCCTCTCTTGTAGAACCTATCACAGTCCCTCACAGTGGGGGCACATCAGCTGCCCCACTCTGCAGCAAGCATCTTCAGGTCAAGGGTCATGTCTTTTCATCTCTGCATTCCTAGTTCCCAGCACAGTATCTGACTCATAAATACTTGAATGAATGAATAGCACCGGGACTAACAGAATCATGTTCTGTTTTTTTGCCACAAAGCTCCATGTGTGCAAAACTCTATGTTACAAATGGATATACTACCAAGTTCCTTTAAATAACTTGCTCTTCCTGACACATGTGATAAAAGGGTTCAATTCACAGAAACTGGATTTGAGTACAACTTTTGGTATATCTGTACTAGAGAAAGAAGAAAAGTACACTGTATGCGTCTTATTTCTTTTCTTTCTTTCTTTTTTTTTTTTTTTGAGACTGAGTCTCACTCTATCACCCAGGCTGGAGTATAGTGGTGTGATCTCGGCTCACTGAAACCTGCGCATCCTGGGTTCAAGCGATTCTCCTGCCTCAGCCTCCCAAGTAGCTGGGACTACAGTCACCCCCCACCACGCCCAGCTAATGTTTCCATTTTTAGTAGAGGCAGGGTTTCACCATTTTGGCCAGGCTGGTCTTGATCTCCTGACCTCAAGTGATCCACCTGTCTCGGCCTACCAAAGTGCTGGGATTAGAGGCGTGAGCCACCATGCCCAGCCTCCTTTCTTCCTCCCTCCCTCGCTCCCTCCCTTCCTCTTTTCTTTTCTTTTTTCTTTTCTTTCTTTCTTTCTTTCTTTCTTTTTCTTTCTGTCTTTCTTTCTCTCTCTCTCTCTCTCTCTCTCTCTCTTTCTTTCTTTCTTTTTCTTTTTTTGACAGGGTCATGCTCTGTCGCCCAGGCTAGAGTGCAGTGGCACAATCATGGCTCACTGCAGCTTTGACCTCCTGGGCTCAAGTAATCCTCTAGCCTTGGCCACCCAAGTAGCTAGGAATACGGTGTGTACCACCACCCCTGGCTAATTTTTTTTTGTAGAGTCAGGGTTTTGCTATGTTGCCCAGGCTGGTCTCAAACTTCTGGCCTCAAGTGATCCTCCCGCCTCAGCCTCCCAAAGTGCTGGGAATAGGGATAAGCCACCATGCCTGGCACATTTTAGTTCTTAAAATAATGTCAGCAGCTGAGCGCAGTGGCTCAGCCCTTTGGGAGGCCGAGATGGGTGGATCACCAGGTCAAGATATTGAGATCATCCTGGCCAAGATGGTGAAACCCCGTCTCTACTAAAAATACAAAAATTAGCTGAGCGTGGGGGTGCGTACCTGTAGTCCCAGCTACTTCGGAGGCTGAAGCAGAAGAATCGCTTGAACCTAGGAAGCAGAGGTTGCAGTGAGCCAAGATCGTGCCACTGCACTCCAGCCTGGCGACAGAGCGAGACTCCATCTCTAAATAAATAAATAAATAAATAAAAATAATAATGGCAGCTATGCAGCCCTGATTGCAGGGAGCATGAGGAAGAAGAAACTGTGTCAATGGGGCCCAGCTACAGAACACACAAGAGGATACAGACTATTAGGAACTAGGCTAAAACTCAACTACTTTCCTTATAAAATGAGAGGAGCGGTTTGAGCTCCTGTCTACGAAAGGCGGGTAGAGGCGGGGCACGGTGGCTCATAGCTATAATCCCAGCACTCTGGGAGGCCAAGGCAGGAAGGCTACTTGAGCGAAGGAGTTTGAGACCAGCCTGGGCTATATAGTGAGACATTCTCTTTATAGAAATTTTTTTTAAAAAGCCAGGCATGGTGGGGCGTGCTTGTAGTCTCAGCTACTGGAGAATCTGAGGTGGGAGGATCACTTAAGCCTAGGAAGTCGAGGCTGCAGTGAGCTGTAGTTGTGCCACTGTACCTCGGCTTGGGCAACAAGGCAAGACCTTGTCTCAAAAGGAAAAAAAAGGGGCAGGAAGGAGTCAAGGCATTACTTGACTAATTTCTAAGCCTCTAATAACTTAGAGTTTGGCAGTAATTATCCGAACAAAACAAGATCTAACTCAATAAAGGAGCAGAAAAGCAACACCAGCTCTTCCGCCACCTAGGAAGGGAAGGGATGGTCTTTATTTAACATTTTATAACTGATTCACAGACACCTCAGTTCCTCTATATAGGGGACCAGAGCAGAAAGACCTTCAGAAGCCCAGTTTACTACTTTAAATACTTAAGACAGTATTTAAAAACCAGCGAAGAGGCCAGCCAAGGTGGCTCATGCCTGTAATCCTAGCACTTTGGGAGGCCGAGGTGAGTGGATTGCCTGAGGTCAGGAGTTCGAGACCAGCCTGGAACAACATAGTGAAACCCTGTCTCTACTAAAAATACAAAAAATTACCTGGGCATGGTGGTTCGCTCTTGTTGCCCAGGCTGGAGTGCAATGGCCTGATCTCGGGATCTCAGCTCACTGCAATCAGCTCACTGCAATTGGCTCACCCCAGCCTGGGCAACAAGAGTAAACCTTTGTCTCAAAAAACAAACAAGCAAACAAAACAGTGAAGATCCCTCTACCTAGAATAACAAGTAGCTGTAGAAATAACCAACTGGAAAGGTAGCAAGTATAGCTAACATTGCTGCATGCCGCTTTTTGTCCAGCAAATTCCAAGAAATATTCCAAGCGTTACATTATCCTAAAGTCAGAACTATCTCCATGTTACAAGTAGGTAATTTGAGTGCCTGAGTGATGCGTTTGCCAAGGTTACAAAGAGTTTGACGGTAAGATATAAATAAAACTTGAAATCTAGATTCCAACTCTCTTCCACCATCTTTCTGTATATACACACACTCTAGTTTCTTTAAATCTGACCCTTAAGACTTGATAATAAACTTGGCTTTGGGCTGGGCTTGGTGGCTCACACCTGCAATCCCAACACTTTGGAAGGCTGAGGCAGGAGGACTGCTTGAATCTAGGAGACTGAGATCAGCCTGGGCAATAAAGCAAGACCCTGTCTCTACAAAAAAATTTTAAAAATTAGCCCAGTGTAGTAGCATGCACCTTTATTCCCAGCTACTCAGGAGACTGAGACAGGCAGATCATTTGAGCCCAGGAGTTTGAGGCTGCAGTGAGCTATGATCACGGCACTGCACTCCAGCCTGGGTGACAGAGTAAGACTATCTCTAGGGAAAAAAAAAATGGCTTTGATGGATTATCCTAAGTGGTAGATCTGTGGTGCGAAGTACAGCTCAGTCAAATGATACACTTTTTAGTCTGCTCATTCAGAAATGACAGGATATCCCAGAAGTCAGGAAGTCTATGGCATTTATACCTTAATATAACAGTTAATTTTAACATATTTCACTGCCCATATTCATTCTCTCTGCAAAGAGGAGCCGTTCTTACCGCATGCCTCTGGATGGCTTTAAAAGGTTGTTCTCTTTCCTGCTCCCCTGTAACCTAACACTCATGTGCTGACACCCAAGATCTTTTGCTAGAGAATGGAAGTCAGCTGTTTAGAACTCAAGCTACGAGTCAATCTTCAATCTCTGGGCCTTCCCCTAAAGAAGCATGTTGTGCAGTAATGGCAAAAGCCAGAGGCCAGCTCAGCAGATGGAATTACACATGGAATATGAACTCTGAAGAGGCGCTCCAAGAGAACATACCACTGCCACTCTATTTATTTATTTATTTATTTATTGAGACAGGTTCTTGCTCTGTTGCCCAGGCTGCAGTGATCATAGCTCACTGAAGCCTTGGCATCCTGGGCTCAAGCGATCCTCCCACCTCAGCCTCCTGAGTAGCTGGGACTAGAGGCATGCACCACCATGCCTGGCTATTTTTTTTTTAATTTTATATTTTGTAGAGATGAGGGTCTTGCTATGTTGCCCAGGCTGGTTTTCAATTTCTGGGCTCAAGAGATCCACGGGCCTCGGCCTCCTGAGCAGCTGGGACTACAGGCGTAAGCCACTGTGCTGACCTCATTCCACTTTCAGATACCAATATTTCAGAAATTGCACTTGAAGATCTACACAATGGACTCACCAACAGGATGTGGGCAGAGTTTCTGAGTACACCCGGCCTAATTAGCAAAAATGGCAGAGTGGTTCAGGCTCTGGAGCCAGACTGCTAGGTTCCAATCCTGATCCCTTACAGGCTGTGCAGTCTTTAAACTCTCTGTGCCACATGTTCTTCACCTGTTGAATGAGGACCTTTCTCATTATGATGTGAGGACGAAATGAGATAACACAGATGAAAAGCTTAGAACAATCAGCCCTGGCAGAAACTAGGTGTTCAAATGTCAGCCATTATTATTATCAAATAACCTGGGGGGGAAAAAAAAAGAGAAACACGCTGCATTTATTCTCTATACTACATTTTTATGTAGCTATATGAAGTTACTCTGATTTCCTTTCCTAATATAAAATTATGTCTTTTAAAAACATTTGCCAGCATGGTGGCTCACACCCGTAATCCTAGCACTTTGGGAGGCCGAGATGGGCGGATCACCTGAGGTCAGGAGTTCAAGACCAACCTGTCCAACATGGTGAAACCCCATCTCTACCAAAAAAATACAAAAATTAGCCAGGTGTGGTGCCAGGCGCCTGTAATCCCAGCTACTCAGGAGGCTGACGCAGGAGAATCACTTGAGCCAGAGAGACTGTGGTTGCAGTGAGCCAAGATCTTGCTGCTGCACTCCAGCTTGGGTGACAGAGTGAGACTCTGTCTCAAAAAAAAAAAAAAAATTCATTTGCTTTGTGTAACATTAAGCATACTTAATGATTACTACATAAAAGCAACAACAAAAACTCCAACGTTGATGTTCTTTTTTTTTTTTTTAAAGTGGCACTGATTGATTGATTGATTGATTAAGATGGGGGTCTTGCTGTGTTGCTCAAACTGGACTCGAATTCTCCTGGGCTCAGGTGATCCTCCCATCTCAGCCTCAGCCTCCTGATTAACTGGGACCACAGGCACATGCCACTGTGCCCAGCTTGATCTTCTTTGGGAAAAAGCCTCAACTTTAAGGTCAAGGCTGCTACCTAGCATTTCAGGAAGAGCTCATTTATAGGTCGGCATAGGCTTGGGAAAAGTCTGCCAGCCAGCATAAACTTCAAGTTGAACCTAAAGCAGCATTTACTTCAAGCTTGTCCAACCTGTGGCCCAAGGGTAGACGGCTTTTAATGTGGCCCAACAGAAACTCGTAAACTTTCTTAAAACATTGTAAGATTTTTTTGCAGTTTCTTTTTTCTTTTTTAGCTCATCAGCTATTGTTACTGCTAGTGTATTTCGTGTGTGGCCCAATGTGACAATTCTTCTTCTCCAATGTGGCCCAGGGAACCCAAAAGATTGGACATCCCTGATTTACTTATTTTTATATTTACTTATTTTTATATCATCTTTATGGACTGAAAAGGCCAAAATATTTTTAAATATATAAACTATCTTTACATCAGATGAAAGGAAAAAGACAGAAACAGATGCAAACATCAAGTCCATGTTATTAATAGAAGAAACGGCTACTTTCATTTTTGTTTTTGTTTTTTTGGGATGGAGTCTCACTCTGTCGCCCAGGCTGGAGTGCAGTGGAGTGATCTCGGCTCACTGCAACCTCCGTCTCCTGGGTTCAAGCAATTCTCCTGCCTCAGCCTCCCGAGTAGCTGGGACTACAGGTGCACACCACCACGCCCAGCTAATTTTTGTATTTTTAGTAGAGATGGGGTTTCACCATATTGGTCAGGATGGTCTTGATCTCTTAACCTTGTGATCCGCCCGCCTCGGCCTCCCAGAGTGCTGGGATTACAGGCATGAGTCACCGTGACCAGCAGAAAGGGCTACTTTCAAAGCACAAGCTGACTCTCTGTGAGTGAGGAAATATTTTTATCTGGCTCTATCAGAAAAAAAGAAAGATCTTTCTACTCTAATTACCAAGGCAGTAGTAACAAAATCAAAGAGTAGACATTTGATAAGTATTAGTTGACATAACTTAATTTGAAGCAGACAAGATTTGGCATTTTGAAAAGTGTACTACTGGACAAAAAATTAGCAGAGGGGTCACCCCAGATAGAAAGGAAGAGAACAGGCTGGGCGTGGTGGCTCACGCCTGTAATCCCAGCACTTTGGGAGGCCAAGGTGGGCGGATCACGAGGTCAGGAGATCGAGAGCATCTTGGATAACACGGTGAAACCCCGTCTCTACTAAAAATACAAAAAAATTAGCTGGGCGTGGTGGCGGGCGCCTGTAGTCCCAGCTACTCAGGAGGCTGAGGCGGGAGAATGGTGTGAACCCTGGAGGCGGAGCTTGCAGTGAGCCGAGATCGTGCCACTGTACTCCAGCCTGGGCGACAGAGCGAGACTCCGTCTCAAAAAAAAAAAAAAGAAAGAAAGGAAGAGAACAATGAAAACCAACAAAATAATTATTTTTATGCTAAAGGTCAAGATGGAAGACCATCATCAGATCAATCTTCCTAAAAAAGCAATTTCTCCAGGTCACTCACCTACCTACAAGTCTTAAATATTCCTCACGGTCCACAGGAGAGAGTAAAAAACCTATCAAGGTAACACAGCCGCCATCTACCTTTCTTTTTTTTTTTTTGAAACACAGTCTAACTCTAGCCCCTAGGCTGGAGCACAGTGGGGCAACCTCAGCTCACTGCAACCTCCACTTCCCGGGTTCAAGTGATTCTCCTGCTTCAGTCTCTGGAGCAGCTGGGATTACAGGGGTGTGCCACCACCCCGGGCTAATTTTTGTGTTTTTAGTAGAGATGGGGTTTCACCATGTTGGCCAGGTTGGTCTCGTGCTCCCACCTCAGGTGATCTGTCCACCTTGGCCTCCCAAAGTGCTGGGATTACAGGTGTTAGCCAACGTGCCCGGCCCACCTTTCCAATCGGGCCAGACTGGTTTCCTTATTTGTTCCAGGGAAGAACAAGCCATGCTCATTTCAGCTCTGTATCCACAGCGCCAATCACGGTACCTGACACACAGTAGTTGCTCAGTAAATGTTTGCCAATTCAACAACTTGAATGCTCTTAGGCCCGTGCTGTGCTCTACTCCTGGAAAGGCCTCATCCAACCCACCATTCTTCAAAGGCCAGTTCAACTCCCTGCACCTCTTCCCAGCACAACACTGAAGCAACCTGTCCTTGCCATTGTCTTCTCCCACTCTCAATTCCCACCAAATTCAATCATTTCTGATCTTTATTGTTAATTAAACATTTCCTGTTTCTGTGTTTTGTCTGCTCCACCAAACTGGCAGAATATTTCAAGGCAGTGAGGAGCACTGGAAAGATTACTGATCTGTGACCAGGCAAACCTAGTTACATGACTTTGAGAAAAATGTATATAAAACCCTTAGAACAGTGCTTAGAACATAGTGTGCACTTCCTAGCTTCTGTCATTATTCATCTCTCCAAATACCTCAGTTCTCTCGCTTATAAAATAGAGTGATAAGTCCTATGTCAAGTGGTCTTCATATGGAACAGGGGTCTCTAGGACCTTCCTAGCACACAGTAGCCACTCAACAGCCACCTGGCAGCTATTATTACAAAGCCTCCTGCATGATGCAGAGAAGGTGCTCAATAGAAATTTATGAGAAGGAACAACTGAGAGAAATGTATTCTCAGATCAACTCACATATCAAGAGAAAAATTTTCAGTCATTCATTCCACAATCATTTATTAAGGGCTTAACATTACGTGCCAGGCTTTGTTCTAGGTTTGGGATACTACAATAAAAACAGTCCTTGCCTTATGAAACTTACGTTCTAAAGGAGGAGGTAGACAATAAGCAGAGAAAGAGACAAATCAATAAAAGGTTGGTGTTAAGTGCTATGAAGAAAAAACAAAAGGTAAGCCCTTGGAAGAGGGTTGCCTGAAGAGGTGGCATTTAGGGAGAGATCTGGATCCTCAAGAAAGCTTAATTTGTGAGACTCATCCTCTCCCTCACAAGACTCCAGGAGCTCTTCCAGTCCTCTAGCAACAAGAGACCCCACACAACCAAGGAGGCTGCAGTTTGTCTTCTAATGCATCTCTCTCAACTCAGACCAAGCTACAAACTGCTGAACAAGCAACTGCAAACTTATTTTTGTTACACTTTTTGAATTGGCCACTTAAGCTCCAAGTGGGAGTAAACTGATTACAGCCATACCGCAACTGGTCTGTTCCCCAGAAAGTTCAGATCGCTGTTCTCTCCAAACAGGTAACCTTCAGGATGAGTTGAGTCAAACTTCTCTCCTCCCATAATGAAGTGGCTGGCAAAATAGCTTCCTAAAGAGGAACAAACAGAAAAAAAATCAAACAAGCAGAAAACAGTCAACCTAAATCTAGTAAAAAAAAAAAAAAAAAAAAATTTAAAAATGTTAACCTTAAAAAAAAAAAAATGTTAACCTTTTGGGCCGTGCGTGGTGGCTCACACCTGTAATCCCTGCACTTTGGGAGGCTGAGGCAGACAGATCATATGAGATCAGGAGTTCGAGACCAGCCTGACCAACATGGAAAAACCCTGTCTCTACTAAAAATGTAAAAATTAGCCGGGTGTGGTGGCACATGCCTGTAGTCCCAGCTACTCAGGAAGCTGAGGCAGGAGGATGGCTTGAACCCAGGAAACAGAAGTGCAGTGAGCCAAGATCCTACCACCGCACTCCAGTCTGGGTGACAGAGTGAGACTTCATTTCAAAAAAACAAAAACAAAAAACTTAACCCTCTGAATGAATAATTAGAGCAATTTCTAATCCCAAGAGTGTTTTCTTTTCCTGATTTGGGACAATGGCACAAAATAAGTAAAATCATAGCAGGGAAAACCCCAGATACCAAACATAGAATAAATCACTGTTTTCCATTTAACATTCTTAATTGAATTCTTCTAATGATCTGTTTAAAATACCTCCAGCCAAAAGACCAAAAGGTCCTACAATGCACATTAATGATAATATATATTTTTTGGTTCCTGACTTTTGCCTTTAAACTTGAAGTAGTTATTCCATGTATTGAAGAATCTCAGCTACAAGTATCAGCATATACATACACTGTGATATTGTAAAATATATGTTTGATCTTCAACCCTATTTCCTGGAATACAACTCTTAAAATCCTTGGAGTATCCAGGCCGGCATGGTGGCTCATGCCTGTAATCCCAGCACTTTGGGAGGCCGAGGAGGGCAGATCACTTGAGGTCAGGAGTTAGAGAGCAGCCTGGCCAACATGGTGAAACCCCGTCTCTATTAAAAATACAAAAATTAGCCAGGCATGGTGGCATGTGCCTGCAGTCTCAGGTACTTGGGAGGCTGAGGCAGGAGAATCTCTCGAACCCAGGAGGCAGAGGTTGCAGTAAGCCGAGATCATGCCACTACACTCCAGCCTAGGTGACAGAGCGAGACTCCATCTCAAAAAAAAAAAAAAAAAAAATCCTTGGAATATCCAAAGTGATGTCTTTTTTTTTTGTCTTTACATATGCTAACGAATTAACCAGTGCCTGGCAGCCCCTAGGTAGCCTCAGGATGGTGGCTGGTCACTGGAAAGAAAAGGCAGGATTAGAGGGTTGGGACTTTCAGCCCATCCCGTAACCACTGAGGAAGGGAGAGGGGCTGAAAGTTAAGTTGATCATCAATGTCCAATGATGTAATCAACCATGCTATGTAATGAAGCTTCCATAAATATCCAAACGACTGGGTTCGGAGAGCTTCCAAACAGGGGAATACTTAGAGGTTTCTGGAGGGTAACGTGCCCAGAGACGGCATAGCAGCTCTGTGCCCCTTCTCACATAACCTCGCCCTATGTATCTCTCTCTGTATCCTTTGTAATATCCTTGATACTAAACTCGTAAATGTGTTTCTCTAGTTCTGTGAGTCTCTCTAGCAAGTTAATCAAACCCAAGGAGGGGGTTATGGGAATCCTGCTTTCTGGTTGGTCAGAAGCACAGGTAAAACCACCTGGGGCTTGTGATGGGCATCAGAAGTGGGGAGCAGTCTTGTGAGATTGCACCCTCAACCTGTGGGATCGGACACTATCTTCAAGTAGTATCAGAAGTGAAATGAATGGGAGGACACCCAGCTGGTGTCCTCTGCAGAACTGAGTGGTTGCTGGTGGAGAGAATCCCCACATATTCTGCTGACCAGAGGTCACAGAAGTTTTCTGCGCTGCTTGTGTTGTGAGTGTATAGGAGAAACTGAGTTTTTTTCCTATATCCGCAGATACATACATTTATTTGCCTAGATTTTCTTTTTTTTTTTTTTTGAGACGGAGTCTCGCTCTGTCGCCCAGGCTGGAGTGCAGTGGCGCAATCTCGGCTCACTGCAAGCTCCGCCTCCCGGGTTCACGCCATTCTCCTGCCTCAGCCTCTCCCAGTAGCTGGGACTACAGGCGCCCGCCACCACGCCCGGCTAATTTTTTGTATTTTTAGTAGAGACGGGGTTTCACCGTGGTCTCGATCTCCTGACCTCGTGATCCACCCGCCTCGGCCTCCCAAAGTGCTGGGATTACAAGCGTGAGCCACCGCGCCCGGCCTATTTGCCTAGATTTTCATAAGCCAGCTTATACCTACACACAGAAGTCTCAGTACCCACCCACCACTACTGCTATACCTCCATAACCTTCTATGATGAAGGTTCTTCACACTTTAACTTGCTGTAGAACATTATTGTTTCACAGGAAAATATGAATTTAAATAATACAGCTATCCCTGGCTTTCTCTACCAATTACTACACAGACTATGGTGTAAAATAAGGGGACAATTTAATGCTATGAAAGAAGGCTACACACATACCCTCTCCACCTCAAATTCATTAACAATGCTAACGGCCAGAACTGCTGGGACATCAGTCATGGCAGGGCCCCTTTGCCCCTTCTTAATCAACCAGGAGGCAGAAATATTTTCAGTACAATATAAGAACCAAATGAAATCAGCAGTCAGGGGCCAAAATTCCCATCGGCCTCATCTGGAAAAACCAAGGAACTGTGACAGGATATGACGGAACTGAGAAGTCACCAAAGGAGGCTTAGGTTATGCTGAAAATTACATCTGGGAATACATTTTAAGTTTGATGATTAAACGAATGACTCTTACCTCTAATTTCTATTATCTAATTCTCCCATGAAGGTAAGCTGTCCAAAGTAAAGGACACATCCCATAATATACCTTTATCAACAATCTCATATACCCCATTTCTGAAATTAACACAAGGAACTTATTAAGTGGCAAAAGGTTTGTGTATAATACAGTGAGGATATACACAAACTCCCTAAATCAGTTGCAGTATTTGTTGAAGATCTGTAGCAGGCAGGGTGTGATGGGTCTTGCCTGTAATCCTAAAACTCTGGATGGCTGAGGCGGGAGGACTGCTTTAGGCCAGGAGCTCGAGACCAGCTTGGGCAACTTAGCAAGCTTAGCAAGACCTTGTCTCTACTAAAAACAAAACAAAACAAAACAAAAAATAAAAATACAAAAATTAGTTGGGCATGGTAGCATGTGTCTGTAGTTCTAGCTATTCAGAAGGCTGAGGCAGAAGGGTCGCTTGAGTTCAGGAGTTCAAGGTTGCAGCGAGCTATGATTGCCACTGCACTCCAGCCTGGGTGACAGAGTGAGACCCTAAGAAAAAAAAATAAATAAATAAAAAAAGAAAAGAAAAGAAAAAAGGAAAAAAAGATTTATAGCAAACTAAAAAAAAAAAAAAAAAAGAAAAGAAAAAAATGAGATTCAGTACTTTGAGCCTGTGGAGAAGCCATAGGAAGGAAGACAGAGAAGAAAATTCTAGCAAAAACTGAACCAAACATTCATTTTTAAAACTTTCTACAAAGGAGCTTTAGTCTAGAAACATCTATTAAACAAAACAATGTGGATAAAATCACTCACCACAAAGTGAGGCACCTATTGAATTGAAAAAGCAGGAAAACATTCTTTGAGAGTAATAATGCAGCCCAAATCAAAGCAATCACTGAGGAACTCCTGAAAGTCACCCATCAAAACTTAAAAAGACAAAGGGCAGCCATCTGATACAGTGATACAACAGTGGAATTCATCATTTAGGAAAGCTTAATTATCAATTATTTATGTCCAGCACTTGCTAGCCCTATTTTCCAAGTGCATAATTTATGGAGAGGGGAGGTACCTAGTTGCCTTAAGTAGAAGCAGCAATCTCAAATAATTTAAGTCATTTCCTGACTATGCATCAGGAATTATACATTTATCATATATTAGGTAAAATTGGAAAATTAAAGATGTTACACAGATGGATGGCTTGCCCAAATCATGAATAAAGAAAGGGGGAGAAGAGAGTTTGATGTCTGGAATTGTCTAGGTTGACCTCAGTGTGGGACCACTGAATTTCTAGTACCTGTGAGAGCTCAGGGGAGGGATCTGGGGCAGTAAAAATCCACGGATGATTGGCTTAGAGGTGGCCGTGATTGAACCTAGCGAGAGAGGACCACCAATGATTTGGGGGCTAAAGAGTTAAAGCAGGCAACAGCGTTCGATTAGAAATGCCCTTTTATGCCATAATATTAAAAGAAAAGAAATGACCACAAAAGATGTGTAGAGCTAATTGTAGTTTTGCCTTGCATTAAAATCAAGAATAGTCTGGGCGTGGTGGCTCACACCTGTAATCCTAGCACTTTGGGAGGCCAAGGATCACTTGAGCCCAGGAGCTCAAGACCAGCCTAGGCAACATGGTGAGACTCTGTCTCTGTATATTTAAAAAAAAAAAAAAATAATAAAAATAATAATAATAATAATAATAATAATACTATGGTATATTCAGTCAGTAGAGTATTATGAAGCCATTCAAAGTGGTGTTGTAAATCTGTATCTACTGACATTTAAAATGTTCACAATATGTTACCATTAGACCCTCGTCTCTACAAAAAATTAAAAAATTAGCTAGGTATGATGGCCCAAGCCTGTGGTCCCAGCTACTCAGTAGGCTGAGGTGGGAGATCACTTGAGCCCAGGAGGTCAGGCCTGCAGCGAGCCATGATTGCGCCATTACATTCCAGCCTGGGTAAAAGAGCAACACCCTGTCTCAAAAAACAAACCAACAAAACCCACAAAAGCTGTATAAGCTGTATACTTATAACTGGGAATGATTTTCTCAAAATTACATAGTTGGCAAAATTGTTCTTACTTTTACTTAAAATTAGCTTGAACACCTGTTCAATCACTCAATTAATTCTTTGGCAATATTAATTTCTAAACTTTTGGTTATTAAGGGGAAGATGCATAAAATGTGCAAGATTGTATGAATTAAAAAGAGCTCCCCAAACCTGCATCTATTTTTTATTTGGTTTTGTTTTTCTGTAGAGATAGGGTTTCACCATGTTGGCCAGACTGGTCTCAAACTCCTGGGTCAAGAGATCTGCCTGCCTCAGCCTCCCAAAGTGTTGGGATTACAGGTGTGAGCCACCGAGCCCAGCCATCCTCATCCGTTAAAAGGAAAAATAAATTTATTTATTTGTATTTTGTTTTACAACCAAAAATTTGCTTTTTCCTTTCTTTGAAATGAACCCCTCTAGCAGCTTGCTTTCATTTAGACAAGTGAGAAAAGCAAATCAGCCCTTTTCAGACTGAATAAAGCTTTCTATTTGCTCAGTCTTTCTAGAGGGACAAATTGGTGCACAGCTATGCATAGCTACTAGATCATCAGATTACCAACACCAAACACATCAACAGTCCCCAAACAAGATGACTTCTAGACAACTTATGCATATTTTTACTTCTTAACACAATGAACTGTGCTTCAAAATCAGACGTGGTGGGGGAAAAGAACTCTACTAAAGTACTTCTTTGCCTATTTGTTACTAGGAAAAACATGTCACTCACAGATAAACTGCAGAACTCAACTAAAATACACCATTGCCTATTTGCTAACGGGAAAAAAACATATGTCACTAGTAGATAAACTTCAAGTGTTCCATTATTAGTGAGCTATAATTTCTTAAAACTCATATTCAGAAATCTTTGCAGGCTTTAAGAAGTCACATCATACACATATCTCCAAGATTATACATAAACCGTAAGGTATGAGTGGGAAAGAGAAAGGGGAAATTAATGTTTAACAAGTACATAGTTTTAGTTTTATAAACTAAAAAAGTTCTAGACATCTGTTGCAAAACAGTGTGAATATATGTAACACTAATGAACTGTATGCTTAAAAATGGTTAGTATGATTAAATTTAATGTTGTGTGTTTTTTTGCCACAATAATAAACATATAAATATCAAGAAAAAAAAAACAAAATGTATGAGCCAGAATGATCAACACTAAGACAAGTTCAGTAAAACGACTGACCTTTAAAGAAAGAAAGGCATCCAGGCAAAAAGTCAAAATTCTAGAGGGGAAGAAAATCGGTGTCATCAGACTTTTCAACAGAAACACTTTATGTCAGAAGACGAGGGAAGGTAGTCAAAGAAAGAAAAGCCCCTGAGCTCATCTGAGGAGTCTACTAAGGAATAAGTTTCCAGGCCAAGCCCAGTGGTTCACGCCTGCAATCCCAGTACTTTGGGAGGCCAAGGCAGGAGGATTGCTTGAGCCTAGAAGTTCAAGACCAGCCTGGGCAACATAGCAAGACCTCATCTCTACAATAAAAGAATTAACAAGTTAGCCAGGCATGGTGGCATGTGCTTGTGGTCCTAGATACTCGAGAAGCTAAGGTGGGAGGGTTGCTGGAGGTCAAGGCAGGAGTGAGCTATGATCACACCACTGGACTCCAGCCTGGGCAACGGAGTGAGACTCTGTCTCAATAAAGGAAAAACAGGCCGGGTGTGGTGGCTCACACCTGTAATCCCAGCACTTTGGGAGGCCAAGGTGGGCAGATCAACCGAGGTCAGGAGTTTGAGACCAGCCTGTCCACCATGGTGAAACCTCATCTCTACTAAAAATACAAAAATTAGCCAGGAGTGATGGCATGTGCCTGTAGTCCCAGCTACTCGGGAGGCTGAGGCAGGAGAATCACTTGAACCCGGGAAGTGGAGGCTGCAGTGAGCCAAGATCACACCACAGCACTCCAGCCTGGGTGACAGAGCAAGACTCCATCTCAAAAAAAAAAAAAAAAACAGAAAGAAAGAAAATACGGTACAGCTCTCAAAAAATAAAGGAGAAGGGGGATGGATAGCAGAGAAAAAGCAGAATATGTTTGCTGACAAACTTTAGGTGTAAGTGAGAGTCAAAGGAGATACTTCAAATGCTGGAATAAAGAGGAGAGGTGAGTGAAGACGTCACTAGTTATATCCATATTATTCACAGTAGGAAACTAACAGACAAAAATAATAATAATAATAACAACCTAACAGTAGTATATAAGTATTAAATAAGGGTAACCATTAGAGAAAAATACAAACCTTCCTAAATCCAAAAAATACATCTTAAAAAAAGAGCAAACAAAACAGACTACATAGTGAAAGACTGTAAATTTTTATATCTATTTATATACATATAAATATAAAATGGCCAGCCTTAAGCCAAACATATCAATCATATCAATAAATATAAATAGGCTTAATTTATATTATGCTACCATGCATGTAAGGAAGAGTGGCTATGAAGATATATACATATCAATTAATATTTTTAAAACAAGCAATGTAAGGATAAATCATAATAATTTTAAAGCGATTATCTATAGGAGGAGGGAGGGAATGACGTAGAAGGGACCAGACAGAAGGTAGGTTTCTTTGAATACACATCGTTTTATGTATCTACCACTGGAACCATGTAAATATTTTGCATAATTACAAAATTAAAATTTCTGTAAAGCAATCCCTAAAAATCAAAAGTAAAGTGAAACAAATGAACCTAAGTGTGTGTGTAGTGGAATAACTACAGAAAGAGAAACTATTCCCAAGAACTTTAAGAGACTGTAATTTAACTGTACATCTCAATAGGAAAGAAAACTGCAAAAAAGATATCTCAAACAGTTTACAGTAATCCTATTATTGGTAGCAGTATTTTCTTCTGAGAATGTGGCATTAAGCAGATGAGTAATTATGTGATATTTCAATTTTATCATACCTAGTGTATTGAGAATCAGAGAGAAAGTTAAAGAAAGCCAAGGTCAAACAAAAACCATATAGTCCTGAATTTGTATTAGAAATATCAATAAAAACGCATGATATGTATTTTATCTTTACAAACAATGTTTCCCAGCTTGGGCCACTGAAAAGGCCTACAAACAAAGACCAACAAAGTAGGAGTGGGTGCCTCTAGCACCCAGCCGGTAGTCTCCAAAAGTCATTTCCCACTAACAGGAACAAGGGCTCTTTGGAGGCCACATTCCAAGTCTGTGGCAGGAAATACACAAGATGGGACTAGAACATCTTGTCATACCAGATAACAAGGACGCTCTCTAAACCTGCTAGGGTCATATCCAAGGGACTCAAGAGCTGACTTAAAGAGGTTCCCGCAGAGCAAAGATGGACTATATTAAGCTTTATCAGCATAATAAGGGCAAGGAATAAAATAAGTCTAAGTCAATGAGTTCATAATATCTTAAAAAAAAAAAAAAAAAGGTTACCATTGAAGGATGCTAGTAAACCAATTCATTATTTTGGAAACTCGCAATTAAAGGGAAAACCTCAAGCATTTATCCTGCCTTTCCTATACGAACTGTACCTCTGGGTGAGTGAATAATTAATAGATGAGGGGAGGCCGGGTGCCACGGCTCACACCTGTAATCCCAGCACTTGGGAAGGCCTTGAGCCCAGAAGTTTGAGACCAGCCGAGGCAACATGGCAAGACACTGTCTCTACACATTTTTTTTTTTTTTTTTTTTTTTTAGTTAGCTGGGCCGGCACGGTGGCAACGCCTGTAATCCCAACACTTTGGGAGGCCGAGGTGGGTGGATCACGAGGTCAGAAGTTTGAGACCAGCCTGGCCAACACGGTGAAACCCTACTCTACTAAAAATATAAAAATTAGCCGGGCGTGGTGGTGTGTGCCTGTGATCCCAGCTACTCAGGAGGCTGAAATAGGAGAATCACTTGAACCGGGGAGGCAGAGGTTGCAGTGAGCCAAGATCGCGCCATTGTACTCCAACCTGGGCAATAAAGTGAGACTCTGTCTCAAAAAAAAAAAAAAAAATTAGCCGGCTTGGTGGCAAGGGCCTTGGTCCCAGCTATTCAGGAGGCTGAGGTGGGAGAATTACTTGAACTCAGTAGGTCAAGGCTGCAGTGAACCGTGTTTGCACCACTGCACTCCAGCCTGGGCAACAGAGACCCTATTTCAAACCAAAAAGAAAAGGTAGATGAGGGAAAGTTTCTCTTTACAGAAATAGTCTAGCTAATAAACAAAGAAGGAATGATAGGATTAGAATGTAAGTCTTAATAAATTAATAAATCATCCATTACCAAACCTCTCCCCCACAAAAAAGACAACCAGATACATGCTAGTGACAGAAAACGCAACAGAGTAGTCTTACCAAAGTAAGTAGCTTCAAATTTTATTTTATTTATTTATTTATTTATTTTGAGACGGAGTCTCGCTCTGTCACCCAGGCTGGAGTGCAGTGGCGCAATCTCTGCTCACTGCAAGCTCCGCCTCCCGGGTTCACGCCATTCTCCTGCCTCAGCCTCTCTGAGTAGCTGGGACTACAGGCGCCCGCCACTACGCCCGGCTAATTTTTTTTTTGTATTTTTAGTAGAGACAGGGTTTCACCGTGGTCTCCATCTCCTGACCTCGTGATCCGCCCGCCTCGGCCTCCCAAAGTGCTAGGATTACAAGCATGAGCCACCGCGCCCGGCCAAATTTTAAAGCTTTAAAAAAAATGAACTTGATCAAGCTCCTGAACCCAACCATCAGCTTATAGGGAATAAAACAGAACATGATTAATGAGAGTTCAGGGAGGCAACTGGCAAAACTCAGGCTGCGGAAAACCTTAATAAGAAAAATGACCAGGTTTCCTCAATGAATATATTGTAAGGGGGGAAAATATGGCAACAGAAAATCCAAAGTACAGACTTTATTTTATTAAACCCTTTAATTTCCACATATTTTACTGTATACGATCAACAAAAACCAGGACTTTCTTGGTCCCAGCTATTGTTCATGCTCCTTCATTGGTTCTTCTAAAATAACTATGAGAAATAAAATACAAGGAAATAATAGATGTTCAAATCATGTGGGTTCACAGAAGTACTATTTATAATAATCAAAAGGTGGAAACAAATGTCAAACAATAGATGAATGGATAAACAAAATGTGATATATAATGTGTCCAACACACACCCTTACAACGGAGTATTACTCAGCCATAAAAAGAAGTGAAGTTCTGATACATGCTACAACATGAATGAACCTCCAAAACAGTATGCTGAGAGAAAGAAGCCAAACACAAAAGGTCACATACCGTAGTATGATTCCATGTATATGAAATATCCAGACAGGTAAATCCACAGAGAGAGTAGACTGGGTGATTGCCAGGGGATGGGGGCAGGGGAGAGTGGGGACAAACTGCTTAATTGGTTTTATTTTGAGGTGATAAAAATGTTCTAGAGGCCGGGCGCAGTGGCTCACACCTTTTGGGAGGCTGAGGCGGGTGGATCACTTAAGGTCAGGAGTTCAAGACCAGCCTGGCCAACATGAAGCAACCCCGTCTACTAAAAATACAAAAATTAGCTGGGTGTAGTGGTGCATGCCTGTAATCCCAGCTACTTGGGAGGCTGAGGCACAAGAACAGCTTGAACTTGGGAGGCAGAAGTTGCAGTGAGCTGAGGATCACTCCGGCCTGGGTGACAGAGCAAGACCCCATCTCAAAAAAAAAAAAAAAAAGTTCTAGAATAGAGGTAGTGGATTGTGCAACATTGTGAATGTTCAAAATGCCACAGAGTTGTTCACTTTAAGATAATTTTATGTTATGTGAACTTCACCTCAATTTTAAAAAATCATATGGGGAGGAAGAATTTGGCACAGTCAGGTTGTAATGCTGTCATTTGAATTTTTATTTTAACTTCCAAGCATGTATTGTAAGCAAGATACAGAACTTTACCAAAATTATCCCTGATTTTCATCTGTAAGATATTCTCTTATGCCCATTTTTCAGCTGAGGAAACTAAGGATTAGAAGAGTTCAGTGACTCGCACAACGTCCCACAGTTAAGAAACAGCAGAGACCGAGAGATGCAAGGTTTGAACTGAAGGTCTGGCTAACTCCACATCTCAACCCTGCACCTGTCTCTCCATCCGACAGTGGCAAAGAATAGCATGTGTGTGAGAGAAATGAAAACAAACAACTGTGTGTGTATGTAAATGTAATGTTTATTTCATATATACGTGGAAGACGAGCCAAATGTTTAAGGTTCTTTTTTTTTTTTTTTTTTTTTTGAGACAGAATCTTGCTCTGTCGCCCAGGTTGGAGTGCAGAGGCGCCATCTCGGCTCACTGCAAGCTCCGCCTCCCGGGTTCACGCCATTCTCCTGCCTCGGCCTTCCGGGTAGCTGGGACTACAGGCGCCCGCCACCACGCCCGGCTAATTTTTTGTGTTTTTAGTAGAAACGGGGTTTCACCATCTTAGCCAGGGTGGTTTCGATCTCCTGACCTCGTGATCTGCCCGCCTTGGCCTCCCAAAGTGTTGGGATTACAGGCGTGAGCCACTGCACCCAGACTTTTTTTTTTGAGACATAGTCTCACTCTGTCACCCAGGCTGGAGTGCAGTGGTCCAATCTCTGCTCGCTGCAACATCTGCCTCCCACGTTAAAGTGATTCTTCTGCCTCAGCCTTGCAAGTAGCTGGGATTACAGGCGTGTGCCACCACACCTGGCTAATTTTTGTATTTTTAGTAGAGACAGGGTTTCACCATGTTGGCCAGGCTGGTCTCGAACTCCTGACCTCAGGTGATCCACCTGCCTCGCCCTCCCAAAGTGCTGGGATTACAGGCATGGGCCACCATGCTCGGCCAAGGTTCTTTACAATATAAAGAATACCTGACTTTTCCTTTTCCTGTACTGTAATAGGAAAAAAGAAAGAGGGATAATGAATTGATGATAAAATGCTTAACCATATAAAACCCAATTTTTTTTCTTTCTGACAAACAGGAATTGTAAATCAAACCCCTTGGTCTCAAAAACATTTTGTTTTCCACATCAACTTTAAATATTGTGTTTTACATATCTAGTGGAAGAACCACTAAGTTCAACGTACAGCCTCCCTGTTCAGAATAAAATATAGAATATAATAAAACAAAAAACCAAATAGACTGCACTGCCCACCTTTATATTTTTGGAAACAAAAGCAAAATAACTCTGAATCTCGGTAAACAATGTTAGAACATGCAGTGTTTTCAACACATACACAATTCATGTACAACTTTGCAGAGCACCATCAGAAAGAAGTAAGTGTAATAACACAGGGCAAGGCCCACACTGGCCAGAGCAGCTCCAGACACTACTCCCTAACATCTGACTTTATCTTAGTCACTATCACCACGTTCTGGCTCTACAAGAACTCAGGGCAATGCAAAGGGAACTTGTATTACACTGAGGGAGCCCTACCCTATCAATGGCAATTTTTGAAGTGAGAGCCCAAAATCAGTAAATTGACTTCAACAAAGGAAAATCAACTATTGGTTCCTTATAATGTGAACAAAAAAGAAAAATCTCATTTAAAATTCATTGTATTAAATAATTTGCCTAATCATTTTGAATTTAAGTTTTTGGGGCATATTCCTACCACCATAGTGAAATTAAATATTGAGCAATGGGTTCCCTAAATTATGTCTGCCTCAATGAGATACTGTGACATTTGTTACCAAACCACTATTAATTATAACAACATATAATAAAGGACAATTAAACCCATTTTCCATTCTTCTACAATTCTATGGGGATCCTAGTAAATTTTCATATATTTGAAAAAATCTTCATCTACATGACATTTCAATAACAATAAGCTTTAGAGTACAAAAATAAGAAGAAAATTAGAAAATTGCAAAAACCTCTAAATATTCAGCTCAATTCTATAATGCTACAGTGCTGCTTTTGTTCTTCATTTTTAGGTTTTCCCCCTAGAGCAAGGGTGCCTAATCTTTTGGCTTCCCTTGGCCACACTGGAAAAAGAAGAATGGTCTTACGCCACACATAAAATACACTAACACTAATGATAGCTGATAAACTTAAAAAAAAAAAAAGAAAAGAAACTGCAAAAAAACTCATCATGTTTTAAGAAAGTTTACTAATTTTTTTGGGCTGCATTCAAAGCCATCCTGGGCCACATGTAGCCCAGCCTGTGGGGCGCGGGTTGTACAAACTTGCCCTAGAGCATATTTTTATTTATTTAAAAAATTAGGGCCGGGCGTGGTGGCTCATGCCTGTAATCTCAGCACTTTGGGAGGCCAAGGCGGGCGGATCACTTGAGGTCAGGAGTTCGAGACCAGCCTGGCCAACATGGTGAAACCCTGTCTCTACCAAAAATACAAAAATTAGCAGGGTATGGTGGCGGGCATCTGTAATCCCAGCTACTTGCAAGGCTGAGAGGCAAAGGAATCGCTTGAACCTGGGAGGCGGAGGCTGCAGTGAGCCAAGATCACACCACTGCACTCCAGCCTAGGCAACAGAGCGAGACTCCATCTCAAAAATATAAAAATAAAAACAAAAAATTACATGTTAGGTGCAATGGCTCACAACTGTAATCCCAGCACTTTGGGAGGCCGAGGTGGGCGGATCACCTGAGGTCGAGAGTTTGAGACCAGCCTGACCAACACGGAGAAACCCTGTCTCTACTAAAAATACAAAATTAGCTGGGCATGGTGGCGCATGCCTGTAGTCCCAGCTGCTCAGGAGGCTGAGGCAGGGGAATCGCTTGAACCCGGGAGGCAGAGGTTGCGGTGAGCCAAGATCGCACCATTGCACTCCAGCCTGGGCAACAAGAGCGAAACTCCATCTCAAAAAAAAAAAAAAAAAAAGAGGTAGTGTCAGGTCCTCAAATCTAGCTATATTTATTCCAGAACCTGTGCTCTTAACCGTTATACTGTATTCCCATTGAATGTCCAGATTTAAGTAACTGTTTCCCTACTGATAAACATTCTCTTTACAGTTTACGTTGCTTCCTGTTTTTTACAAATGGAATTCATAGATGTAGACTTTGTGGGGTTTTTTTCTAAAAAGAAATAAAAAAAAATTTATTGAATATTCCATTTCCCCCACTAATTTAACTTCTATGCTTATCATGCTAAATATACTTAGATCTGGACTCTTCTATTCTGAACCAGTACAACATAGTCTGAACAACAGTAGCTTCACAGCACTTAGAGAAAGGCACACATCAATGCATCTAAACCCTTCCCACATTCTCAAGTCCCAACCCCAACCCTGTATCCTTCTTCCTTGTGGCGCTCTCTCAAAACCCTTACGCATTACAAAAGTTTCAACACCTAACAACTTCCCATATTTCTATCCATACTTTCTTCCAGTCTCAAGGAGGCATTCCTCCTTTCCAAGGTTAACTTCTTCACCTGAGTTCTCATTCCCAACTGCCTCTACCTCACCTGAGATTACATCTGTAACCATCCTTCTTGTTAAACACTTGCGTTCCTCTCTCTCCACTGGCTTCTTACTTACCTCATCCTACAAGCATATACTGGTCTCCCCAACTCAAACAACAAACACCAGAAAAGTTCCATCTGCCATGGCTTACTAACCAGTCACTCGGGCCGGGCACAGTGGCTCACACCTGTAATCCCAGCACTTTGGGAGGCTGAGGCAGGTGAATCACCTGAGGTCAGGAGCTCGAGACCAGCCTGGCCAACATGGTGAAACTTCCTCTCTACTAAAACACAAACTTAGCCAGGCGTGGTGGTGGGCATCTGTAATCCCAGCTACTCAGGAGGCTGAGGCAGGCAGAGAATCACCTGAACCTGGGAGGCAGAGGTTGCAGTGAGCTGAGACTGCGCCATTGGACTCCAGCCTGGGCGACAGAGTGAGAGTCCATTTCAAAATAATAATAATAATAATACAAAAAAAAACCCATTTACTCACCCACCCACCCACCCACTCACCCGTCCATCGATTCATCCTGTCCCTTCACACCACATGTCCAGTAATTCCTCAAGTCTTTACAATAGTTTCCACCCCTCTACTAAAACTGTTCTCTGGAACACCAACCAAACCAAGTCTTGTCTCACACTTCATTTACCTCTGCAGAATTCAACACTCATTTCTGAGGCTTTCTTTCCTCAAAACCCTGGATAGTTTGTGTCTCTTCTGCCTCTCACTTGTTTCACTTTTCACCATAAAGATGGACATATCTTAAGGGTTCAGCCCTCTCCTCTTCCTTCACACTTTCTCTCCTCTTCACAGAATCGAAGCAAAGGTTTTGACTTATGAGAGAGCTGGATTTTATCCTGATGCTGCTGTCTATCAGCTTTGTGACCTAGGACAAATTATTTAAACTTTTTGAGCTTTGGTTTATTTGTAAAATAGAGACAATAGTACTTCTTTCAACAGATTATTGTTGGGATCAAGTAAGATCACAGGTGTATAGAAGCTGGTTAAGCCCAGTGGGCAACTGACAAATTTTGGCTTCTCCCTTCCCATACTCAACTCCCAAACCTTTGTCTCAGATCTTCAGCGTTTCAGTCCAAATCTTCAATCACCTCCCATATCTTTGCATCCAGATAGCCCATCTTTGCCTCAAACTCAATAACCTTTTCTTCTGGAAGGAGGAGGAATCAAGAGCACTTTATCTGAAGAGCTGGCACCAGAACTCCTCTTAGGGAAGGCACTATCTTTTTGGAGGATGCACCTTAATGAGCTACTTAGAATGGAGAGCGGCACACTAAGGGTATGTATGGGTGCTTCTGTAGCTCCTTGATGGAACCTAAACTGCTTGTAATTTGTTTTTCTTCTAAGACGTAAGAGTGAAGAGTCAAAAAGAAAGAAGGAAAGATAAGAGGAAGGAGACATTAGGACAAAGAAAGGCTAGGGTTGGAGAACTTAAAGAGTCAGTAAAACTCTAAAGTAAAGTTTAGGGTAACCATGCTTATGATTCCTCTGGAGTTGTTTGCATTTCTATAACGTACACCCCAACTCATCATTCCCCACAAATCATTAGTCAAGTCTATATTGAGAATATATCATGTGAATGGAATTTTTTGGAGAAACTGAAGAATGGACTGATGTCACATCTGCAGTGGGGAAAGACAGCAAACTGGATCGCGGGAGTCAAAATGATCATAACGTGAGTCCCTTGGCAATCCACAGAAACCTTCGAGGGGGCATTAAAATCCTCTATTCTGTGGTTTTGGGAAATGAGTGGGTTTCTGTCTAATTCCCCTGGATCTTGAGGCAAAGTAAAGCAACCAGCCGACATTTAGGACTCACTTCAAAAGCAGTTTCTGCTCCAGAATTCCAATTTCTGTCAATGGTATCTCACTTCTCTGGTCACCCGGGCTAAAAACGTCAGTCATCAAAGAAACAAAAACACTGAACATGTGCTCTGTGCAAAGCATCCTGGGTCAAGACCTTAGCCCTTTCCAAGTTCAATTACAGTGGGTTATCTTCTAAGAGTTTCCTACCAAATCTCTCTGCTACCAGTCTCTCCTCCAAATCACTCATATTTCTTAAAAAGAGATACTCAGCCGGGCATGGTGGCTCACACCTATAATCTCAGCATTTTGGGAGGCTGGGTGGATCACGAGGTCAGGAGTTCGAGATCAGCCTGATCAAAATGGTGAAACCCCATCTCTACTAAAAATACAAAAATTAGCTAAGCATGGTAGCAGGTGCCTGTAATCCCAGCTACTCGGGAGGCTGGGGCAGGAGAATTGCTTGAATCCAGGAAACAGAGGTTGCAGTGAGCCGGGATCACACTATAGCACTCCAGACTGGGCAAAAGAACAAGACTCCATCTTAAAAAAAAAAAAACAAGAGAGAGAGAGAGAAAGAGAGAGAGAGAGAAAGAGAGAGAGAGAGACTCTTCTTAGATTAAAAGATTTAATCTTTTTTTTTTCTTTTTTAAAGTTAGGGTCTCACTCTGTCACCCAGGCTAGAGTGCAGTGACCAGATCATAGCTCACTGCAGCCTTGACCTCCTGGGCTGAGGCAATCCTCTTGCTTCTGCCTTCTGAGTAGCTGGGACTATGGGTGCCCACCACCATGCCTGGTTATTTTTAAAATTTTTTGTAGAGATGAGATCTCACCACGTTGACTGGGCTGGTCTCAAACTCCTAACCTCAGGTGATCTTCTGGCCTTGGCCTCCCAAAGTGGAAAGATTGCTTGAGCCCAGGAGTACAAGATCAGCCTGGGTAACATAGTGAAACCCCATCTCCATTTATTTAAAAAAGAAAAAAAAAAAGTCTACCTTCAATGCCTTTTGCTACTAAGAACCCCACCCTTTCAGTTATCAAGCTCTCGTCTTTATTTTATCCAAAAGGCACAAACCCCTCTGTGCTGTTATTTTTAAGAGCTTTATTGAAGTATAATAAATATGGCATAAAATTCATCCATTGAACAATTCAATGATTTCGGCAACCATCATCACAATCCAGCTGAAAACATTTCCATCACTCCAAAATGTTCCATCATGCCCATTTACAATTAATTCCTACTCTTATTATCAGCCTTAGGCAAACACTATCCTGCTTTCTATCTCTATAAATGTGCTTCTTCTAGCCATTCCATATAAACAAACTCATATGATATATAGCCTTGCATCTGGTTTCTTTCCCTTAGCATAATGTTTTTGAAGTTAAGTCATGTTGTAAAGCATGTATCAGTAGTTCATCCCTTTAAATTGCTGAATATGGCCAGGCGTGTTGTCTCATGCCTATAATTCCTGCACTTTGGGAGGCCGAGGCTGAAGGATGGCTCAAGACTAGGAGTTCAAGACCAGCCTGGGCAACAGAGTGGGACCCCATCTTTACAAAACATAAATTTAAAAAATTAGCTGGGAGTGGTGGCATGTGCCTGTAGTCCCAGCTACTTGGGAGGCTGAGGCTGGAGGAGTGCCTGAGCCCAGGAGGTCGATGCTGCAGGGAGCTATGATCGCACCACTGCACTCCAGCCTCAGCACTAGAGCAAGACCCTGTCTCTAAAACAAAAACAAAGAAACAAACAAAAAACTAAATTGCTGAGCAGTGTTTCATTATATGACTGTACCATGATATAAACAATGGATTTTGTTTATCCATTCACCAGCTGATGTACACTTGGATGATTTCCAGTTTCTTGGCTATTATGAGCAATGCTGCTATGAACATCTGCATCCATGTCTTTGAGTGTACATATGTTTTCAATTTTTTGGACAGATTCATAGGAGTGGAACTGCTGAATCATAAGGCACATTTATGTTCCACTGTTTAAGACACTGCCCAACTTTCCAAACTAGCTGTACTATTTTACGTTTCCCACAGCACTTCATAAAGATTCCAATTTCTCTGCATTCTCAACATCTGACATTGTCTGCCTTTTCTATTTTAGTTATCCTAATTCTAATAGGTGTGAAATGGTATCTCATTGCAGTTTTAATTATATTTCCCTAATGGCTGCTGATGTTGAGCATCTTTCCATGTGTTCACCAGCCATTCCTACAACTTTTTCGGTGAAATATCTATTCAAATCTTGCACATTTTTTTTTTTTTTTAAAGACACAGTCTTGCTCTGTCGCCCAGGATGGAGTGCAGTGGCCCAGTCTCTGCTCACTGCAACCTCTGCCTCCCAAGTTCAAGTGATTCACCTGTCTCAGCCTCCCGAGTAGCTGTGACTACAGGCACCGGCCACTACGCCCAGCTAATTTTTTGTATTTTTAGTGCAGATAGGGTTTCACCGTGTTAGCCAGGATGGTCTCTATCTCCTGACCTCATGATCCGCCTGCCTCAGCCTTCCAAAGTGCTGGGATTACAGGCGTGAGCCACCGTGCCCGGCCTCTTGCACATTTTTTAATTGGGTGGTTTGTCTCCATAATATTGAGTTATAAGAGTTCTTAATATTGATACACATCCTTTATGTGATTTGCAAATATTTTCTTTCAGAAAGTGGCTTGTCTTCTCAACTTTTTACTGTCTTTTGAGGTGGTAATGTTTCTAATTTCGAAGAAATCCAATTTATTATTATTTTTTACTTGTATGGATTTTGCTTTTGGCGTCACATCTAAGAACTCTTTGCCCAATCCAAATCAAATAACATTTTTCTCCTATGACTTCTTCTAGGGGTTTCATCGTTTTTGCATTCAGGTCTATGATCCATTTTTTTTCTTTTATTAGTGACAGGGTCTCAATCTGTCACCCAGGCTAAAGCGCAGTGGCACAATCATAGCTCACTGCAGCCTTGAACTCCTAGGCAAAGCAATCCTTCTGCCTCAGCCTCCCGAGTAGCTGATATCATGCCACCATGCCCAGGTAATTTTTTAAAAAATTTTTTGTAGAGACAGGGTCTCATTCTGTTGCCCAGGCTGGTCTTGAACTCCTGGGCTCAAGCCATCCTTCAGCCTCGGCCTCCCAAAGTGCTGGGATTACAGGCATGAGCCGCCATACCTGGCCCCATTTTGAAAATAGCTTTGTGGAGATACAATTTATATATCACAGAATTCACCTATTTAGTGTGTACAATCCAATGGTTTTTAGTATATTGACCGTGTTATACAACTATTCACCACTATCTAATTTTAGAACACTGCCATTATCCCAAAAAGAAATCCATTAGCAGTCACAGCTCATTTCTCCCTCTCCCTAGCCTCTGGCAGCCGCAGGCACAGCCACTGCGCCACTGCCACTAATCTACTTTCTGTCTCTGTGGATTTGCCTCTTCTGGGCATTTCTTATAAATGAGATTATTCAGTAGATCGCCTTTTGCACCTGGCTTATTTCACTGAGTATAACATTTTCAAGGTTCATCCAGGTTGTAGCACATATCAAATCTTCATTCCTTTTTATTGCCAAATAATATTCTATTGTGCAGACTTACTATATTTTATTTATCAGTAGTTCTATTCATCGGTTGATGAACATTTGGGTTATTTCCACCTTTTAGCTATTATGAGTAATTCATGTGCAAGTTTTTATGTGAATGTATTTTCTTCATTTTTCTTGAGCGTATATCTAGGAGTAGAACTGCTGAGTCATCTAGTAACTAACCATCTGAGAAACTGTCAAACCGTTTTCCAAAGTGGCTGCCCCATTTTACATTCACACTGGCAGGGTATGAGGGTTTCGCTCTCTCCATATCCTTACCAGTACTCACCATTATCATTTTTTAAAATTACAGCCATCCTAGTGGGTGTGAAGTGGTATCTAATTATAGTTTTGATTTGTATTTCCTTGAAAGTTAATAATGATCATCTCTTCAGGTGCTTATTGTCCACTGTATATCTTTTTTGGAGAAATGTCTACTCAAGTGCTGTGACCATTTTTAATTGGCTTGTCTTTTTATTATTGAGCATATGAGTACCTTACATATTCTAGATACAAATTCTTGTCATACCTATGATTTATAAATATGTTCTCCCATTCTCTGGGTTCTCTTTTAACTCTATAATCCATTTTGAGTTAATTTTGGTGATATAAAGAATAGGTCTGAGTTCATTTTCTTTTTTGCTCGTCCCAGCATCATTTGTTGAAACCACTATCCTTTCCCTATTGAATTGTCTCGGTACTTTTGTCAAAATCAACTGACAATAAATGTAAGGATTTCTGGTTCATAACTCTGTTCCACTGATCTATATGCTCTTCATCGTGCCAATACCACACTATCTTGATTACTGTGGCATTATAGTAATTATATGCATAGTAACTTTTAAAATAGGGTAGTGATAGTCCTCCAACTTTGTTCTTTCTCAAAATTGTTTTGGATATTTTAAAGTGTCAAATTGTGCCAACCAAATAATTCCTTATTTTGTAATAAGTTACTTTTTTTTTTTTTTTTTTGAGACGGAGTCTCGCTCTGTCGCCCAGGCTGGAGTGCAGCGGCGCGATCTCAGCTCACTGCAAGCTCTGCCTCCCGGGTTCACACCATTCTCCTGCCTCAGTCTCCCGAGTAGCTGGGACTACAGGCTCCCGTCACCATGCCTGGCTAATTTTTTGTATTTTTAGTAGAGAAGGGGTTTCACCATGTTAGCCAGGATGGTCTTGATCTCCTGACCTCGTGATCTGCCTGCCTCGGCCTCCCAAAGTGCTGGGATTACAGGCGTGAGCCATCGCGCCCAGCCGTAAATTGCATATTTTTAAGTGTATGGTTTCAAATCTAATATTAAATTGATACTCCTAAAGCTAGGAGAAACTTATATAAAAACTTTTATAGTTATTCGACAAAGACTTATTATCCATGCCTTTAAAAACTGTTATTGCAATAGGAAAGACCCATTTGACAAGAATATGTGTACTCTAAAATAACAAAAATTTGGAGAATGATGATGTAGACAGATGTGATACATCTACGGCTGGGAGCAGTAGATCACTCCTGTAATCAGTGCTTTGGGACCCCGAGGTGGGAGGACTGCTTGAGACCAGGAGTTCAAGACCAGCCTGGGCAACACAGTGAGATACTGTCTCCACAAAAACTTTAAACATTAGCCAGGCATGGTGGTATGTGCCTGTAATCCCAGCTACTGAGGAGGGTGAGGCAGGAAAATCGCTTGAGCCCAGGACTTTGAGGTTACAGTGAGCTTTGATAACACCACTGCACTCCAGCCTGGGTGCCAGACTGAGACCCCATCTCTAAAAATAAATTATTTAATTTTTTAAAATCTACAATCAGTTGACTTTAAGTAAAGGAGATTATCCTTGATTATGTGGGTGGGCCTCGTCTAGTCAGTTGAAGGCCTTAAAAGCAAAAACCCGGGTTTAACCAAGCTAGCTGGTCAGGACTCTGATTACCATTCTGAATTTCTGTAGTAGGTTTACTTCTTAAAGACTTCGGCAAAACAAATTATTC
The DNA here is from genome assembly GCF_009828535.3 of Hylobates moloch. NCBI lineage: Eukaryota > Metazoa > Chordata > Mammalia > Primates > Hylobatidae > Hylobates > Hylobates moloch. The sequence goes on along the minus strand of NW_026652290.1, from coordinate 2,371,873 downwards.
CTATTTTCCAACTTGCCCAAATATGTGGAGGGAAACAAACTAGATTTATGAGGTACTGATTTATATAAATTAAATTGTCTTTATATTATGCCTATTTCTTCCTGGATAGAGAAAACAGGCTTGTATCAATGTGGACTTTTATCAATGTGGATACTTCTGTCAAAAGATGAACTTTCATAAAAGCAACCATCTCCGCAAAGCCATACCTTTCTTTGCCAAACAAATGATCTTGGGTTTTTAAAGATGCAAAGATCTTAGAGAAGCATGTATGACCTCGAACTCAAAAATTACAAAAGTACATCCAAATATAGTAGAATCGTGCTCTAAATTGCTTTCTATGCTAATGTAGAAATGCTATACAGAAACTCCCACCATACTTTCTATTACTTAAATGATTAATATTCACACAATTGTTAATAAATCTAAAAATCACCTAATGCATAACATTATTCATTGTTGCATTGTTTGCAATAGTAAGATACTGAAAAAACAACTCAGAGATGTTTATCAATAGGAGACTACATTAAAAAAAAGATGGCATATGCATACAGAGGAATACTATACAGTTGTTAAAAAGCACAAAGAAACTTATCAAATATGAGACAATATAAAAAGATCTCCAATATCTCTGAAAGCAAACAGAGCAAGGTGTAGAACAGTCTAATAGCATGATATGCTTGCATTTACACAAGAAACTCTAAAAGAATTCCAAAGAAACCAAAAGTGGTTACATGGGATGGGAGGTTTAGAGGGAGGAAGGAGAACCAGGTGGATGGACAACAGCGGCGAGAACAAGGCTTTCACTGTACGGCGTTTTCACTCTTTTAAAGTTTGAACCATGTGACTATATTACCTATTCAAAAATAAATAATTCTAAATAATTTAGGCTATTTATTTCTATCTACTTCTATTTAAGGATAGAAAAAAGCTACAAACCCAAGTCTCAACTTGAAATCAGCCATTCTTGATAGGATTTAAATGTTTCTATTTCAACGTGCATACAAAACTAAGAAGTTCCATTAAAAGTACTAAGAAAAAAGCAATTTCCGCTGGACGCTGTGACCATCATTACAAGGACAGGTGATGGTGTTTCTTTCCGAAACACCTGTTCTACAGGCAGTGCAGTTCTAGCCGCTTTCCAGTGAACCAGATCGTGGTCTCAACTTAACACTCAAACTACAAGGTATGTCATCTGGAGAAAGCTGACTCTGCTACTTGCTTTGTTCCACTATTAGTACTCAGGATAAGGAGACTTCTCAAAATCAACCCAGGCTGATTCCTCTACAGGGACTTCAATTATGACACAAAATAGCCTTCATTCCACAAGTTCAAAACCCAATTCCTTGAGAGGTAGAGGAAGACAGTATAGTACGAAGAACACTAACTGGCTGAGAGACTCTGGCCATATCAATTTATTTCTCTGGTCCTCCATTTTCTTATCAGTGAAATGAATGGGAGGCCAAGGCGGGAGGATTGCTTGAGACCAGGAGTTCAAGACCAGCCTGGGCAACATAGTGAGACACTGTCTCTACAAAAAACTTGCCTGGGTGTGGTAGCTCACGCCTGTAATCCCAGCACTTTGGGAGGCCGAGGCAGGCAGATCACCTGAGAGGTCAGGAGTTCAAGACCTGCCTGGCCAATATGGTGAAACCCCATCTCTACTAAAAACACAAACGATTAGCCGGGTGTGGTGGCGAACACCTGTAATCCCAGCTACTTGGGAGACAGAGGCAGGGGAATTGCTCGAACCCTAGAGGCAGAGGTTGCAGTGAGCCAATATCGCACCACTTCATTCCAGCCTGGGCGTGACAGAGAGAGACGCCGACTCAAAAAAAAAAAAAAGATTAAACATTAGGTAGGCATGGTGGTCATAGCCAAACTCTGTCAACGGTTCCTTTCAGGACTAATACTGTAATCCCACAAAGAGCTAGGTCAATTCAAAGATCAGAAGAAAGGCGATGCCTCTATCTAGAACATATATGCAAGCTCAGATAAGGTTTCAAATACACAAAGGTTTGCTGACAGAGACAGTATGTTCTGATTCTATTTTCTATGTTTTAGCTTCAACATAAATAATTTGGTCCACTTGCTGTAAAGACTTCTCTAAGTATAACTTCTGATTTAACATGAATTACAGTTTTACAGTTAAACTTTTAAAAGACTGGTAGAGTGGAGAGGATTATTTAAGACAAAGTATTGAGTGTGCTAATTAACAAAAGTTTTGGTTTGGTCTATTGTCTTTTTATTATCATCACCCAAGATTCATACTTGTACAAATATGCTTCGGGTAACAGCCTTCCAGAGGTTTACCTATGTTAAGTCCCACATGTGAAAGAGCGGTGAATACTTTTCTGAGGCAACAAACACTATTGAAAATTCCAAGCTCAGCAAAGTATGCTCCATATTTTGATCAATAAAAGCCATGTGGCTTAAGAAAAACAGAGCCCACAAATACTGCTGCATATTTTTGTCTATTTTAAAAAGATTTCCTCATGCCGCCCTAAGAATATTTTTGTCTATTAAAAAACAAAATCTATGCCTTGTTTAGCATGATTTTACGTAGTCATAATCAGTCAGAGCTGCTGGGCGCGGTGGCTCACGCCTGTAATCCCAGCACTTTGGGAAGCCGAGGCGGGCGGATCACGAGGTCAGGAGATCGAGACCATCCTGGCTAACACGGTGAAACCCCGTCTCTACTAAAATACAAAAAATTAGCTGGGCATGGTGGCGGGCGCCTGTAGTCCCAGCTACTCGGGAGGCTGAGGCAGGAGAATGGCGTGAACCTGGGAGGCGGAGCTTGCAGTGAGCCGAGATCGTGCCACTGCACTCCAGCCTGGGTGACAGAGCGAGACTCCATCTCAAAAAAATAAAAAAAATAAAAAAAAAAATCAGTCAGAGCTTTATTAAAATACTAATGACCCACAGCTTTATCTTAGACCTTTCTAAAACAATTCTTCCTCATATTCATCTTTGCAAGGATTCATTCCTTGGCACAAAAGCAGTGAGAAACACAGCTCCGGCAGACACTCTGCAGGGATGCGGGCAGGTTCATCGTCTGGCCCCTGCTTTCACCTGGCAGACACTGGACACACTGCTGAGAAACCAGCTCATCTCATTAGTATGTCTCTATTCTACCAAAAAGAGACGAGGCTCTGCTCCAATTCTCACACCTCATTCTGAGATCACCAAAATCTCCATCGGGTCCTAAGCAGACAGAATGTGGCAGCCATTCATCCCCAGAAGTCTTGAGAATAAAATTAAAAGTAATTAATTAAAGTAAAACTACTTGCAATTAAAAGTAAACACCGGCTAGATCATGCAATTCACACTGGTCGGTGCTCACGTAACTGAACTACCTTCTTGTGATTCTCTGCTTTGCTGTCAAAATCCTCCTCCACCTCCAATGCTGATACCACAACCCAGAGGCTGGAGACATTTAAGTGAAGGGATGATTCTAATAACACACATACTTCTATACGTTTCCAATACCTCTGCCCTGTCCCAGAGCTGGTCTCACTCCAAAACCCAGGCTTGCCACTACGCTAGCAAAGGGGCAATCCGAGTGACTCTGATACTCAGATTCCCAAACATTTCTGTTACTTTTCCCCCCTCGCTTCTGACAGCCTCTGCAAAAGCACCAGCACTGCAAATGCCTGTTTGGCTTCCATCCTCCAGCAGGCAATGGAAGCTTTTCCAGGAGAAACCTAATTCTAACCTTTCCAGAGGCCAGGAGACGGCAGCGCAGGGATAGCACCTGGCGCAAGTGCCTGTTTGGATGCCGAGGTCGCCTCCCCCGCTGCCCTCGGACCCCGCGAGGCAAGCAGGCTGTGGGCCGGGCCAGCCGGGTCCGTGCGGGGCGCCGACCTCGCCTGCGACGCCGCCGCAGCCCCGCTCCCCAGGAGCCTCAGTCCCTGCGGGCACGCGTCCCCGTCACGGGACCGATTACAATGGAGGCCGCTCCCGTCCTCCCGTGGAGGGGCTCGGTGCCCTCGGTGACCCTGCCAGACCCCGCAGGACGCCCCGTGGGCTAATTCGCCCGGGGCGGGGGAGACCTCCGCCTTCTCGAAGACCTCCCACGCTCGAAGACCGTTTCGGAGCGGCCGCAACCACTGGGTCCCCGAAGACCCGCGGGGCCCCCTCAGGCCGTCCCGACCCGGACCCCTGCCCCTGCCCCTCTCCCTCCTCGCGGCTGCGGCGCCCGCCCGCCCTCACCGGACTTGGGCGGGTAGCGGTACACGGAATTAGACGGGATGTCCACCTCCTCCACGCCCGCGTGCTGCCGGCTCGTCAGGGCCCCCATGGCTCCGGCCATCCCCCCCCCCCCCTTCACCCGGCCCCCCTCCTCGGTCCGACGCGACCCGGCCGGCTGTGGCCTCGGCTCTGCGGCGGGACCCCCGGCCCCCACCGCGGCGCCTCTGCCGAGGGGCCTGCGGGGCTGGGCCGGGGGCGCCGCCGCCGCCTCAGGCCGCGTGATGTCAGCGGCGGCTCCGCGCGGGGACCGCGGCGGCCCCAGCCAATGGCGAGGCGGGGCGGGAGCGCCCGCGCCGGAGCAGCCAATGAGCGCGGGACTGCAGCAGGAGCCGGCGGCGCGTGCCTCGCGCGGGGAGCCGCGGCTGGACTCGGCGCCCGTGGACGCAGCCCAGGGTCTTGCGGCGGGGGCGGGGGAGGGGGCGGGGGAGGGGGCGGGGACTCGCGACGGGGGCGGGGGCGCGGCTGGGGGCTCGCGGCGGGGCGGGGCGGGACCGGCCGGAGCGGGGACCCCAGGAAGCGAGCGCTGCGCCGGGCAGGGACGCGTCGCCGCTCCGCGCCTGTTTATCCCGGCTCGGATTACCGCGCAGGGAGCCGCCCCCTCCCGCGGTCCGCGAGGCCTGGTCGGGAGCTCGCTCGCCATTGTCCCGGGCGTCCCAAAGCGGGCGGCCCCCGCTCCGCAGCTCCCGCGCCTGGAGGAAGCCTTCCCAGCCCCGCCGCTCAGCGTCTGCTGGCCCTCATGCAGGGGGGCAAGGAGAGGGGTCCCACGATGTATTCGCATCTCTCCTGCCCCGTGTTAATGCTGGTGACCGGCTAGGAAGATGCCGCCTCCCTCTCACGTGCGTCTATTCAAAGCGCTCCCAAGTCTCCTTGTAGCCCTAAAGTTAGGAGAACATCGACTGAGGATAAGATCAAGACATTCAGCCTCTGTCTGTATCTTGGAAACGGGACCCTGGAAACTTTGGAAAGGCCTGAGTGCCAAGACAGTCAACGCAGGCGAAAGCGAACCGGGCCAGGCAGAACCGGGGGCTCCTCTTGATAAAAACACACACAACAGTGGGAAGCTTGGGCCGGCAGAAGACGTCATTCCATTGCTTAATTACAGACATTTGTGTTTTAAACCTTTTATTTTCTTTGTGGGTCTGGTGGTTTTTTTCCTGAGAGAGTGGACTGATCAGCAAAAATTTCAACTGCTAGAACATGACTTTAACAACTTTTCAACAGTGTTCGAAGTACAGTTTGGGGTGTCTGGTTCCCTTGATTAGCTTTGTAAAGCCATTTTACGAAGTATAGGTCTTTCCTGGTTATATTTTGTTTTTGTTTTTTGTGTGTTTTGAGACGGAGTCTCCCTCTGTCACCCAGGCTGGAGTGCAGTGGCGCGATCTCAGCTCACTGCAACCTCCGCCTCCTGGGTTCAAGGGATTCTCCTGCCTCAGCCTCCCAAGTAGCTGAGACTACGGGCATGTGCCACCACACCCGGCTAATTTTTGTACTTTTAGTAGAGATGGGGTTTCACCATGCTGGCCAGACTGGTCTCCAATTCATGACCTCCGCCCCGCAAAGCGCTGGGATTACAGGCGTGAGCCACCGCGCCCGGCACATTTTGTATTTTTCATTGCCGTCTTTTCAGCAGCAGCCAACAGACCTGATGCTAATTGCCTTGGTTTCCTCCAGGGTCCCCAGGATGGTGGGAACCCATCCCTATCATTTATATTGGCTGCTGCTAAGGAAGGCCTGGGTTACAGGGCAAGTCCCTGCCCAGGCAGCTTCTCCCAAGCACCAGAGCTCTCTGGCAGAGTCCCTGGTCCTAACTACTCCAAGGCTTTCAGTCATCCCTGTGGGAGGGAACTAGTGTCCTCTTCCATACTCCTTTCAGCACACACAGGGTCTACCTTGTAACTGCTGGGTAAAGGTAAAATGCAAGTAATGAAGAATCTAGAACCACCTCAAAACACAAGGCCTTCGACACATCACAGAGTAAAATGTTGCCTTACGCTCCTCGGCTCTATTCAGAAGCCTTGGTTCTTCCTGCCCTCAGCATTTGGTAAACTGGACATCCTTTCCCTTTGTGGGTTTATCCATGTCTGAGAGTTTCTTCTGCTTAGCCAGGGCCAGGCAGGGATGTGGCTCAGTCAAGCAGCCCAGTCCTGTTGCTTATGGGGTGTCTGTTCTGGTCCCACCTTGGCCTGACTCTGGGAAGCCAGCTTCTCCATCTTGAATAATACTCCCCAAGCCTAGAAGTTGGTTCCTCCTCCCACGGAGTCATGAGTCCAATGCTTAGAATGGGTAAAGAAAAACAAGGCATAGCACAATAAAATTAGTGGATATTTATGGAACACTGTATGTGCCAGGCTGTTTTAAACACTTCACACGTATTAAAGCATTCAATCCTCCCAACAACCCTATCAAATACATGCTATTTACACCCCGATTTTACAGTCAAAGAGAATGAGGCACAGAAAGAGCACTAGACTTTGAGTTGGACAAATCAAACCCCTAAGCAGCTATGTAACTTTGAACTAAGCCCTTAGAAACTGTCTCTGTTTCCTCCTCTGAAAATAGCCCAGTCTCCAGTGGTTATTGCAAAGATGTAATAAGTGAATCAAGACTCTTTTGTTTTGTTTTGTTTTGTTTTTGAGACAGAGCCTCACTCTGCCGCCTAGGTTGGAGTGCAATGGTGCGATCTCGGCTCACTGCAACCTCCACCTTCCAGGTTCAAGTGATTCTCCTGCCTCAGCATCCTGAGTAGCTGGGACTACAGGCGCCCGCCACCACGCCCGGCTAATTTTTGTATTTTTAGTAGAGACAGAGTTTCGCCATGTTGGCCAGGCTGGTCTCCAACTCCTGACCACAGGTGATCCGCTCGCCTTGGTCTCCCAAAGTGGTGCGATTACAGGCGTGAGCCACCACACCCAGCCAAGACTCATTTTTAAAAGAATGTTGACCAGAGGCAGAAGAGAAAGGGATAGAAGGCAGTCTGGAAACTTCTAGATCAAAGAGACTTTTTGTGAATTAATTGAGCTACAGTCCCACAGTCTACCGTGTAATCACCTAGTGTGAACAATTTTGGAAATAGAATCTCAGCCAGTGCCCCAGGCAAAGGCGAGATAAGCAGCTAGACCCTCAGAGCAGCCGACTCTAGAGGAGCTGGGTCCTGCATTCCTCTGTGGTTCTTCCCCTGGCTCCACTTGGCTCCCTCGCCAAAGATCTGGGCCGGGGAGAGTGCCCGAGGGAGAAGGCAGGTCGGATAGGAGGAAAAAATCCAGAAGTGACTGCATCAAGAGAGCCATAAAAATGTTTTTAACTTGAAAAATGGTCTGGGGAGGGGTTGCACAGTGTGCATAGGGAAATCACATGCAAATCCCACACGTGCTTTGTGGAAATAGCCTTGCAGCACCCTATCCATTTCCACACTGTGGATGCAGCCCTTGGGAGAATCCTAGCAGACAACACAACATCCAAGGGTCTCAGGGGTTTTCTCTAAACATCCCTGGAAGGCAAGGGGCAAAGCCAAGTATTTTTATCACATTCAAGCTCTTCTTCTGTAACTTGGGTCTAAGGGAGAAAGGAGAAGGGTGGGGGAAGTACGGGGACAAGTAACTTTTAGGTGAGCTTGTCCCTTTGGACTTTTCATTTTGTTCATGTTGCTTTCCTGGTTTCAGCCCAGATGTGCCATTTCCACCCTTGTAACACATGCAACAATTAGCTTAGCGCAGGAAGGAGTGAGGGAGCCTGCAGGTGGAAACTGACAGACACCGCCCTGCAGTACAGCATTCCGGAGGCAGCAGGGTTTGGGAGGCAAACCAGTATCTCAGGTGACCTGAAAGAGCTAAGAAAGGTCCCTGACTCTGGGACAGGAAGATGAGAATCTTGGCTGTTCTTAATGAGTACCAGCTCTCTCCAGAAGATAGGGCCCAATCAGCCACACATGGGCCCGATCCTTCTTTTAGTCCTCGACATGTGGCTTCGGTGGATTGAAGCCAAAACCACCAGCAGAGAATGTCACATCCTGCTCCAGATCAGTGGGCTAGGCTAACGTCGACAGAATAGTCTGATCCTAAATGTTTTGGGGCCCTGCAGACGGTTCCTCTGGCAACCTAAGGCTCTCTGTAGAGGAAAATAATCTTGTCCATTAGGAAATCCGCAATCAGGCTTTCATATTTTGCTTTTTGCTGAGTGTGAATTCCTCATTGTTAATTTCATCCTCCACTCTGGGCTGCCAATAAAGAAGAGTTGTTCAAATGGATGCAGACTCCAGTCTAGTTTGTAGCCTATTAACCTATTTTTCAAGTTAAGACTAAAATGAAAGATGATGTTTACACTGCCCAACGTGGTGGGGATAAGGGGAAGCGAGTGGGGCACCCAGAATGTCAACTTTAAGAAGTTCTCATTCTCAGCCGGGCACAGTGGCTCACGCCTGTAATCCCAGCACTTTGGGAGGCCGAGACAGGCAGATCACAAGGTCAAGAGATCAAGACTATCCTGGCCAACGTGGTGAAACCCCATCTTTACTAAAAATACAAAAATTAGCCTGGCATGGTGGCGCACACCTGTAGTCCCAGCTACTCGGGAGGCTGAGGCAGGAGAATCACTTGAACCCAGGAGGCGGAGGTTGCAGTGAGCCGAGATCGTGCCACTGCACTCCAGCCTGGCGACAGAGCCGGACACTGTCTCAAAAAAAAAAGTTCTCACTCTCAGTGCCATGCAAGTGCCTCACCTGCCTCACTCTGGTTCCAGCCCTGCTGCGCAGGCATCTGGCATTGGAGAAATGAGGGGCCCAAGACTCTATTTATGTTTACAGACTAGTTTGAAGAAATTGGGAGAGTCTGTTCTATTTTTTGTTGTTTCTATCAAATACCAGACCCTGTAAGCTTGGTTCTACATGTTCACTTCTGCCTTCATTCTCTTCCTTGTTGGTCCTGCTCTTCTTTTGGCTTTGAGCTCTCTCCACCTGGGACTACACATTCTGCATCCTAAAGTTGGTGTAAAAAGAATGTGTGAGCCGGGTGCAGTGGCCCATGCCTGTAATCCCAGCACTTTGGGAGGCCGAGGCGGATGGATCACATGAGGTCAGGAGTTTGAGACCATCCTGGCCAACATGGTGAAACCCCGTCTCTACTAAAAATGCAAAAATTAGCCAGGCGTGGTGGCACACGCCTGTAATCCCAGCTACTCGGGAGGCCGAGGCAGGAGAATCGCTTGAACCAGGGAGGTGGAGATTGAAGTGAGCCCAGATTGCGCCACTGTACTCCAGCCTGGGGCCACAGAGGGAGACTCCATCTCAAAAAAGAAAGAATGTGAGGCCAACATTTCAGTGCGGCAGGGCAGGCCTGGTAACTCACACCTGTAATCCCAGTGCTTTGGGAGGCTGAGGTGGGAGGATTGCCTGAGCCCAGGAGTTCGACACCAGCCTGGGCAACATAGTGAGATCCTATCTTTACAAAAAAATATTTAAAAATTAGCTGTGCAGGCCGGGCGCAGTGGCTCACGCCTGTAATCCCAGCACTGGGAGGCTGACGCGGGTGGATCGCGAGGTTCAGTAGCTCAAGACCAGCCTGCCCAACACGGTGAAACCCTGTCTCTACTACAAATTCAAAAATTAGCCGGGCGTGATGGTGCACGCCTGTAATCCCAGCTACTCAGGAGGTTGAGGCAAGAGAATTGCTTGAATCCGGGAGGTGGAGGTTGCAGTGAGCAGAGATGGCGCCACTGCACTCCAGCCTGGGTAACAGAGCAAGACTCCATCTTGGGAAAAACAAAAATTAGCTGTGCAAAATTAGTAGTCCCGGCTACTCAAGAGGCTGAGGCAAGAGGATTCCAGGAGCTGGACTGCACCACTGCACTCCAGCCTGGGTGACAGGGCAAGACCCTGTCTCGAAAAAAACAAAAAAGAACATTTCAGCCCAGTATCGACTCCAGCAGCCCTTCTTGGAGAAACAGACCAGATCAAACAGGCACAAAGCCCAGCATCTGCCTCTTGCTACCTAGAGAAGGTAGAATGTGGAAGAGGCAGCGCGGTGACAGCCCCAAACCTTTCCTTAACAAAACAAATACTCAACTGCGGTTACTTAGATCAAAAGAAGAAAATAACAAACAGGGTTTCTTGAAAATGCCTGTCCTGGCTAGATGGTCAGATTTGGAAGGAATCTTAAAGGTGCAGCCCCTCCCCTGACAGATGAGGCAGCTGCAGCCTCTACAGGCTAAGAGGCTCGCCCAAGACCATACGAGTGGTAGCCATGGCTCAGAACCCAGGGATCCCTGGCTCCCTGTGCACTGGGTCTTGATATGGGAAGCTGGTGCTACGCCGGTTTTCTCTCTCTCTCTCCTTGGTGAGCCATCTCCTACAGCTGGCATAAGAGGACAAGCCAACTTGAGGTTGAGTTCTGAAGCTCAACGCAAGTGCACACACGTGTTCAGCTGTTGCAATATCAGTGTGAGCATGCAATCAGCCGCACTCACAGGAAAGTCGTCTGTAACCGTGCTCAAGTCAGAATCAGAAAACCACTGAGCTCCTCTCAGCTGGAGACTCCCTGCACCCTCCCTCTGCTCCTCTGAAACTGGAGCTGAGGTCAGGGCTGCAGAACTGAACTGATCAACCAGTCATCTAACTCCTCCCAGGCACAGGAACCAAAGGGCTGCTGAGAAAAGAGAAATGAGAGGCCACTGAGGGTTCGAAGATCAGATTCTTAGCAAATAGGTTAGAAGTGCCATATGCATGCTAATAGTGTGTCCAGCTAAAGTCTGAGTGCCAGCCAAAGTCCACTACAGACAAGCAATTCGTTTACAATGACACATTTATTTCTGAGCTAATTGCTTGTTTATTTATGTGATAACTACTATCCTATTAGGGTACTTCAAAGACTGCGTGTTGATCTTGACAAAGTAGTAAACAGAAATACCACTTACCGTTATGGTTCTCACAGTAAGCTATTGGAAGCCTTAGATCTTTTTTATGCACCATGAGGTATATATTTATTACATTGTTAGCCGTATCCTGTTATCTTATCTTTTTTTTTTTTTTTTTTAAGATGGAGTCTCTGTCACCCAAGAGTGCACTGGCCTGATCTTGGCTCACTGCAACCTCCACCTCCCAGGTTCAAGCGATTCTCCTGCCTCAGCCTCCTGAGTAGCTGGGATTATAGACATGTGCCACCACGCCTGGCTAATTTTTGTATTTTTGGTAGAGATGGGGTTTCACTATGTTGGCCAGGCTGGTGTCAAACTCTTGACCTCAGGTGATCCGCCCACCTTGGCCTCCCAAAGTGCTGGGATTACTGATATGAGCCACCACGCCCAGACTCTTTTCTAATATTTTTGATCCATGGTTGATTGGATCCATGGATATGGAACCCATGGACTTGAAGGATCAACTTCATAAAGCTCTAGAGTCAAACAGAGCAAGGTTCAAAACCCAGGTCTTCCATTTTTTTTTTTTTTTTTTTGAAAAAAAAGTCCCTCCCTTTTCCCCAGGGTGAAGCGCGGGGGCGCGATCTCCGCACACTGCAAGCTCCGCCTCCTGGGTTCACGCCATTCTCCTGCCTCAGCCTCTCCAAGTAGCTGGGACTACAGGCGCCCGCCACCACGCCCGGCTAATTTTTTGTATTTTTAGTAGAGACGGGGTTTCACCGTGGTCTCAATCTCCTGACCTCATGATCCGCCCGCCTCGGCCTCCCAAAGTGCTAGGATTACAAGCGTGAGCCACCGCGCCTGGCCTCAGGTCTTCCATTATTGTCTGCGTATCTGGGAAAGTTCTTTGACTTCTCTGAGTTCATTTATGCTTCATCCATGAGAACATCTAAAAGCTGTTTGAACATTAAGTTAGCCAAAGCATGTGCAGCCCTCACACAGTTCCTGACATACAGCAGGTGCTCAATGAATGCTAACTTTTTTAATTAAAAAGAAAAAAAGCTGGCTGGGCATGATGGCTCATGCCTGTAATCCCAGCACTTTGGGAGGCCGAGGCGAGCAGATCACTTGAGGCCAGGAGTTCAAGACCAGCCTGGCCAACATAGTGAAACCCCTTCTCTACTAAAAATACAAAAATTAGCTGCATGTGGTGGTGGGTGCCTGTAATCCCAGCTACTCGAGAGGCTGAGGCAGGAGAATTGCATGAACCTGGGAGGCAGAGGTTGCAGTGAGCCGAGATCACACCACTGCACTCCAGCCTGGGTGACAGCGCGAGACTCCATCTCAAAAGCAAAAACAAACAAACAAAAATCCCTTTTTTTAACAAAGAGATTAGCTTCCAAAAAAATAATTTTTAAGGCTGGGCACTGTGGCTCACGCCTATAATCCCAGCACTTTGGGAGGCTGAGGCAAGAGGATCACGAGGTCAGGAGATCGAGACCATCCTGGCCAACATGGTGAAACCCCGTCTCCACTAAAAATACAAAAAAATTAGCCGGGTGTGGTGGCGGGAGCCTATAGTCCCAGCTACTTGGGAGGCTGAGGCAGGAGAATGGCGTGAACCCGGGAGGCAGAGCTTGCAGTGAGCCGAGATTGCGCCACTGCACTCCAGCCTGGGCCACAGAGTGAGACTCTGTCTCAAATAATAATAATAATAATAATTTTTAACTCAGAGTTTCTGGATTTCCAAGTCAGGATATGTATTTGAGAGTCTGCCCAGGATGAAACCGAGGTCCACGCACTTCCCACACCAGGTGGAGGCAGAGCCCAGGGGTTTCGATTTCCTGAGCCATCACTTTTCTGTGTTCATTGAAACTCAAAATGCCAGGAACATGTCTCCCCTATCACATGTGTGGTGGCTGCTAAAGGGCCAGAGAAAAAGCTAGCCTAGCCCTGCTCCTTCTTAACAAAGTACTGCCACCAAGTCACTGCACTAGAAGAAAGCAGGGCCCCTAATCGGCCCTCTTGCCCCTGCTGTCTGGATTAGCCATCTGTGGACGTGTATGGTGTGTGTATTTGCGGGTGTGTGTATTTGTGGGTCAGAGTTTGTCTGCCATTGTTTTGGGGGGTTTGGCTTTTTGTTTTGAGACAGGGTCTTGCTCTGTCACCCAGGCTGGAATACAGTGGCATGAACGTGGCCCACAGCAGCCTCGACCTCCTGTGCTCAAGCGATTCTCCCACCTCAGCCTCCTGAGTAGCTGGGAGTAAAGTGCGCCACCACACCCGGCTATTTTTTTTAAGAGATAGGGTCTCGCTATGTTGCCCAGGTTGGTCTTGAACTCCTGGGCTCAAGTGATCCTCCTGCCTCAGCCTCCCAAAGTGCTGGAATTACAGGTGTGAGCCACCGCGCACGGCCTTCTGCCATTGTTAACTTCTCACTTAAGTGCCATTTGCTAACTAGAGAGAATGTTCAAGTTCACTGAGTTGGGGCCAGCTCTCCAGGGCCCATAGTTCAGGAATTTTGCCAGCCAGTTGTTAAATTGTTGGTAGCATAATGGGAGTATTTACAACACAGAAATCATCAAATGCTGTGAATCACGGCTTCCTGCCATTCTCCAGAGCCAGTTTACCAGCATACCCCTGGTCTTAGGTTTCTTCTAATCCCCCAGAAGGGCTGGGCACATTGCTTCCCATATAGAAAGTGCTCACTAAATGAATGACTATTTTGTTATTGTTGGTGGTGGTGGTGTTGTTGTTTTGAGACGGAGTCTCCCTCTGTAGCCCAGGCTGGAGTGCAGTGGTGGCAATCTCAGCTCACTGCAACCTCTGCCTCCCAGGTTCAAGCGATTCTCCTGCCTCAGCCTCCTGAATAGCTGAGATTACAGGTGGACGCCGCCCCGCCCAGCTAATTTTTGTATTTTTAGTAGAGACAGGGTTTCACCATGTTCGCAAGGCTGGTCTTGAACTCCTGACCTCAGGTGATCCACCCACCTTGGCCTCTCAAAGTGCTGGGATTATAGGTGTGAACCACCGAGCCCAGCCAGGAGTAGTCATTTTTGAGCAATGACTCTGTCCAAGCACTTTGGAATGCATTGTCACCCGAGCTGGAGTGCGGTGGTGTGATCACAGTTCACTGCAGTCTCGACCTCCTGGGCTCAAGCGATCCTCCCACCTGAGTCTCATTTAATCTTCAAAACAACTCTAAGAGATAAGTATTATTGTTCCCACTTCCCACATGAGGAAACTGGAACTCAGATAGGCACAGAGAGCAGGAACTGGCCCCGGGTTCTTCCAGGTTCAAAGCCCTACATTTTACCCATGGATCATCCATCTCACCAGCCTCTGTGGGGAAAGCCTGCCTGGGTGCCAGCCCTACTGCCCACCAAGCTAGCAGAGCGATTCTCCCGGGGTGGTGCCAGTGACAAAGGGCAATGCATGGGGACGTCTCCATCATTGTCACACCACCACCTCCACCTTCACCGTGCCTCTCTCCAGGTTTAATTTTTCTTCCCTTTCCTCCTCACTTCCCTCTGTATTATCAATCTCCCTGCCTGTATCAGGACTATTTCCTCAACAGGCCCTGGGGAACTCTTATCTATGGAAGTCCTTTTTGGCCTTAAGCTTCCCTCTAAGAGTTCTAGCAGATGAGTAACCTGCCCTCCTGCAAACGCTGCCATGAAGCCTGTGCGTAAGCAGCTGCCTGCCTTCAGGGCTGGATGGACACCCTGTTTACCTGCTCAATCCCTTCTGATGACTGGACTCTGTACACAGTGTGGTCAGTGGGTCAGCTCTGATCTGGAAGCTCCCAAAGGCAGGACACAAGATTTTCTCTGACTGTTCCCAGGCCCCAGGGCATGTTGGGCACGGGAGAGTGTGGCACGGATGTTGTTGATGAGGCATATTCTGGTGGTTTCCCAATTCGGTTGTGTACAACCCAGTGCTCTGGTGTTCAGTAAATACTTCCTTCCTCTTTATGCAGAACACTGGCTCTGTGTTTTATTAACAGCACCTCATGCCTGGCCCGGAGAATGATTTGTGTGGCTTGGGCTGTTGGGGTCAGAAATAGCATTCGTTTCTCATTCACTCTGGAGGTGCTTTGTTTCTGAAGGAGAAGGGGAAGGGGCTTTAGGGTAAACAAACTCTTCTCTTCCCAGCACTTGTTTCTTGCTCTCTCTTTTTTATTTTCTCTCTCTTTCACTTTTTTTTTTTTTTCACTATACCTGGACTTCCTGAGTTCCTGACAATTTCTAAATCCTCAAGCATGATCTCATCAGAAACTCTGGCTTCTTTTAACATTTCTCTCCCTTCTGCTGAGTCCTAGTCCATTTAAATTTCCTCTGTGACTCTGGGATTTTTTTTTTTCTTCCTTGAGACGCAGTCTCACTCTTGTTGCCCAGGCTGGAAGTGCAATGGGCTGATCTCAGCTCACTGCAATCTCTGCCTCCCGAGTTCAAGCGATTCTCCTGCCTCAGCCTCCCAAGTAGCTGGGACTACAGGCATGCACCACCATGCCTGGCTAATTTTGTATTTTTAGCAGAGACGGGGTTTCACCATATTGGTCAGACTGGCCTCAAACTCCTGACCTCAAATGATCCGCCCACCTCGGCCTCCCAAAGTGCTGAGATTACAGGTGCGAGACACGGCGCCCAGCCAGACTCTGGGATTTAAAGATAACCAAGTGAAAATAGGTTCATCCTCTTTGACTCACAGCCTGGCTGCCTGTGGAGGCAACGAGGCGCTAACATTCACCTGACCCCAGTCCTCTACTTTCGGGTATGCAGAGACTCTCTTTTGCTGCCTGCTTCAAATTAGAAGAGGCCGTATGATTCTTCGGGCCAGGGAACCATGAACAAAGGTGTATTGCAGTCATGTGTTGCTTAAAGACCTGTCTACACTCCGAGAAATGCGTCATTAGGCGGTTCTGTCGTGGTGTGAACCTCCTAGAGTGTACTTACTTACACACACCTAAATGGCCGAGCCTACCACACACCTAGGCCATGCGGCATAGCTATTGCTCCCAGGCGACAAATCTATACACCATGTTACTATACTAAATACTGTAGGGAATTGTAACACAGTGGTTAAGTATTTGTGCATCTAAACATAGAAAAGCACTTTGGGAGGCCAAGGCGGGCAGATGACTTGAGGTCAGGAGTTTGAGACCAGCCTGGCTAACATGGTGAAACCCTGTCTCTACTAAAAATACAAAAATTAGCCAGGCGTGGTGGCAGGTGCCTGTAATCCCAGCTACTCAGGAGGCTGAGGCAGGAGAATGGCTTGAACCCGGGAGGCGGAGGTTGCAGTGAGCTGAGATCAGGCCATTGCACTCTAGCCTGAGGGACAGAATAAGACTCCGTCTCAAAAAAAAAATTAAAAATAAATAAATAAACATAGAAAAGATACAGTAGAAATACGGCATTCTAATGGAGTGGGCCCACCTTCACAGACGCAGCCCATCATTGACAGAAATGTCTTTATGCAGCGTGTGCTGTGCTCCCAGGCTAAGCACTTAATTGCCGATGCTCAGCTCTCCAGTCCTCTCATTGTCTGCTGGCATGTTCCATGTGGTGCAAAGTGCCAGAGAGGACATCGTTATGGCTTTATGGTTCGTATATTGCAGCTACTCAAATAAAAAAATTATTAATTTGGGAGATAAACCGGGAGATCAAGGTTCCAAAGGAGGAGAGGTTCGCCCCAGGGTCACACACGAGGGGAGCGGCGGAGAGACTGCGTGGGCTGCGAAGGGGGCTGTATTGAGGATTTCACCAGTGGCTGGGAAACGGTGAGCCTGGAGACGTCTTCAGGGGAGGATGAGGACTTGGGGGAATTTGTGGGTTCCCTGGCAGCCTCACAGTGGTTGTCAGACCCTTCCCTCCTTGGAATGTGCCATCACAAGGCATTACACGCAATAGGTGTAATGACGGTGCACTAGCAGGCACACAGTAGGTAGACTGACCATTAGTGCATTAACACACACACACAATACGACTGTCAGCACATTAGCAGGCACACATAATAGCTGGCAGGCCTTGCCCACGGACAGAGTATTTTTCTCTACACTGTGGAAGAATATCTGAGGTCCTCTTGAGAAGCGTGAACTATATTCGGCTAATTTTTTATATTTTGTAGAAACGGGTTCTTGCTTTTTTGCCCAGGCTGGTCTCAAACTTCTGGGCTCAAGCAATCCACCCGCTCACTCGCCTCAGCCTCCCAAAGTGCTGGGACCATGGATGTGAGCCACCATGCCCAGCTCTGCGTTTTATTTTTTAATTCGAGAAAAAACAATCATACACCCAAAGTGTGTTTATAATTTACATGCACAATTAAAAAAAAAGAAAGAGGCCAGGTACGGTGGCTCACGCCTGTAATCTCAGCACTTTGGGAGGCCGAGGCAGGTGGATCACCTGAGGTCTGGAGTTCAAGACCAGCCTGATCAACATGGTGAAACCCTGTCCCTACTAAAAATACAAAAATTAGCTGGGCATGGTGGCTAATGCCTGTAATCCCAGCTACTTGGGAGGCTGAGGCAGGAGAATCACTTGAACCTGGGAGGTGGAGGTTGCAGTGAGCCGAGATCGCACCATTGCACTCCAGCCTGGGCAGCAACAGCGAAACTCCATCTCAGAAAAACAAAACAAAACAAAACAGAATCTCGCTCTGTCACCCAAGTTGGAGTGCTGTGGAGATCTCAGCTCCCTGCAGCCTCGTGCCTCTCAGGTTCAAGCAATTCTCAAGCCTCAGCCTCCCGAGTAGCTGGAATTACAGGCGCATGCCACCACACCTAATTTTTGTATTTTTAGTAGAGACGGGGTTTTGCCATGTTGGCTAAACTGAAATATGCACAATTTAAAGGATAATAAACAATCACCTGTGTACCCGACACAGAATTTAAGAAGTCCCAGACCTTCGAAGCCTCTTGAATGACCTTTCCCAGATGTGTATCCTCCTTTCTTCACCAGAGACTCGGTATCCTCCGATTCGCATTAATCGGTCCCTTGCTTTTCATCATCATTTAATCCTATATGTGTGTATCCCCGAGCAATGCATTGTGGGTTGGCACATTGATTCCACTGCATCTGTGACCCAGTCCCTCTCCCTAACTTCTGGTGGGTGAGCTCAGTGGAGTTCTCTTACCAAGGTAGAGTCCTCCAAGCACGGCCTGGCTCCTTTTCTCTTTTCTGTGACCTCAGACAGCAACTCTGATCCAAACGAGCAACCATAGGTCAGAAGGAGATAATCCAAGAAGGCTCCTTAGAGCAGGGCAAATTGAACCTGGGAAGGATTTGGATAAACAGGAAGGAGAAGAAAGGGAATTTTTGGAAGAGAGAGCAGTGCAAACCAAAGCAAGTTCATAGCCACGCCCATTCGGGGCATCTGTTGGGAGCCGGTGGGGCCTGGGGAGGTGCTAAACTTGGACAGGCAACGGCTGGAATGACGTGCTCCGGGCAGGGAAGGAGACGGGGTGGAGGTCATATCCTTCATCCATGAAAAGCGGCACGTGCTGTCAGGTTGGCCCAGAGACGCCTCAGATTCATCAGGTAAGGCTCAGCCATACTGAGGTAACAGACGGTTTTCCTTCTCACCCATACAAAGGCAGCTGCAGTGACTCAAGAAAATCTTCCCTCGGGGCAGTAATATCATGATCCAAATGGGGAATCTTCCATCCTCTCTCCTAGCTGTGAGTTGGCAAACTGTAGCCCTGAGGCTGCTGCCTGTTTTTGTAAATAAAGTTCTGTTGAAAATTACCCAGGCATGCTGGTGCTCCCCTGTGGTCCCAGGTACTCAGGAAGCTGAGGCAAGAGGATGGCTTCAGCCTAGGAGGTCAAGGCTGCAGTGAGGTAAGAAGGAGCCACTGCACTTCAGCCTGGGTGACAGATTGAGACCCTGTCTCAAAAAAAAAATTTTTTTTATTGGAACACAGCTATACGAATTTTTTTTTTTTTTTTTGAGACTGAATCGTGCTCTGTCGCCCAGGCCAGAGTGCAGTGGCGCTATCTCGGCTCACTGCAACCTCCATCTCCCAGGTTCAAGCAATTCTCCTGCCTCAGCCTCCCAAGTAGCTGAGATTACAGGTGCCTGCCACCACGCCCGGCTAATTTTAAGTAGATACAGGGTTTCACCATGTTAGCCACGCTGGTCTCGAACTCCTGACCATAGGTGATCCGCCCACCTCAGCCTCCCAAAGTGCTGGGATTACAGGCATGAGCTACTGCACTCGGTCCCAACTTAAAATTTTTTATTTTGTAGTAAAGACAGGGTCCCCCTATGTTGTCCAGGCTGGTATTGAACTCCTGGGCTCAAGTGATCTGTCCACCTCGGCCTGAGTAAAATGATGATACTGCTATTTCTTGATTTATCAATTTTAGAAAGTATTTACTTTCAATTACAGTAGATCAATATTTACATATTTAAAACTGCTACCTCTGCATCTGCTTCCCACCCACCATCCTGCAGGGCGCACCCACGGAGATGGGGCTGAGACCTGGTCTGGGCAGCTGGGGGCCTCCTGGGGCACTGGTACATGTTTGTAGTCCCAGCTGCCCAGGAAGCTAAGGCAGAAGGATCACTTGACCCAGGAGGTCAAGGCTGCAGTGAGCTACATTGCACCACTGCACTCCAGCTGGAATGACATTGAGACAAAAAAAAAAAAAAAAAAGGGTGGGCCAGGTGGGAAAGCTGCCTCGTATCTGAAGTCAGTGCCTGCTGCAACAATAGGCCTCTTGTGTTTTGGACATGAAGCTATAGTGGCCTAGCTCCAGGCCCATCCATTTCTGTCCTCCCCAGAGAAAGTGGCTGGGAGTCCTGAGTCTAAGCAGATAACTAAGGACCCCTGAGAAGGAGGACCCTCCTTAGAAAGCTTTTACTTCTTATCTTTTCCTTAGCAGAGAGGCAACCTCCTGTGTCCAGCCAAGTGTCTCTTTGAAAAGATTGCCAGTGCCGGGCATGGTGGCTCATGCCTGTAATCCCAGCAGGTTGGGAGGCCAAGGTGGGCAAATCACCTAAGGTCAGGAGTTAGAAACTAGCCTGGCCAACATGGTGAAACCCTGTCTCTACTAAAAATACAAAAATTAGCCAGGCGTGGTGGTGGGCGCCTGTAATCCCAGCTACTCAGGAGGCGAGGCTGAGGCAGGAGAATCGCTTGAATCCGGGAGGCGGAGCTTGCAGTGAGCCGAGATCGCACCACTGCATTCCAGCCTGGGTGACAGAGGAAGTGTCTCAAAAAAAGAAAAAAAAAAAAAAGATTGCCAGGGACTCACCTACCATTAGACACACCTAGCAAGCAGAGGTAGGGCCACCTTATCACTGGGCTGGCAGGTACAGGACAGAAAGTACTCACCAGTCAGAGTGCTGCTTTTAGGAAATGCCATTAACTGCTGGGAGTGGTGCGGCCTTTGTCCCTTGTGGGACATGTGACATTTGGCGAAAAATGTAATCTGGCATAAGCCAGCAATGAATTCATCACTGGGGAATTGGCTTTCACCTTCCTGCTGCTTCCAACAGCACAGATAAGCTTTTGTATCTTTTCAGTATCATTGAGGGAGAGCTAAGGGGGATTTCAGGGGGCGGACAGGGCTTAAAAAGTCAAATGTGATAATTAAGAGAGCCAGCTCTGGAAGCAGACACCAAGTATCTGGGCTCAAATCTCAGCTCCCTGAGCTAGCGAGCGATGTTGGGCAAATCACTTAGCCACCCTGACCTCCTTCATTTTCCCATTTATTAACTGGGGGTATGCAGACTCCCACCTAACTGGGTAGTTGTGAGTATTAAATGATGTAACCCAGGCCAGGCATCTACCACTTGAGGAGGCCGAGGCAGGTGGACTGCTTGAGCCCAGGAGTTTAAGACCAGCCTGGGCAACACAGCGAGACCTTGTCTCAAAAAAGAAAAAAAATCATTAAATGATGTAAAATCCAAATAAAGAATTTAGCACAGAGCTGGGCTCTTAGTGTGTTCCCAATAGACAGAGCTGTTCTCATCACCCAGGAAGACTGGGATGTGCCTGGAGTAGAAGCAGCTCTTCTGCACAGTCTCCTTCCTCTTTGAGGCAAAAGAATAGAAGGAAAAAAAATGGCCAGGCACAGTGGCTCATGCCTGTAATCCCAGCACTTTGTGAGGTCAAGGTGGGAGGATCGCTTGAGGCCAGGAGTTCAAGACCAGCTGGGGCAAAAAAAAAATAAAAATAAAAATCAGCCAGGTGTAGTGTTGTATGCTTGTAGACCTAGCTTCTGAGGGGGCTGGGCTGGAGGATTGCTTGAGCCCAGGGGAGTTGAGGGTTTCTGCAGTGAGCTACTGCACTCTAGCCTGGGCAACAGAGCAAGACCGCGTCTCAAAAACAAACAAACAAACTGGCCGGGCGTGGTGGCGCATACCTGTAATCCCAGCACTTTCGGAAGCCAAGGCAGTCAGATCGCTTGAGGCCAGTAGTTCGAGACCAGCCTGGAAAACATGGCAAAACCTTGTCTGTACTGAAAATACAAAAATTAGCCGGAAAAACCTTGTCTCTACTGAAAATACAAAAATTAGCCGGGTGTGGCAGCGCATGCCTGCAGTTCCAGCTACTAGGGAGGCTGAGGCACGAGAATCGCTTGAACCCAGGAGGCAGAGGTTGTAGTAGCCGAAGTCGTACCACTGCACTCCAGCCTGGGTGATAGAGTGAGAAGTTGTCTCCAAAAAAGGAAAAACAAAGCATAAATTTGCAATAAAAAATAGCAGCAAAAAATAGGCTATGTTAAACAAACAACGGCTAGCAATAGCGTTGGAAATCCACAGAAGGAGAAGAAAACCATCGTACCACCAGTGCCTCCTGGACCCGAGCCTTCAGGGAGTGTGTGAGTCCAGCCTTGCCCAGCTGCCTTGGCGCTTTGCTGCTTGTTCTCATTCTCTTCTTATTGGCCCTTTCCCATTCTCCTTCTCCTCTCAACACCTTTCTGCTTCTCCTGGCCACCTTGTCCTTTTGTCCTGGCATCTCGAAGAAACAATAGGGAAGCAAGAAATAAAAATTAGAGGATGGAAAAAAGAAAGAACGAAAGGAAAGGAAAGGAAGCGAGGGAGGAAGGAAATGAGCTTTTGGATCAACCAAACCTGAATGGAATCCCAGTGCGACCATCAGTCAGCAGGGAAAAGGGAGTGTTCATGACCCTGAGTGGATTTTGTGCCCTCTCTGAGCCTTGGGCCTATTGGGAGTTCTGAGAGCCCTCAAGTTCCATCTTTCAGCTTTGTTGGATCTGTTTGGATTTAGGGAACTAAGAGGTGGAAAGAAGAAGAAAGGAACAAGAATTTATTTTTATTTTTTATTGTCATTATTTTTGAGACAGAGTCTCACCCTGTCGCCCAGACTGGAGCGCAGTGGTGCCATATCGGTCCACTGCAACCTCCACCTACGGGGTTCAAGCAATTCTCGTGCCTCAGCCTCCCGAGTAGCTGGGATTACACATTGCAGGCACGCACCACCACGCCCGGCTAATTTTTGTATTTTTTTTTTTAGTAGAGATGGTGGTTTCACCATGTAGGCCAGGCTGGTCTTGAACTCCTGACCTCAAGTGATCTGCCCACCTCGACTTCCCAAGGTGCTAGGATTACAGGTGTGAGCCACTGCGCCTGGCCAGAACAGGAATTTAATGCACTGCAGAGATGGAGGTTGGGAATGCCAGTTCTCTACCCTTCCCCCAAACCCAGTACCCAAGAGAGCTGGTGTCCTTTTCTCATCCCCACGGAGGCGAGGAGGGTTCACTCATTTCAAGCATCTCCAGTGGAACTCTTAGTGCCCTCTATAGATCTTTTGGGGAAGGGGCCCTTTGAGAGTCCCACAGAAGTGACAGCTGCAGCAGGAAGGGAGGTAGCATGGGTGAGCTAACCACTGCCTCACTCCACCGCTGGACAGTCTTCCCCTCCACCGTCCCTCAGCGGCCCTACCTGTGAAATGAGATTCTGGATTTGGGGGAGGATTGAAATGAGTTAATAGACATTCAAGTCTTAGAGAGCTGCCTGGCTCACAGGAAGTGCTTGGTAACTGGCAGCTGCTTGTTATGGTCCGGCTATTGTGTGCCTGTTTCAGGACTCATTCAATGACTTGCATTCACAACAACCTTGTTATCCGGGAACGGAGGAAATACTGCTAAGATTGTTTCTCTTCTTGGTTGCTGCCTCACCGCTTGTGCTGGAGCCCAGACCACTGATATAACAAGGATTTTCTTTCTGAGGATACCATGTTTTATTTGTGATTCAAGCCTTTTTTTTTTTTTTTGAGATGGAGTTTCGCTGTGTCACCCAGACTGGAGTGCAGTGGCACAAAATCCACTCACTGCAAGCTCCGCCTCCCAGGTTCATGCCATTCTCCTGCCTCAGCCTCCCGAGTAGCTGGGACTGCAGGCACCCACCACCATGCCTGGCTAATTTTTTGTATTTTTAGCAGAGATGAGGTTTCACCGTGTTAGCCAGGATGGTCTCGATCTCCTGACCTCGTGATCCACCCGCCTCGGCCTCCCAAAGTGCTGGGATTACAGGCGTTGGCCACCGCGCCCGGCCCATGGCATATTTTTATTGCTCTGTTTTACCTACCATACATTGTCCTCTCAGATTAAAATAATAGTACCTTCAGTTAATAACACCTTGCATTTAGGAAGTTGCTTTCCTCCCATCAGCTCAAAGCCCTCTACAAACATGACCTCATTCATTCTCCCAGGAGTGGGGCAGTCCTAGGTTTCCCAGCTATTCATCTCCAACCGGATTCTCAGAAGCCAAAATATGGATTAAGCACTTCCATGTCTCAGGACCACAAATCCCGGGCTCTGTTGCTCTCCTTCCCTCTTCCTGAGTGACCTTAGGCCCACAGAAGATAACTAGAACCTGAGTCTCTCTAGCTTGGGGGCCTTGCCCTCCATGCCTCGCCCAGGTGCCCACAGCTGGGCCCTGCAATTGTTAAACATTACATAAACTGGATAAACTGCCTTGATATCCAGGAAATAACAGGTTTGGCAATTTTGGACTCTTGCTTTCCTTGGGAACTTACTCCTGAATTAAGACCTACGGGCTCATAGGGGACATTCCACTACTGCCAGAAATGTCCCTCCCCAGGGTAGACCCTCCTACTCACAGCCCTGACACGTTTGACACCCGCATGTACTTGTGAAAACCTGGAGCCCCACAGTGACAGTACTTCCTTCTGGGCTGCTTCGGCCTGAGTTCCCTGGCAATGTGTGCTGCCGGCTGCTCACTTTTGTTTTCACCTTGCAATTACTGGACCGGAAGGCCGCAAGCTGTACTGGACTCTCCAGCCACACGCCAGGTCCCAGCCCACGTGTACTTCAGGGCAATTCCCAGGAAAAAGCTGACTCCTACTCCTTCAAAACAAACAAGTAAACAAAAAACGAACCAAATGGAATGAGCTCATTGTAGTACCTGAATTTGTTTTTCATCAGTACAGAAACATTAACATTAATTGTAATGTTCTTGTTTGTAAACTTTAAAAATACATATTGTCAAGTTTTCTTAGATAGGGAGTTAAATCCAATTTAGGCAAAGTCAAGATAGAACCACGACGTGCTTTCTTATTATAAGCCTCCTTCTGTTCTACAGACGTTTAACTGGTTAAAATACACTCTGTAATTAGTAGTTCAGATCAAAAACTCACAAAGTTCTCCTGAAACAGAAACTCTAACAGTGAATCCCTAACAATATTTTATCTTCCCAATCTCTTCTGCCCCTTCCCCAATCTGCTTTAACTCCTAGTTCTTTTCCTACCCCCACAATTCTCAAACACAGCCCTGAAGATCAAACCCTAATCCAGAAGATGGAAGCTCAGCACATACAAACAAATTTGGGGCCAGGCATGGTGGCTCACACCTGTAATCCCTGTGCTTTGGGAGGCTGAGGCAGGAGGATCACTTTAGTCCAGGAGTTCAAGACCAGCCTGGGCAACATAGTGAGATCTCATCTCTACTAAAAATTCAAAAATTAGTCAGGCATGGTGGTGTGTGCCTGTAGTCCCAGCTACTCAAGAGGCTGAGGCAAGAGGATTGCTCGAGGTTACGGTGAGCCATGATCATGTCACTCTAGCCCTATCTAACAACAACCACCATCAAATTTTGGGCTTTAAAGGGCTACGACTGAGAAACAGTATCTCTGTAGAAACACTCACTGTTTGTTATTGTTTGTTTTTATTTGGTAGAGATGGAGTCTGTGCTATGTTGCCCAAGCTGGTGTTGAACTCCTGGCCTCAAGTTATCCTCCTGTCTCGGCCTCCCAAAGTGCTGGGATTATAGGTGTAAGCCATCCCAACCCCAGACTCCACCCCTACGGCCACCCATTGTTTTTTTAAAAGATGGTAGAAATTAAATCTTCATCTTAGCTTTCGTGACAAGCAAGAGAAAAAAAAAAGAAATTAAAGCTTCAGTTAAGTCAACCGATTTAACAAGAAAAAATTCTTGACTTGGCATATTGGTCACTGAGAAAGTCTCACTTTTTTCCTTGCATATTTCCTTGCATGTCATATTTATTGTACCTAAATCTTGGCTTCCACCTTCAGGGAGCAAAGTCTTTGGTCTAAAAACTAAGAAAATACTGCTCGATCCTTGCAGTGGGTAGTGATTAGAAGAGGGCAGGACGCGGGTTCTTAGGGTGCAAGTAACGTTCTGTTAATTGATCTGGGTGTTCACTCGGTGAAAAGTCTGGGAGCTGTACCTGCGACATCGCACTTTCCTAATGTACGTTATATTTCAGTAAAAGATTATTTTTAATTGGACTGCTTGAAAGTTATTTTTAAAAATTACATGCTTTTGAGACTTGAGCAGCTGCAAAGGCTCTGTTTTCTATTTTGATCATTCTGTTTCTCGAGATGACCACATCTTTCAGAGGAAATGAGTCAAAGCCACTCTGTCTTGCTTTTCCAGCTGAGCATGTTCTGTTTCAATGAAGTAATGAATGAACTTGGCGCACCACCCCCAAGCCTACAACAGCAAACAGAGGGCCCTCGGCCAATCAGCAGGCACTCCGGGTTTTCAAGTTGAGTTCAAACAGGACCACCAGAGGCCAATCAGAGCGCGCGGCCCCGCCCCGAACGCCCTGCCGTGACCAACCACGAGGCCGGATGAGCCAAAACACAGCGGCTGGCCAATGCTGGGGAGCCCCACGGCGCCGAGCTCCGCCAATGGGCGCGGCCGGGCGAAAAGAGAAACAGTGAGGGCCCCGCAGGCCGCAGGATTCGAATCGAACGTCCTTACGGGAGCCGGGCGCTGGCGGAGCGGCGCCCCGGCCAATCAGCGGCGGTCCCCGAACGTTGGGCCGGCCCAGCCCCTCCCCGCGCTGTTGTTTGTGGTGTCGGCCGGGCCGCGGGAGCCGAACCACAACATTCGCCGGGCGGGCGGCGGCGGAGCGGCGGCGGCAGCGGTGAGCGCGAGCCCCGGAGCCCCGGGCGGCCGGCCTCCCGCGCCCGCGCAGCCCCGCGTCTGCGTCTGGCCGGAGCCGCCGGGCCCCGCGCCGCGCCATGTCGGTGAACATGGACGAGCTGCGGCACCAGGTCATGATCAACCAGTTCGTGCTGGCCGCGGGCTGCGCGGCCGACCAGGCGAAGCAGCTGCTGCAGGCGGCCCACTGGCAGTTCGAGGTGCGAGCCTGGCCGCCGCGGGGCCGGGCCGCAGGGGTCGGGGACGCCGGGCGGCGGCGGGGGCGGGGAGCGCTCCCGTCGCCGGCCCGGAAGGCGATCGGCGCCCGCGAGCGGGTCTTATGCGCGGGACCGGGGCTGGGGCCGGGACCAGCTCCCCCTGCACGTGGGGCAGCCGAGGGTCGGGGGCCGCGGGCCAGGCGCAGAGGCGGGGAGAGCTGGTGGGGGGCCCGGCCGCTGCGTTTCCTGCCTCCGCCTGGCCCGCCGTGTCACTGCCCTGTTTGTCCGCAGACCGCGCTGAGCACGTTCTTCCAAGAAACCAACATTCCCAACAGCCACCACCACCACCAGATGGTAAGCGGCGGCGGGCAGGGGCGCGGGCCGGGGCCGCTGTCAGCGCGGCGGTGACAGCCATGTTGCCGGGGAGCGCCGCGCCGCGAATGTAAACAAAGAGCCAAAATGTCTTCCAGGAAAGAGCGGCTCCCGGGCCGGCGCTGGCGCCTCCAACTTTGAGGCCCGCCTCCCGGGCTGCTGCTGCTTGGCCTCGGGACTGCTGCCCGGCACTGGTCCCTGGGGGGAAGGGGCGCCAAAGTTGGGGGGAGGGGGGAGGGGGAGAGGGCCGGGGGCCTGGCGAGGGGCTCAGGAGCTGGGGGGCCCCAGAACCAGGGGATGGGGAGGGGGCTCGGGTGACGCCCGGACGTCTGGGGCACTGGGAAGCCCGCGCGAAGGGCCCAGGGAGGGCGCCGGGGGTGCTTGTGTTTGTGGGGACCCCCTCGTGCTGTTGAGTGGTTTCCGCCCTCCCCCTCCACACACACACACACACACCCAGCGCTACAGGGAACAGGAAAGGCATGAATCCACCCTGGCTCAGGAAGCCGGGCTCTACCCACAAAGATCTGTTCAACCTTCCGAAGCCCAAGGGGACTGGGAAGTTGGAAGGACATACATCCCCCAAGCCAGGAGGACACACAGATTTTGACCCAGGATAAGGCCAGGAATGTGTCTTTAATCTCTGTGTTGAGCTCCACCAGCCCAGCACACAGAGAAGTGGTCCGGGGTCTGGATTTGCTTTCTTTTTCATTCTGGCCCAGGCCCGAGCCTTTGCCCTCCTGCCCATGGGGTACCTGCTTTCCTGAGGCTCAGGACATCCCTCCTCTACCCTACCCGCCTAGTTACCTATTAGCCCTGCTGGGGGAGGAGGGGCAGGGCTCAGCGATAGCGATCTTAAAACGTTGTTCCCCAGGAGAGCTGTTGTGGATTCTAGGTGCATTTTTGGAATTTTTAACACTTGGTGCCCTTGCCTTTGGCTCTCTGTTTTCATCTAGTCACAGAGGACAAGTAGAGGGGTCTGTCTTGACCTTTTTAACTAGTTTTTCTCAGAATGGCTGATGCTGTATGTAAATCAAGCAAAAATGGCATTTGAGTATGATGGGAGCGTGGTGCTGGCCACAGGGCTCTTAGAAACCCAAGAGGGTTTCATCTCCAGGAGACACCGTCCCCTGCACTTGACCGTGAGAAATGGCCAGCGCCCGCCTGTGCTTGGGCCTCGAAGCTCCCTGCCACCTCCTGTCAGAGGATCCTTGAGATTTCCTCCCACCAGCTGGGGCCATCCCAGAAAGCTCAGGACTTCCAGATACTACAGCCATTCTGAGGGGCTGAGAACAGGGAGGCTCCCCAGGAAGAGCTGGTCTGGCATCCTGTTTAGTTCCTATTGCCCCTTCTCTGCAAATCCCAAGGAGATGGTAAGTCTCTTTTGAAGCTCCCCTCAAGGAAGGCAGCAGGTTTTGTAACACACATAACCAGTGGGTCCATCAGTGCCCAAGTCTGAGTGCCTTAGCAGCGCAGTGGGGGACACCATCCCTGCTCTCGAAAAGTTCGTGGTTTCTTTTTTTTTTTTTTTTTTTTTTCTAATTTTATTTTTGAGAAAGGCCAGGGCAGGGGGAGTCTCTATATGGCCCAGGCTGGTCTCGAACTCCTGGCCTCAAGCTATCCTCCCGCCTCAGCCTCCCAAAGTGCTAGGATTATAGGTATGAGCCACTGCACCCAGCTGGCAATTTCTTTTCTTCTTCTTCTTTTTCTTTTTTTTAATTGAGACAGAATTTCACTCTTATTGCCTAGGCAGAGTGCAATGGTATGATCTTGGCTCACCGCAACCTTCACCTCCCAGGTTCAAGCGATTCTCCTGCCTCAGCCTCCCAAGTAGCTGGGATTACAGGCACGTGCCACCACACCTGGCTAATTTTGTATTTTTAGTAGAGACGGGGTTTCTCCATGTTGATCAGGCTGGTCTCGAACTCCCAACCTCAGGTGGTCCACCTGCCTCAGCCTCCCAAAGTTCAGGGATTACAGGCGTGAGCCACTGCGCCTGGCCTGGCAATTTCTTTTAGACAAAGTAAGTCAAAGGAAAAAGATTAAAAACAAAAAACAAAACAATAGAGACCAGTAACAGCAAAATGGCACAACCAGAAGTCATGAGTAACTGATAAATGGTTGTCCCGTACATTACTGTAGATTCCCATAGTTGGAAGCTTCCCAGTTGATAAGGAGGGTTTCCCAGTTGGAAGTGGAGAAAGGCACCACAGACTTGAAGTGGGAGGACAAGGTGGGTACAGGGGACAATGGATTTTCTTGAGAACTGGCCGAAGGGCGCATCTGGTTCAAAACCCTGGTTTTACAAAAGCAGAGAGAAGCTCCAGAGAGGTTCAGGAACTTGCCCAAGCTCACACAGGCAGGCCATCACAGGCCTGCCAGCCATCATCCCTGCTGTTCTCTGGTGGCTGTTTGAGGAGACAGGCCTCACTGGCTGGCTCGGGGAACTGGGGAAGTCGGTCACGATGCTGTGATGCAATTGGCCTCCACCCCCACCCTTCATTCATTGTTTCCTGCTGCCGAGAAGTCATCCCCAGAGGGTGGGGGGGCAGGGAGTAGTGGAGGGAGGAGGGGAAAGGTCTGGGTGGGGCCAGGCCTCTGCATTGAGTCCTTCGGCCTCCCCTGAGGACCCCTAGAAAGGCAAGGGTCAGAGCTCCCTTGGTGCCCTGGGTGCTGACATGGTGTGGGGCTCAATGGACAGGGTGTGCTAGTGTCCCCCTTCCATGTATCTTATACCCCGCCACAACCTCCGGTTTCTAGCTGTGAAAGCTCCCTCTTTTTTTTTTTTTTTTTTTTTTGAGACGGAGTTTTGCTCTGCCACCCAGGCTGGAGTGCAGTGACACGACACGATCTCGGCTCACTACAACCTCCACCTCCCGGGTTCAAGTGATTCTCCTGCCTCAACCTCCCAAATAGCTGGGATTACAGACGCCCATCACCACACCCAGCTAATTTTTGTATTTTTTAATAGAGACAGGGTTTCACCATGTTGGTCAGGCTGGTCTCGAACTCCTAACCTCAGGTGATCCACCCGCCTCGGCCTCCCAAAGTGCTGGGATTACAGACGTGAGCCACTGCGCCCTGCCAAAGCTCCCTCTTTCAAGGCGAAGAGCCCTCAAGTCTTGTTCCCCCAACTCCTGTGCCTGGGGGAGGGGCCAGTGTTGCTAAAATTAGGAGAAATTCAAAGAAGGACTCCTGTGGCTTCCTGGGAAAGGGAGAAAGCGGCTTTGAGGTCCCAGCCAGTTTTGTGTGGTCTTGTTCTCTGTGTTGCCTCTTGCCCACGCTGCTGACGAGGTGCTCCTGGATGGCACTCCAGCCCCTGCCCCCAGGGTAGTGGCAGAAGACAGCAGATGGGGGACTGTAGCTACCCCCAGGGAGAGGACTGAAGGGCTGGACAGACTGAGAAACTGCAGCCAAGGGCAGCTGTGTGTGCGGCCTGAGGCTACAGACACAGGACATTGAAATCCCTGGTTTGTGTCCTCAGGGGGCCCACATATAAAGGGACTCTTGACTCTGCCTGTGCAGCGTGGCCCAGTAGATGTTAAGAGCTTGGGCCTGCAGACTTGGGAGCGGGGAGGTCCGTCTTCTCAACTTGCCCTCTGCTGTGACGGCATTTTCTGGCAAGGGACTTGACTTCTGGGCCTCAGTTTCCTCATTTGTCATAGAGAGAGGATAATTGAAGCCACTAAGTGTCATTGTTAAGGGAGGCAAAGCCTTCAAGTCCTGGTGGCTGTCACCCTTAGTGTGGTGTGAACCCATCCACCAAGGTGGTTTAACTTTTCCAGGGTTGGCACAGGAGGGAGAAGCCTCCCCGCTGGCCGCTCTCCCTTCCCTAGCAGCCTGGGAGCATCTGAGGGTGGCTGGTGGGGCAGCCAGCTGGTCTCCCTGCCCGGGGAGGGCGCGGAACAGTGGTGTCCTGGGCTGCCCCCTTGCTCTCTCACTTTAATCTGACACCTTAGCTCCCGGGTGCAATTAACCATTTACTTTGAATGCTCCTCGGGGTGTCATTTCCAGGCCTCATGAAACCCTGTTGGTTTTTATAAGGTTATTGGGTTTTGTCTTTGTTTTCTATTTGTATTGGCTCGGGGAGAGGGCACTTTTGTCCTGTGGAAGCTGCTTGTGCGAAAATGAATGAAGCTGAAAAATGGGAGTAAAGGAGCGGCTGACCTGGGTAAGCCCCATCCAGTGGCTCGGGGACCCCCGAGGCAGCCTCCCCACACCCGTGTTCTCTCCCCGCAGATGTGCACTCCCAGCAACACCCCTGCCACGCCGCCCAACTTCCCCGACGCGCTGGCCATGTTCTCCAAGCTCCGCGCCTCCGAGGGCCTGCAGAGCAGCAACAGCCCCATGACAGCCGCAGCCTGCTCCCCACCTGCAAACTTCAGCCCCTTCTGGGCCTCGTCCCCGCCCAGCCACCAGGTGCCCTGGATCCCGCCCTCCTCCCCCACCACCTTCCACCACCTCCACCGCCCACAGCCCACGTGGCCCCCAGGAGCACAGCAGGGGGGCGCCCAGCAGAAAGCCATGACGGCCATGGACGGCCAGAGATGAGACTGGATGCCGCCGGGCGCTGGGCTGGAGCTGGGGGCAGCCCAGGGTTGTGGGGACACAGGAGGGCCAGGGAGGGGGGAGCCGGGGAGGGCAGGGGGTTTCCCGAAGATCGCACTGGAAGATTTTATAAAAGAATTTTTGTGGGTGAGGGGGATAGTAAACTTCCTGGGCCACTTGGGTCCTTCAGGAGTTTTTCAGGCAAGTTTTTCCTCTGTTTTTAATATATAACTATAATATATATGAATATATAAATATAACTAATGTGCGTGAGAATGGGCCTGGCACACCTGGGGTGCTTGGGGCTAGGGCCGCCATGCTGCAGAGCCGATGGAGTGACGTTGGAGGCACAAGGCGTCTGTCAGCTGCCTCCTTTAACAGCCATGCCTTCTGGAATCTGGAAGAGGACACCTCTCCTGCAGTCACCGGGCAGCCACATAGCGGCTGCAGGTCCCGGGAGGGCCTGAGGCCAAAGTTGTGGAAGGCCCTCTTGGTATCAGGGCTCTCCCCATGGCCTCTTCCCCACCTCTGATTGCTGGTTGTGGCCCCATAGCTCTTGTCACCCCTGTCACCTGCTGAATGTGCAGGGCCGATGTGGCACTGAGGAGCTGACTTCGGTCAAAGGCCAGGCTCTGCCCAGCAGGGGACCTGACTGCCCTGGGCGCCCTGCCCCTCCCGCTGCGTGTCCAGGTCCAAAGTGGAGAGCCTGCCTTTGGGTTTAGTTCCCGAATCAGAATCCCATCTCACCAGGGTGAAATTTTAATTTAAAAACTTAAAAAGAGACTTTTCTAACTTCCCTGGTTTGCGGTGCTTTTATTTCCGTTGGTGGGAGAAGCGATCTCCTCGGAAGAGGGGTGGTGGAGGTCCCTTGCCACTGGGCTGGTCTGGATGTTTTTTGCTGTGGGATGGTCACACCAGGGGCTCTGACAGCACGGTCCAGGTTGGTGGGGGGAGGGGGGAGGGGCCAGGGTCCGTCCTGAGTTTCTGTGACCTTCCCTTCTTGGCCCCATCGGTGTAGCCCCCACCCACAGAGCCCTAGTGAGAAGAGCTGGAAGCCATTTCTATCTGCGGTGGGGAGAGCTTCCTTCTAGCTGGCTCCCCAGGCCCTCCCAGGAGGCATCTTCCAGCTGAGCTCATCTCCGATATTCCTCCCCTCAGCTT
The DNA here is from genome assembly GCF_009828535.3 of Hylobates moloch. NCBI lineage: Eukaryota > Metazoa > Chordata > Mammalia > Primates > Hylobatidae > Hylobates > Hylobates moloch. The sequence goes on along the minus strand of NW_026652290.1, from coordinate 2,339,103 downwards.
CCCAGGGCAGTATGTCCCCTTTGGGTCATGGCCCGTGGAGTGAGCCAAAGTTCAATTAAGGCTGGCGGGTCCCCAGAGGGGCCTGCTTCTATTCCCCCTTCCCCGAAGCCCTGCAGGCGTCAGCATGGGGTGAGGCTACCAGTTCCTGACCCAGCAGCTCGTCCTCAGGTGGTCCTGCTGCGTGGGAGGTCAGCTGCGTGGGGAGCCTGTCTACCTGGCTGATGGGGGTGATGGCGGCGTGGCTGGGATTCCTCCTCCAGCCCTGCCCTTCGCCACCACACACTGTCCGGGCAGCCCCTTCCTGTCCCGTCCTCCCGCCTTGCCCTCTGCTGGGGTCTACAGGGCCCAAGTCCTGCTGGAACACAGGCAGGACAAAGGTACTGGAGGTTCAGGCCGGAAGTGAAGTGAGTCGAGAGGGGCCGGGCCCGGCACCCACCGCATCCTGCCTCCGGGCCTCCTTGGGCCCCTCAACGCGGTGGGGCAGCCCCTCCTCCAGTGGAGCGGAACGGTGGGTCCCGCTGCCCCTCCACTTCTGCGTGTGACACGGACGTGCTTGGAAGCTGGGTTCGTCCTTTCAGTTTTGTTTCCTGGTTGGAAACCCCTGAGACTCCTCCCCCTCCCCCGCCCCTGCCCACCTGTGCTTTCCCAGGCTGGAAGGGGCAGCCCCTCTCAGCACGTGGGTGGTTAGGATGTGACGTCCCCGGGCCTCCTGGGCCTGAGCCGGGGTCCACCCAGGTGTGGGCCATGCCCAGGTGCGGGAATGGTCAGGGGTTGGCCTGGCTGGCTTAGGGAATGTCGCTCTGGGACCTTCTGTGGGCGTGGGGAAGGCCTGGGTGAGGAGGGCTGGGCTGCGCCTCCCTGCCAAGCTGGTGAATTTGGCTTCTAGACCCGGGAAACTGAGCCGACCTGACATTTCACAGCCAGGGTGGGGCCCGAGAGCAACCGAAGCCCAGCTGGAGCGGGGGAGGGGCGGCCCTGCCTCTGCCTCCTGCCTGGGGAGAAAGGGGCTGGGGCCCAGGGGTGCCCGCCCGGGGCTCCGCTGTCTGAGCAGCTCCTCTCTTCTGTGCAGCTCTGAGCGTGACATCATCACATGAAGACTCCCTGGGTCTCCGCAGAGCAGGCCGGGAGGGAGCGGCCACCCGACCCAGCCAAGCCTGCCCCGCTTTGCCCACGCCGGGGTCAGGAGCCAGAAGCCTGTTTCTGGGCTGTTTCTCGCCACATTTTCCTTTCCTGTGTGATATTGTCTCCTCACACCCCAAAGCGGGCCTCTTGCCCCAGACATCCCTTTCCCATGCTGGGGAGATGGGAACTGGGGGTGGGGGGAGCCCCTTTGTCAACTCTGAGCACTTCCTTTTCTCTGAGGAGGGAGCCTCTGAGGCAGAAAGGCTTTGGTGACCTCAGGGCTTTATAAACCTCAGGGTGGGGGGGCCACTCTCATCTACTGGGGCACCCCTAGAATCTGGCTGGAGCCCAAGCTCAGGAGGTCAGGGGTCTCCTTGGTCCCAGGAGCTTCAAGTGGGTTGCAGCAGTGATGGGGGCTCGTCTCTAGCAGTTGCTGCACCGGCCCGAGCTCAGTCCCACCTGCACTCCTCTGTCCCCTCGCCTGCCAAGACCTTTAGCGAGTCCCTTGCCTGCAGGTGTCGGGGCTAGGGCAGAGGGAAGCAAATCACAAGCAACAAGTGCCAGGCTCGCACCACCTCTCCACCCACCGCCTGGATGTCTTTTTCTAGGAGGGGAATGGGGAAACTGGGTCACAGCCACAGCAGCCCCTGGTCTGAGCCTTCAGGCCCCGGCTGTCTCTGCAGCAGCCCACTCAAGGGAGAGCAGCGGAGGGCAGCACACAGAAACCTGCCCTGCCGGCTGCAGGGGTTCGCCTCCAGCCACTGGCACTGCTTCCCCGGAATCCCACGCCAGGGGTCAGGAACCACCCTGAGCCAGCAGCAAGAGCACAGCAGGCAGCTGCCACCATCACCCCCAGAGTGCTGGACACTGACAGCACGGGCCCCAGCCCCCCAGGCTAGAAAGCGGGTCTAGAGCCAGAAGGCAGAGCACCCCGGATCTAGCTGAGGCCAGGAGAGAGCTGGTGGGGTGAGCGCCCGCCCAGCTGGTCCAGGGGCCAGGAGTCTCCCTGTCCCCAGTGCAGTGTCCAGCCTTCCCGAAGCCCCAGCGCCCTTGGAGAATGGAAGCTGAGGACTCACTTTCAGGCTACAAACCAGACCCACTGTCCATTAGAAGGTCTACCGAGTGGGCGGGCCTGGGGGTGGTCTGGAGGCACGTGGGGGGCTGCCTGGCCAGCAGCGGGTACTTCCCTCTCCCTGCATCTTCCTGAACCAGGACTGTCAGAGAAGATTCGCCGCACCTAAACTTCCTCCTGAACGTTTACTTACACCTCCGCTCACTGAGCAGTGCTGGACCGCGGCCCCCGCGTGGGCTCCTCGAGCCCCTCCCCAGGAAGCATGTCCATGTGCCTCTCCAGCCCCGTGTTTGCCACCGCGGTGGAGCTGGGCGGGTGGGCTGTGTTCGGCTGGGAGAGACGGCCCTCGGAGGAAGGTCTGTCTTTCTGTTGACGCGAAGAAACTGCAAGACAGGGGGGCTGAGCTTGCTCAACACATTCCCCAAGCCCACCAGGGGTCACCCCAGCCTGCCCAATGCCCAGGGAGGTTGACAGCAGTTCTGTTCGCCGGGCTGGGCTGACACAGGCTGGAGGGGAGCTGCCGGGGCCGGGGGGCACGGTGCAGACCCATCTGAGCTCCTAAGCAGTCATGAAGCCCCTTCATGATCTTTGTGAATGGAAAGTAAGCAAACACGTCCTTCTGCAGGAGCCAAGAGCTGCCTCTTTGGTAGTTTCCTGTTAATACAGACACGAGACGACATCCACACCGACAGACACAGGAATCTTCCTGAGACTACCAGTCCCTCTCTCCTGCTTCCAGAGCATTTTCAGTGCCCTTAGAGTAGACACTGGGAGAAGGGAGCTAAGTATTCCCAAGAAAACAGAGTTCTGGGAGCCAGGGTGACAGTCATGTGCTCACTGTCCACCACTGAGACCTGTCATTCCCAGCACAGCCTCTGGGCCAGAGGGCTTGGCTTTGAACTCCAGTTCTGCCACTTCCTGGCCGTGTGACCTAGAGCAAGGACCTTCACCTCTCTGTGCCTCAGTTTTCTCAGCTGTAAGTGGTGCTAACGATGGTCCCTACCTCTAACTGCTGCTATGTGGATTAAAAGTGGTTCATCCATGTAAAGCTCCTAAACTACCTGGCCTGTGGGGGGCCCTGGATGATGGCGAGGAACCATGACCACCGCAGCCACTTTTCTGTTGTGATTTCCTCCTCCCTCAGCCACGGGTCCTCACTGAGGGCTGGAGTGATGCTGGAGCGCATCTAGCCGAGGGGCAGGGGAGGGTGGAGGCTCTGGTGGGGGGATCCCTGAACCTCCCGCAGGGGTTCACAAGGAATGTGGGTGCATAATTGTTTTATAGGAGGAAGGTCGGCAGCTTTTATTAGGTTCTCGGGGGGGCCTGACTCTAAGCAGCACTAACCCAGCACCCCCTTGATGACAGATGAGGAAACTGAGGTCTGGAGAGGGGAGAGCCCTTGTCGAGAGTGACCTTGCCCAGGGTCACTTGGCAGTGATCCAGCCTCCTGGCTGCAGGGCCTTGTATGGCCCCAAACCCTCCTGACCTTCAGGCCCAACTTAGCTCCTGCGGAGATCAAGGACCCAAGGGATCTTCCGGGCCGGGGGGCAGAGAAAGGTTCCTCCATGACAGGGTCAGGGGCCTCTTGGGGACCCGGGCATGGCCTGTGCCCAGCAGCCACCATGCAGAGCCCAGGCGCACGAGTTCCACGATAGTCAGTGCACGTGAGCAGGGCAAGGGCATGGACCTGGAGCCAGAGATGTGGGTGGTGACCCTGTCCCTATTTCATCTTCTGTGGAATGGGACAGTAACGGCACCTACCCACCTCCCAGAAGGGGCACAAATCACTCAGTCACTCGGGGTTTCTCTTTTCCACACCCATCCCCTCCTTCGGCTCCCAGGCCCTCCCCTCTCCAGGGAGATAAAGGCCCTACATGAGCAGGAAAGGGGGCCGGCAGGGCCAGCGGGGAGGCCTGGCAGGACGCCCCACCCAGAGGGAAGCTACCTGAGGTGTTGCCAGCCGACATCTGGGTGATCTGTGGCCGAGAGGGCAGCTGACCATTGCCACCGAGGGATGGCAGCCTGTGCTCGTGGGGCCTGGGCTGCTGGGACTTGCACTTTGAGGTCCCTGAGCCTGATGGGGGGCAGGAAGGAAGGGTCAGTGCCGAGGCAGCGGTGAGAGCTCTGTGGGAACCCCTGGGGGTGGGGAGAGGGCCGCAGGGCTGGTCATGGCCGGCCTCAGCTGAGTGAGGTCCTCGTCATTCTGAATTTGTGGCTATGCCCCAGAGAAGCGGTCTTCATTCATTCTCGTGGCCACCCACCCAACCCACCCACTCGCAGAGTCCCTGAGGACCTGCGCACGTCAGCCCTGTGCCAGGTGTGGGGTGAGTTCTGACCTGGGGTTTCCAGGGCAGGAAGGGAGGCATCTAGAAAGGCGCATACACAGCTAAATGCATGATGGGAAGTGACAAAGCGCAGGCTTCGGGCGTTGCCACGGGAGGCGGGCATTCGGGGGCTGAAGCGGTGGGGCTCAGCAGAGGGTACTGTGCTGAGTTTTGAAGGAGGAGGAGGCCCTGATGATGCCATGGACAGAGGCCAAGACAGGAGAGCCCAGCAGTGCAGCCGGGATGGAGGGTGGCAAGAAAACACGGGGCCACCCCATCCTAGCTGATGGCTGAGGCTGGACAGCTGTCCTCCACCTGTGAACATTTACCTGGTGACTTCTCGAGAAACTTGAACATTTGGAGTGAGGGGAATGGAGAAAGAAGACACCCAGGGTCCAGTGGCCCATAAAAGTGCCAGGCCCCACAATGGATGCACGCCCTGTGGGACCCAAGTGAGGTGCCTGGGGGCCTCTGGACTCCACTCACTGTCTTTGCGGAGGATGCCCGGCAGCCTTGTGTCCATCCGTCCCTTGTAAATGTGGCCATCCAGGCCCAAGATGTCCACCTCATCACACTGTAGAAGTGGACAGATATAACCATCACCATTGTCATCACACTGTAGAAGTGGACAGATAACCATCACCATTGTAGCAGCCACAGCCCTCCCCCGGCCCCTCTACACAGGCCTGAGGCACAGAGCACTGTGGTCTCAGAACCCTCCTGGGGGGCTCTGGGAGGCACTAGGGTGGAGCGAGAAGGTGGAGGGAGGTGAAATGGTATCTGGGCCATGGTGGGAGGCTGGAATGCTGCTGGGCAGGCAGGTGGCCGGTTTGAATCTTTCTTCCCAGAAAAGGGTAAGAACCTGAGGCTTTGACTGGGTCTGATTAAGGAATTGCTTCAAGGCAGAGGGCTGGCTGATTTCTGGTGCCTTTAGAGAATGACTCAGGAATCTGGAGCCGTGTCAGGGCCTCCCTCCCTGGTGGCTCCAGGCAGGGCCCTGACCTTCATGGCAATCTGGATCTCTTCAGTGGGATACAGGCCTCGGGGTAGGTGCTGCAGGCGGCTGCGGTGGTAGGGGTAGGTGAGGGTGTGGCTGCCCCCGCAGTGCCGGGGCACAGTTGAGTAGGTGTAATCAGCCATATCTGTCACCCTGTGATGAAGACAGGATGGAGTCATTGGGAGCAGACCACCAGGGATGTGACCTGGGACTCACCCACCATGGGGCTGACCAGAGGGAAGTGGAGCAGCTTCTCTTCAGGGGCTGCTGGGAGGTAGAGCAGCAGGGCCCAGGAACAGGCGGGTGGGGGCAGAGCAGCCGTGAGGCCGAGCCACCCCAGTGACTGTGCACATGGGCAGGCGTGCACACACACACCCACACACTCACACACATACTCATACACACAGTCACACACACGCACACACACGTACTTATGCACATACATACACACGAAGATACACACGTACTCACACACATACTCATCCACATGCACACACATATACACACACGTACTCATACACACATGTACTCATACATGCACATACTCAAACACCCACACTCACACACTCACCCCCACACTCATACACACACACACTCATACACCCTTACACACACACATTGACACACCCATAGACACACGGCTTACACACATTACACACACACTAACACCCCTCGCCCACACTTTTTCCACACACACACACACACACACTCACTCCCTTTTCTCCCCCAGCAGTGGGGCAAGGCGTTTGCACAGCCGTGCATGGGCAGAAGCCAAGCCTGGTTGCTGGGTGCCTGCTCCCATGGCCTTGCCCGCCTCTCCTGTACCGTTTGTAGCAGGGGGAGCCCAGGCACTGGGTGTGCAGCAGCTCGCGGATTATCTGGCTGCTGGCCTTGGCGGAGCCCCCGAAGTGGATCTGCACCTTCTCGATGTTCATCAGCATCTTGGAGTGCATGGAGCGCAGGCGCCCCACGCTCTGTTCCATCTGCGCCAGGTCACCCCGAGGGAAGGCACTGCCCAGCTTGAGGCTACAGGGTGTGAGCAGAATAGAGGGAGGGTTGGCCCATGGCGGGGGCCTTGACCTTGTGTAAGCCGAATCCTTCAGTTCCGGGTCCCTTTTGTGCAGGACCCAGCTAGGCTGGGGGTCGCTGGGCAGCTTGACCCCTCAGCAGTAGTCCTTTCCACAGCATCTGAGGGCCAGGCTTGCTGGGAAGGCTTTCCTCAGATAGGAAAGGGCAGGCCAGCCAAATGGAAGAAAGCCCTGTCTGCAGCTGCGGGTGGAGGAGCTGAGGGCAGCCCCGGGCCTTCCCATCTCGGTGCACCTGGCCCCGCATACCTGGAACCCGTAGGGCTCCAACAGCAGCCTGAAGTCCTCTGAACTATAGACTCCCATCCTTAGGAGAAGGGGAGCAGCAGAGAGGCGGGCAGGAGCCGGAGGGAGCATGAGATGCCAACCACCAGCCTCGTTCGTTGGCTGAGTCCACCCTCTGGCTGAGCTATGCCGGACCCTCCCCCCACCGCTCTAATCCTGGAGTTGCTGAGACAGCCGAAGGCTGGGGAAGAGGTGGAGAAGTAGAGGAGCTCTCAGAGGCAGCTGGTGCCCTTGACAAAGTCCCACCGTAACTCCCAAAGGCAGGTGTGACTAGGTCTGCCTCCTACGCTCATGCCCCGGGAACTGCCAGGGAGCTAGTTCAGAAATCGGCCTGCGGCCCCCACTGTCCCACTCCAAGGAGGAGGCTCTCCACACTATCCCACAGCGCTGCCTTCTGTCACGTTCCGCCGGGCCCTCCGGAGTCATCCCTGTCCCCTGCCTTCCCCATCCTGGCCCCAGACCCTTATGTCCCATATGCTGTCCCATAGCATACTTGCGGCTATGCTGCCGGACCTGCTCCAGTTCAAACACCGTGTAGGGGCGGAGGGAATGGTGCCCAGGTAGGCCTGGACCCGCGGGGGTCACGGGGATGGCACTGGACAGGGACAGAGGGAGAAGGGGCGGGTCAGAGTGGGACAAGTCCCGTCCCCCAAATCCACGGGCCTAAAGAACCTTCCCACCCGCCCCCGGCCTGGGAGGGAGCGAGGGCTGGAAGCAGACGCATGAAAGAAAGGGAGAGGGCAGGTGGACACAAGTAAGGGAGGAGATGCAGCCCTGCCATGCGAGGCCATGTGCCGGTGGTGTGGGCACTCACTGTCCAGTCACAGGTGTCTCCAAGGGCCGGTCACATGAGAGGCAGTGGAAATGTGCCAGGAGCTGCCTGTTAGGAATGGGATGCACACGCAGGGTGAGTGCTCTGCCCGGAAGACCCAGAAAGGCTTGGGGCTCTGCAGGCCAGGCAGGCTGGAATCTCAGCCCACCAGGGTGCAGATCATGTCCCTGCTCCCCGGGAATCCATCTGCTCCCACCTCCGGGCTCACATCCCAGACCTCCCTGTCCTAACCCAAAGCCAGCAGGCTTCCCATGGGCCCCTGAGGGTGCCCTGTGCAAGTCTCGGGCACCCCCTGGCGGCCACGAATGGGAATCCTGGAATTCAAGCCTACCACGGGCCGGGTCCTGTGGGCCAGGCCCCCAGGAGCTCTCAGCTGTGGGTACTGAGGACCTCTCCCTGTCCCAAAGGCCCAGCTTAGTTCAGCCAAACCTAGGGAGCCTTAAGCCTCCCCTCCTCCCTTTCTCTGCTGTAATACGAAGGGGCCTGGGCTAGAAGAGCGTTTCAAGCTCTAAAATTCTGTCCCTCCAACCATGAGACAGTCCTGGGCAGGATCTGCTGTGTGCTGGCAGGAGCTGTTTGTCTGGAGACCCCCAGCCCCCTCTGCCCTCACCCCCTGAAGAGCGTGCCAGCCTCCTCCCCTGCCTCCCACGCCTCACCTCCGCATGGCAGCCGCCTCGTCTGCCTGGTAGAGTGGGGGGCGCTCCCTGAGCTGCTGTCGCAGCGATTTCCACCGATCCTCCAGCAACTGCTTCACTGGGTCCAGCTCCAGGCGGTCCAGCTGCGGCGGGGAAAGGGGGGCCAGGGGACCTCTAAGGAAGCAGGTAGGGGGCTGACCCAGGAGAAGGTGGTGCTGTCCCGATCCTGGGGGCAGAGCTGTGGGATGGAGAGCCCTGCCATGCCCCTGCCTCACCTTGTTGTCCATCTCTGTGAGCAGCTTGTCCAGCATCTTCTGCCAGTCCTGCTCCTGTCCGCTCATCTTGGCCACCAGCTCCTGCATCATGTGGTTCAGCTGCTCCGTGGTGGCATCAAACTGGATACGGCTCACTTTGGTGGCCAGAGCACTCTTGTCGGCTTTCTGCCCAGAGACAGACAGAGGTCCCCGCATCTGGGAGATGGCCATGGAGGGGCCCTATTCCCTGGGGGCGTCGACCCCTATCACCAGGCAGGTTTCTGAGAACCCACACTCCTCTCGCCAGCTCCCCTCCACTCAGTCTCTCAAAAACAGTCAGCAAGACCGCCCTGGGACACAGCGTGGCTCCTGGGGCCTGGCACCCACCACATCGATCTCCATCTCCAGGTGCTCCCTGTTGGCCTTTTCCTTTTCGAGCTTCTCCAGACCCTGGTACAGCATCTGGGGGGGCCAAGTGAACAGAGAAAAAAAGAGCCAGCGGCTGCGGGGCTGGGGCACCACGCTGAGCCCTGGCCCCATCCCGGCCACCCTGCAGCTGCTCACAGCAATGTCCTTCTGTTTCTGCTGATGGTCCTCGATGAGGTTGCTGGTGGTGATGTTGAGCTTCTCGCAGTCGCCCTGCACCTGCAAGATGGCACTCTGCACGCGGCCCAGCAGTTCCTCGTCCTGCGGCAGGAGGGATGGGAAGGTTCTTGGAGGCTGCTGGCGCGATCCCACCCCCTGCTGCCAGAATATTGCTGCCCCCAGGTAAGTTAGCCCTTAAAACATCTCCAAGGCTGGGAGCGGTGGCTCATGCCTGTAATCCTGGCACTTTGGGAAGCTGAGGCAAGGTGAGAGGGATCACTTGAGTCCAGGAGTTCGAGAACAGCCTGGACAACATAGGGAGACCCTGTCTCAAAAACAACAATGGAAAACAATTTTCCACTAACAGTGCGGAAGGCCCTCTGTCTGCCCTTTCTGGGTGTCCACCTCCATAGGACACAAGCGTCAGTCACCTACATCCCCACGGACTAGCCTTGTGACCCTGGCCTGCCGGTCGGGGGTCAGTAGAGGTGACGGAGGTTCAGGGGTGATGTGCTGTCCTGGGGCACTTGAGAGCTGGGCTGTGGGCTTTATTCTCCCCTCCTCTCCTGGCCCAAATCTGAGTTTCTTAGCCCAAGAGGCAGGAGCCAGGACTTGTGGCTGTGCCCACCCCCACCAGCAAGCCTGCCCTTTTGAGGGAAATTGAGAAGGGGTTGGAAGACTTGCGTGCCAGGGAGTCAACATCTCCTACAGTTGGGCCTGTGTCTCCAGGGCACGCGAAGGGCACTGATCTGTCCTCAGCCTGCCTGTGTTGTCCCACCCCATCAAGACAGCTCTTCCCCATGGTCTCCTGTCCCCAAAGCTAGTTCTGCTGCTACCCTCGCTGTGGACCTGCAGAAAGACCAGGGACTCTTGTGGGATCTGGCTAAAGGGCTCCACCACAGAGAGCTGACCTTGAGGCCCAAACACCCACCCCACTTCCGTGGGTCTGCAGCAGGGTAGCCCTCCCCTATGGGGCCATGTCCAGTTGCAGCAGGAGGGAGGCAAGCAGAGCCCCACCTGTCTCTGGAGCTTGGCCTTCTTGGAGGGTCGGGAGATGGCCAGGCTGTTGACCATGTCTTGGAGTTGCTCGTAGCGCTGCACCAGCATGCTGACCTGATGGCTCACATCCAGGCTGCAGGCCGGACAGGTGGCCTCAGGGTCGATCTGGCCAGGAGCCAAGGTGTGGGCCTTGTGCGGGGCCATGCTCATGGACAGGAGCGTGGAGGAGGAGGTCAGCATGCTCTCAATGATCATCCTGAGCTTGTCCAACTGTGTGCAGGAGAGACGGCAGCAGCAGGGCAGCGAGGCCAGTCACAGCCACGCTCTGCCCATGCTAGCACTGCTCCTAGCCTGTGTGCCTCTCCTGTCATGCCCTGGGCAGTTGCTGCATCCTCAGTGCCTCCCGGAGCATGTGCCATCGTGGGCATCTATCCAGTAAACGGTGAGTAGAGAGAGTTCTCCGGGAACACAGTGTCAACACTGAACCAAGCCCTTGCCAGAAGAAGGCCTCTGGAGCTTTCTCCAGCCAGCCCACCGGCTCAGCATGAGAACATCTCTTCTTTAGCTAAATCGCAAAGTGCTGCTGCCAGTTAGCCGGGCCATAAACACACAGAGGACCCTAATGACACACAGGCCCCGCCCCGGGCTCTGGGGCGGTGAGGGGCGGGCTTGCACACGCTCCCGCTCACACGCCAGGGGAAACAGGCATGCTCCGTCCACCCAGCATGTAAATAACTCACGATACAGGAACGTGGCAGGCGCTGACACTGCTCCAGGGGCCTCTCCTAGGCTGGGCGGTGCAAACCCCTTCCAGGGCAAGTGCCTTGAAGGCTGCCCTGGTGTTCTCCTCTGCATCCCGTGGGCCCCATTCGTCACCCCAAATGAGAGTTCCCAGGTAGACAGCTGATCTAAGGGCGGCCGGTCCCTCAACTGGCCAAAGATCTGTGACACGTTGCTTGGCTCAAAAAGAGAGGCTGGGCCGACCTGGGCTCCTCTCTTGGGAGTGGGTGATGGAGCAGAAAGGACTCTGCAGGGCTGGGGCAGCCACCGTGGAGCACGAAGGAGAGCAAGGTGGATTGAGAGTGGAATGGGAGAGAGATGTGGGGGCTGAGAGAACGGGTAAGGAGAGGGACACAGGTACCTACAAAAGCAGATGCAGAGGCCTGCCCCCATGGCCTGGAAGTTCCCTTTTCCTCCACTCCCTACAGCTGCACACCCCCAGGGCAGCACCCTTCTGCCTGGGCTCACAGAGATGCTGCCACTTACAACCAGAAGAGCCTGCCCGGAGGCAGGTACCTCTGAGGGCCCCGGATACAGAGGGACTGGCCAGTTCTCTCTCGAAAAGAGGAAGAGGCCTCCCAGAAAAATGGGCATTTCAGTGGAGTCTTAAGACTAAGCCGCAGCTATCTGTGCAAAGAACAGCAGGAAAAATAGGAGTGCATTCAGAGAAAGGCAGGAGGCCAAGGTGGCTAAAGATGGGGCATGTGGAAGCGGGGGCCTCCAAAAAAAGCCTGCAAAAGGAGGCTAGGTCAGCCCAACAGGAAGTGGATTCTCTCCTGAGTGTGGTCCTGGGATGAGCTTGGACTGACAGGTGACTCTTAAACACTCCCAACTGCTCCTCGGGCAGGACTCCTGGCCCAGGGTCATGACATGGTGCACACCACAGTTCCAGCAACTGGGAAGCCTGGAATGTGGCTCAAAGCACAAAGCGGGCCAGGCATGTGGCTCACGCCTGTAATCCCAGCACTTTGGGAGGCCAAGGTGGGTGGATCACCTGAGGTCAGGAGTTCGAGAACAGCCTTGCCAACATGGTGAAACCCCATCTCTACTAAAAATACAAAAATTATCCAGGTGTGCTGGTAGGCGCCTGTAATCTCAGCTACTTGGGAGGCTGAGGCTTGAACCTCAGAGACGGAGGTTGCAGTGAGCCGAAATCATGCCACTGGACTCCAGCCTGGGCAACAAGAGCGAAACTCTGTCTCAAAAAAAAAAAAAAAGCGGGTGCAGTGGCTCATGCCTGTAATCCCAGCACTTTGGGAGGCCGAGGCAGGTGAATGACCTGAGGTCAGGAGTTCCAGACTGGCCTGACCAATGTGGTGAAACCCTGTCTCTACTAAAAATACAAAAAAATTACCCAGGCATGGTGGTGTGCACCTGTAGTCCCAGCTAACCAGGAGTCTGAGATAGGAGAATCACCTGAACCCGGGAGGTGGAGGTTGCAGTGAGCTGAGATGGTGCCACTGCACTCCAGCCTGGGCAACAGAGCAAAACTCTGTCTCAAAAAAAAAAAAAAAAAAAAAAAATTGCACAAAGAGGTTCCTGACATGAACCCCCTTGGCCCAGTGGCTTTTCCTAGGTGGTTCTTCTGTGAGCACTCAGAGGGCTGCTCCTAGTTCAGGCACTCCTTAGTGAGAAAATGACCAAGAATTGCATTGCAAGGCTTAAAGGCAGACACTGTCAAGGAAATGAAAAGATGACCCACAGAATGGGAGAAAATATTTACGAGTCATCTATCAAATAAGAGCCTAGCATCCAGAACATGTAAAGAGCTCTTTCAACTCAACAATACAATGACAAATAACTCACCTGAAAAAATGGATGAAGGATTTGGATATATATATTTTATCTCTAAAGAAAGTATACAAATGGCCAAACGGCACACGAAAAGATGCTCAGCATCTTTAGTCACTAGGGAAACGCAAATCAAAACTATAATGAGATCCCACCTCACACCCACTAGGGTGGCTATAATTTTTTTTTTTTTTTTTAAGACAGGGTCTCGCTGTCACCCAGGCTGGCATCCAGTGGCGCGATCATGGCTCACTGCAACCTCCGCCTCCCAGGTTCATGTGATTCTCCTACCTCAGCCTCCTGAGAAGCTGGGATTACAGGTGTGCACCACCACCACACCCAGCTATTTTCTGATTTTTTTTTTTTTTTTTGAGATGGAGTCTCGTTTTATCACCCAGGCTGGAGTGCAGTGGTGCAGTCTCGGCTCACTGCAACCTCTGCCTCCCGGATTCAAGCGATTCTCCTGCCCTAGCCTCCTGAGTAGCTGGGATTACAGGCACGTGCCACCACGCCCGGCTAATTGTTGTATTTTTTTAGTAGAGACGGGGTTTCACCATGTTGGTCAGGCTGGTCTCGAACTCCTGACCTCATGATCCGCCCGTCTCGGCCTCCCAAAGTGCTGGGATTACAGGCGTGAGTCACCGCACCCGGCCCCACACAAAAACTTATACATGGCTGGGCGCGGTGGCTCACGCTTGTAATCCCAGCACTTTGGGAGGCCGAGGCGGGCGGATCACAAGGTCAGGAGATCGAGACCATGGTGAAACCCCGTCTCTACTAAAAATACAAAAAATTAGCCGGGCGTGGTGGCGGGTGCCTGTAGTCCCAGCTACTCGGAGAGGCTGAGGCAGGAGAATGGCGTGAACCCGGGAGGCGGAGCTTGCAGCGAGCCGAGATGGTGCCACTGCACTCCAGCCTGGGTGACAGAGCGAGACTCCGTCTCAAAAAAAAAAAAAAAAAAAAAAAAAACTTATACATGAGGCCACCAGGTCAGCACTTTGGGAGACCAAGGCGGGTGGATCACCTGAAGTCAGGAGTTTGAGACCAGCCTGGCCAACATGGTGAAACCCCATTCTCTCCTAAAAATACAAAATTACCTGGGCATGGTGGCAGGCACCTGTAATCCCAGCTACTTGGCAGGCTGAGGCAAGAGAATCACTTGAACCCAGGAGTTGGAGATTGCAGTGAGCCAAGATCATGCCATTTCCCTCCAGCCTGGATAACAAGAGCGAAACTCCATCTCCAAAAACAAAACAAAACAACAACAACAAAAAAACAACTTATTACGGCCGGGTGCGGTGGCTTACGCCTATAATCCCAGCACTTTGGGAGGCCAAGGCGGGCAGATCACAAGGTCAGGAGATCGAGACCATCCTGGCTAACACAGTGAAACCCCGTCTCTACTAAAAATATTTTTAAAAATTAGCCGGGCATGGTGGCAGGTGCCTGTAGTCCCAGCTACTCGGGAGGCTGAGGCAGAAGAATGGCAAGAACCTGGGAGGCAGAGCTTGCGGTGAGCTGAGATCAAGCCACTGCACTGCAGCCTGGTTGACAGAGCGAGACTCCGTCTCAAAAAAAAAAAAAAAAAAAGTATACATGAATGTGCATAGCAGCATTATTCATAATAGCCAAAGGATGGAAACAACCCAGATGTCTTTCTACTGATGACTAGATTAACAAATTGTGGCATAGACACAGAATGGAATGCTAGGAAGCCATAAAAAAGAATAGAGTATTGACACATGCTACAACATGGATGAGCCTTGAAAACATCATGCTAAGTGAAAGAAGTCAGATCCAAAAGATGTATGTTGTATGATTCCATTTATATGAAATGTCCAGAACAGACAAATCCATAGTGGCAGAAAGCAGATTCATGGTTGTCAGGGGCTGAGGGACAGAAGGGAACGGGGGAGAGATTGCTAAGAGTCACAGGGTTCTTTCTGGGGTGATTAAATGTTTTGGAATTAGACTGTGGTGATAGTTGCACAACTTTGTACTAAAAACTACCTTATTCAATTTAAAAGGGTGAATTTTTTTTTTTTTTTTTTTTTTTTTTCATTCTCCTGCCTCAGCCTCTCCGAGTAGCTGGGACTACAGGCGCCCGCCACCACGCCCGGCTAATTTTTTGTATTTTTAGTAAAGACGGGGTCTCACCGTGGTCTCGATCTCCTGACCTCGCGATCCGCCCGCCTCGGCCTCCCAAAGTGCTGGGATTACAAGCGTGAGCCACCGCGCCCGGCCTAAAAGGGTGAATTTATTGATATATGAATTATATCATAAAAAAGATAGGGAAAGATCGTGATCAGCCTGGCCAACATGGTGAAACCCCGTCTCTACCAAAAATACAAAAATTAGCCGGGTGTGGTGGCGCATGCCCGTAGTCCTGGCTACTCAGGAGGCTGAGGCAGGAGAATTGCTTGAACCTGGGAGGTGGAGGTTGCAGTGAGCCAAGATGGCAACACTGCACTACAGCCTGGATGACAAGAGCGAAATTCCAACTCAAAAAAAAAAAAAGATAGGGAAATATCGAATGCGAGGTAAACAGGTGTTGTAGGGGTTCCTTTCCCTTGTCACTTGTGGACTCAGAGCTGACTTTGGATAAGGAGGGATCTGGATCCTGGACACATTCGCCACTGCCCCCCTACCCCCTGCCCACACACCACACACACACACACAGAGGACGGGAGGGACCTGGTTTTTGATGAGAGGTGGGAGGGCAGGGCCAAGCCAGCTCTAAGAAGGGCCCTTGGTCCCTGGAGCTGAAGAGTGGGGAATCCTCACCTGGTCCTGCAGGTAAAGGGAGGCTTCGGAGACAGAATTTTCCATGGCAGCCTTGCCCCTGTCTTGGCTCTCCCTCAACTCGGCCAGCTCCTTCTCAATGTCAGCCACGGTGACTCTGTGGTGCACGACGAGAGACTGCCAGACTCCACACTCAGGCCAGACCCATGCAGAGCCTGGGCCGTCCGGGACGCAGGGGGATGCAGACACAGCTGGAGGTCTCACCCTCCACCCCCCTCCACTGGATTTTGTCTAGGGAGACAGAGGCTATGCCTCTGTCCTGGGAGGCTTCTGGGCGGTGGGACTGGGCACTGCAAAGAGAGAGCTCAGAGAGGCCATCAGAAGTGGCCTCCTTCAGCCTCTGACTGGGGACAGAGTCTAAGAAGCTTATTTTTGCTTTTCCAAGACCTGGTCCTGAGTTGTTTTGGGAACCTGGGGAACTTCTACCAGTTCCTTGAACTAGACATGGACAATCTGAAAAGCAGACACAATCCAGGCCAAAGACAGTAGTCCATTCAAGGGCGTAAGGGAGACACTGGCCACCATCACCTCCTTGGCTGAGAACTTGTGATTCCAGGGGACCAGCTGCTCTTAGCTGGGGCATTTTACCTGAGGACAGCCAGCTGCAATCTCAGCTCTCCAGCTTTCAGTTCCTTCCCTGCTTCTTGATTCCCTTCCCATTCCAGGATCCTTTGCAGCCTTTCCACCTACAAACCCAGTGAATGAGGAGGGTCAGGCAGGCCTGAGCTCCCGCTTCCCAAGTGTGCCCCTGCAGCTCATGTCAGCCCTCCCCATTCCCTCTACTAACCCAACCCCCTCCGACAAAAGCCAGGAGCCCTTGTGGACGTCCATCTGCCCATTCATCCATCCCATGGATGTACAAAGCTGGCATTAAGAGAATGACTGGGCCAGACACGATAGCTCACGCCTGTAATCCCAGCACTTTGAGAGGCCGAGGCGGGTGGATCACCTGAGGTCAGGAGTTCAAGACCAGCCTGGCCAACAAGGGGAAACCCATCTCTACTAAAAAATACAAAAATTAGCTGGGCGTGGTGGCTGGCGCCTGTAATCCCAGCTACTCAGGAGGCTGAGACACAAGAATCATTTGAACCCAGGAGGCAGAGGTTGCAGTGAGGCGAGATTGCACCACTGCACTCCAGCCTGGGCAACAGAGCAAGAATCAGTCTTTTTAAAAAAAAAAAAAAAAAAAT
>NW_026652290.1:2313421-2322250 GCF_009828535.3 Hylobates moloch | reverse complement strand
AGATCGCATCATTGCACTCTAGCCTGGGCAACAGAGCGAGACTCCATCTCAATTTTAAAAAAAAGGAGAATGTCTGAAGGGATCTGGCCGTCCCTTGCAATGACCTCTGGCCCCAGAAAATCTCACAAACTGGACTCCAAGGCTGCCACAGATAATGAAAAGAGTAAAGCCCTCATTATTTGGCTCAGCTGAATCATAATAGCTTTGAGCATCAGTTTAAAAAAAATTTTTTTTAGAGACAGGGTCTTGCCCTGCCACTCAGGCTAGAGTGCAGTGGCGTGATCATAGCTTACTGCAGCCTCAAACTCAGCCTCAAGTGATCCTCCTGCCTCAGCCTCCCAAGTAGCTGAGACTACAGGCATGTACCACCATGTCCGGCTAATTTTTAAATTTTTTGTAGAGATAAAGCTTTGCTATGTTGCCCAGGCTGGTCTCGAGCTCCTGGGCTCAAGTAATCCTCCTGCCTTGGCCTCCCAAAGTGTTGGGATTATAGGCATGAGCCACCGTGCCCAGCCTGAGCATCAGGTTTTAGATCCGGGAAATGAACACGATGATACCCAAGGTGCATCTCCTATCTGACAGGATTGCAAAGATCCAATTAGATAATAATGTAAGAGAAAGGACTATTTAATCCATAAAATACAAATGGAAAGTGCTATTATTAGCATTAAAAGACAAAGTGGGGGCTGGGCACGGTGGCCCATGCTTGTAATCTCAGCACTTTGGGAGGCCAAGGTGGGTGGATCATCTGAGGTCGGGAGTTCAAGACCAGCCTGACCAACATGGAGAAACCCCATCTCTACTAATAATACAAATAATAATACAAAATTATCCAGGCATGGTGGCACATGCCTGTAATCCCAGCTACTCGGGAGGCTGAGGCATGAGAATTGCTTGAACCTGGGAGGTGGAGGTTGTGGTGAGCCGAGATGGCGCCACTGCAGTCCAGCCAGGTCGACAACAGTGAAAGAGTGAAACTCCATCTCAAAAAAAAAAAAAAAAAAGACAAAGTGGGTTGACTCTTCCTTACTTTTGCTTTTTGCTGCCAAACTTCTTTGGCTAGCGTCTTTACGGTCTTCAGCTGCTCCTGCAGTCCAGGAGGTATGGTCCTTTTGACTATAGAAAGCAGAGGCCTTATGATCAGAGGGGTTAGATCTCTAGTGGGCTCCCAATCTCCATTTCCAGCCCCTGCAACACTGAAGCTACCCTAGAGGACAGCAGGACCTATCACTTTATTCTGTGTCTCCTGGTGACTGGGAAACGGAGGTGGGAAGAAGGGAGAGAGAGCTGTCCTGAGCCCATGAAACATCCACCTAATGCCTGACATCCTAAAAGGGCTTTGGGACAACTGACTCCCGAATTCCAACCACTGCAAAAAATCTTACTCTCTGGGCTTGGAGTTGGGAACAGGCAAATGTGAAGTTTTGTTTTGTTTGAGACAGGGTCTTGCTCTGTCACCCAGGCTGGAGTGCAGTGATGCCATCACAGCTCACTGCAACCTCTGCCTCCCTGGCTCAAACAATCTTCCCACCTCAGCTTCTCGAGTAGCTGGGACTACAGGTGTGTGCCACCACGCCTGGCTAATTTTTTTTTTTTTTTTTTTTTTGTAGAGATAGGGTTTTGCCATGTTGCCCAGGCTGGTCTCAAACTCGGCCTCAAGCTAGCCACCTGGCTCTGCTTCCCAAGGTGCTGGGATTACAGGTGTGAGCCATTGCTCCCAGTCAAAATGTTAAGTTTAATTCTTCAACATTCTCTCCCGCCCACCTCCCAATGCTACTGCTTTCTATAACTAGACACTTTCCCCAGCTGCTGTGCAGAGAGCCTGACAAAGCCACAAGAACCTGCTCCACTCCTCTCCTGGGGCTTAGTTCTCTCCTTTGCCCACCATTGTTTTGGACTCTGAAGGCTGTGGGACATGCTCTGAATGACATGCTGTTTTCAGGGACTCAGGGAGACGTGTAGCAGCCAGGAGTTGAGGCCAGGGGAAGAAAAGGATGAAACCAACTGAAAACAGAGACAGTGGTTTCTCTCTGTCGGCAAACGGCACCCACCCATCTGTGCCAGCAGGAACTGGATCTTCTCCAAGTCGGTTTGGCCGGCCTCCTCCTCATCCAGATCCTTCATACTCTCCTTTAGCCCCACATAGAGGCTACTGAGCTCTCCCATCAGACGAAACGTCTCCACTGCCGTGGGGAAACTAGAACTCATTTTATACAGTGAATCACGTCGCTGACTCAGGACTTCACTCGAGACTTCGCTCCCTTCTGATGGGACTCGGTCGACGGAGTCTGGACTCCTGAAAAGGGTAACATCTTGGCCTGAGGCCTTCTGGGCAGGAATTCCACGTCGGTCCAAGGCTTGTGTTCTGTTTGGATCCAAACCTTCCTGGCCATGCTGATCAGCACTTAGGTACCCTGGGCCACCATAACCAGGATACATTGAATCACGACTGTCAGAGAGAGAGAAAGCACAGCCATGCTGAGCTGCATCTGGGTACACCTGGTCATGCTCACCTGGGCCAGGTGATGCCAAATGCTGTTGATCTGGGTGTGTAGATCCCAAACCTGTACTCGGTGGTATTGGATCATGCTGGTCTGTGCCAGGATGCATCAAACCTTGCTGATAAGTTTCTGGTGGTACCAAACTCCTTTGGTCTATACCAGGTGATGCCAAACCTTGACTGGCTAGGAGTGGTGACACCTGGCCATGTTGTTCTCTGCCAGGAGGTACCATACCATGTTGATATGGACGTACTGATATAAAACCTGTAGAATCTGCCTGGAATGTTGAAGAGCCACGAAGCTTTGTACCTGGTGCTATCAAGCCTGGCTGATAGGCACCAGGTTGTCTCAAACCATACCGATCCATTCCAGGCTGCACCAAACCATGTGGATATGTCCCAGGTTGAGACAAATCATGCAAATATGCACCAGGTTGTACCAAACTAAGAGGATGAGCACCAGGTTGTACCAAGCCACGTGGATCTGCCTGAGGTTGCACCAAACCTTGCTGATCTATTCCAGGCTGCACCATACCAAGTTGACCTGCACCAGGCTGGACCAAACCAGGCTGATCTGCACCAGGTTGGACCAAACCACGCTGATCCACTCCAGGTTGGACCAAACCACGCTGATCTGCACCAGGTTGGACCAAGCCAGGCTGATATGCACCAGGCTGCACCAAAGCATGCTGAAATCTGCCAGACTGGATCAAATCATGCTGCTCTGTGCCAGGTTGTATGAAGCCAGTTGCTTCCAAACTGGGCTGCACAAAACCTTTCTGATCTGCACTAATTGGCATCAAACCAGGTGATACCAAACCATGCTGGTCTGTAAAAGGTAGAACCAGTCCATGTTGATCTATGACAGGCAATGTCAGTCCTTGCTGGTCCATACTAGGGGGTACCAGTCCTTGCCAACCCATGCCTGATATTACAAATCCACGCTGATCCATGCCAAGTGCTTCCATACTGCGTTGGTCTGTACCGGGAAGTGTCATACCATGCTGATATGCACTGACTGAAACCAGACCATGTTGGTCCGTGCTAGGTAGTTCCAATCCTTGCTGGTCTCTGCCAGGTACCGACGGTGGCAACATACGTTGCTCATCCATGACAAATGGTACCAATTCCCGATCATCCATCTCAGGTGGTGGCACACCAAGCTGACCCATGCTGAGGGGTACCACACCATGTGGGAAAGTGCTAGCAGGCACTAATCTAGGCTGATTCATGCCAGTTGGTTCTAACCCACGACGATCTGGCCTTAGATGGACCTGACTCTGGCTAGCAGGCACCCTACTGGGCTGGTCTCTGGCCAAGGTTAAGTCCTGTTGAACTGGACCAGGACATGCATCTTGTTCATCTCTTCTTGGATATGTCGAGGTAAGCTTCTCTCTACTCCTGTGACGATCTGAGTCTGATTTGAATTGGAATATAGAAGACTGATGGAGTCGTGGCATGCCAGCTTCATCACGGGCCCTCGGCTGCTGCTGTCTACCAGTAACAGAGGGGACCTTGCTTTGTTCCCTACTGGTAACCCCATCAGAGGGGTGTGCTGCGCCACCAGATCCTGATGCAGTCTGATCCGGGCCAAGACCACTGGCAGAATCCAGAGCCTGGTCAATACTTGGTTGCTTGGTAGAGGCTCCGCTTAGAGTCCCTTCAGGTGATGTTAAGGAAGTGAACCCTCTGTGCTTAGAAAATCCCATAAGTGTTTCTGAGCCCTGGTTGGAGAGGAAGAAGGAAATCAATAACAGTCAAAATATTCACTATCAGAGTGGGAAGAAAGGAAATCTGGAAGTTCTGACTAGGATGATTTAGGGCCCCTGGAGAAAAAGCCCTCTGGTCCTAAAAGCTAAGCTTGACATAAAGAAACACACTGACGGTGTGGCTCTGAGGCCAAGGTGGGCGGATTACTTGAGATCAGGAGTTCGAGACCAGCCTGACCAATATGGTGAAACCCCATCTCTACTAAAAATACAAAATTAGCCAGGCGTGGTGGCATGCGTCTGTAATCTCAGCTACTCGGGAACCTGAGGCAGGAGAATTGCTTGAACCCGGGAGATGGAGGCTGCTGTGAGATCGTGCCATTGCGTTCCAGCCTGGGCGACAAGAGTGAAACTCCATCTCAAAAAAAAAAAAAAGAAAAGAAAAAGAAACACACTGATGTTCTGGGAGGCTGGGTCTCCATATTTTTGAGAATCTGCATATTTGAAAATGGCATGTACAAAAATATGTAATTTTTGTGGCCAGGTGCGGTGACTCACACTTATAGTCCCAGCACTTTGGGAGGCCAAGGCGGGTGGATCATTTGAGGCCAGGACTTTGAGACCAGCCTGGCCAACATGGCAAAACCCCATCTCTACTGAAAATACAAAAATTAGCTGGGTGTGATAGTGCATGCCTGTAATCCCAGCTACTCAGGAGACTGAGGCAGGAGAATCCCTTGAACCCGGGAGGTGGATGTTGCAGTGAGCCGAGATCGCGCCATTGCACTCCAGCCTGGGCAACAGGGTGAGACTCCTTCTCGAAAAAAAAAAAAAAAATATGTAATTTTTCTTCATAAAAGATGGGGAAAACTGCAAAATACAAGTGATCTCTCTGGACTTTTGCTTAGCCTTTAAATAAAGGACATAAGTAATTAATTAAGTTTAAAATATAAAGTCTGGGTCTGGCACGGTGGCTCACGCCTGTAATCCCAGCACTTTGGGAGGCCGAGGTGGGCAGATCACGAGGTCAAGAGATTGAGACCATCCTGGCCAACATGGCGAAACCCCGTCTCTACTAAAAATACAAAAAAAAAATTAGCTGGGCGTGGTGGCACGTGCTTGTCGTCCTAGCTACTTGGGAGGCTGAGTCACAAGAATCGCCTGAACCCAGGAGGAAGAGGTTGCAGTGAGCTGAGATCGCGCCACTGCACTTCAGCCTGGGTGACAGAGCAAGACTCCATCTCAAAAAAAAATAAAATAAAATAAAATAAAATATAAAGTTTGCTCCATTGTTGACCCATTGCTGCTGATAAAAGTGTATACTGGAAGGTATGTAAACCATATATTTAAAATGTATAGGCTGGGTACAGTGGCTCACGTCTCTCATCCCAGCATTTTGGGAGACCAAAGCAGGTGGATCATTTGAGGTCAGGAGTTCAAGACCAGCTTGGCCAACATGGTGAAACCTGGCCTCTACAAAAAATACAAAAATATTAGCCAGGCATGGTACTGCACACCTGTAATCCCAGCTACGCAGGAGAATCACTTGAACCCAAAAGGCAGAGGACGCAGTGAGCTGAGATCACGTCACTGCACTCCAGCCTGTGCAACACAGCGAGACACCATCTCAAAAATAAATAAATAAATAAAATGTAAACATGCAAACCCATGGACCCAGAAACTCCATAGACAGGAATTTTCTCTATGAATCCTTGCCAAAGGATGCCAAGCTATACATACAATGATGGGGTCTGCAGCATCGTTGATAAGGTAGATCATCAATAAGAGACTGAGATATTTCTGGTCACCAATACAGTAGATGCTATGAAACCATGAAAAAGAAGAATGAACCACTGCCATTTCCAGCCAAGATGAAGTAACAGGGGCTGGATTTACCCTCCTGTCTGTAACAAGAAAAAACAAAACCGAGGCTGGGCACAGTGGCTCACGCCTGTAATCCCAGCACTTTGGGAGGCCGATGTGGGTGGATCACGAGGTCAGGAGTTCAAGACCAGCCTGACCAACATGGTGAAACCCTGTCTCTACTAAAAATACAAAAACTAGCTGGGTGTGGTGGCGCATGCC
Organism: Hylobates moloch; assembly: GCF_009828535.3. Lineage (NCBI taxonomy): Eukaryota > Metazoa > Chordata > Mammalia > Primates > Hylobatidae > Hylobates > Hylobates moloch. The sequence continues at coordinate 2,315,956 of NW_026652290.1, read as the reverse complement.
TATAATCCCAGCTACTTAGGAGGCTGAGGCAGGAGAATTGCTTGAACCCAGGAGGCAGAGGTTGCAGTGAGCCGAGATAGCACCATTGCACTCCAGCCTGGGAGACAGAGTGAGACTCCATCTCAAAAAAAAAACACAAAAAACCAACAACAGCTATGAAACGGTGGTTTCCTAGACACTGGATATCAAGTTATGGAGGACAGTTATCCCCAAGCAGTGGAGAAAGGAAAAGTGGGAACCCTGTATCACCCTGGCTTGCTGCCTTGCTAGAGTTTCCAGACTGCAGTGTGGGGAGAGGGAATTGAGGTGGAGCCCAGCAGACTCTCTGAGATGAGGAGACAGAAGTGAGCATTCAGGGAGATTCAGCAACTGAAGGTCACAGGATAGAGTATCAGAAAGAAGGGAGTTATCCAGGCGTGGTGGCTCATGCCTGTAATCCCAGAACTTTCAGCGGGTAGATTACCTGAGGTTGGCAGTTTGAGACCAGCCTGGCCAACAAAGCGAAACCCCATCTCTACTAAAAATACAAAAATTAGCCAGGCACAGTGGCACATGCTTGTAGTCACAGCTACTTGGGAGGCTGAGGCAGGAGAATCACTTGAACCCAGGAGGCAGAGGTTGCAGTGAGCTGAGATTGCGCCACTACACTCCAGCATGAGCGACAGTGTGGCTCTGTCTCAAAAAAAAAAAAAAATTAACCAGAAAGGGAGGTAACAGAAAGCCCACTCCAGAGGTCTGTGGAGGATCCCCTCTGAGTGATCAGCACACATTGGATGAGTACATGCCTGAGGGGAGACGTCCCAAGACTGGGGAAAGAACCACCTGCAGGCCTTGAAGAAGCAGTGCCCTGCCTGCCATGGGGCTGGACATGGTGCCTGTTCTTATCAACTAGTTTCGAAAAACTCATCATTCAAGTAGCACAGAGCAGAGTGTACTCAGAAAAGTATTGCCTCAGAAGTGGAGAATAATCAGCCCTAGACTGAACACACCTAAGGACCCACCTAACAAATCATAAAATCATAAAAGCAAGACCTGAAGCAATCAAACTGTTTTTAAGTAGCTGTGTCCCGGGGGAAAAAGGCTCAAGAAAATGTATAAGAATACAAAAATATGGCCGGGCGCGGTGGCCCACACCTGTAATCCCAACACTTTGGGAGGCCAATGCGGGTGGATCACCTGAGTGCAGGAGTTCGGGACCAGCCTGGCCAACATGGTGAAACCCAGCCCAGCTAGGTATAGCTATATTTCTTATGTTCAAAAGGTAGACACATAGAAGATATTTTTTAAAGACCTAAATTGAACTAATGGAGATTGGACAGGCACAGTGGCTCAAGTGAGCCATGATCATGCCACTGGACTCCAGCCTGGGCACCCAGCTAATTTTTGTATTTTTAGTAGAGATGGGTTTTCACCATGTTGGCCAGGCTGGTCTCGAACTCCTGACCTCAAGTGATCTGCCTGCCTCAGCCTCCCAAAGGGCTAGGATTACAGGCATGAGCCATCGCGACTGGCCTTTTTTTTTGAGACGGAGTTTCACTCTGTTGCCCAGGCTGGAGTGCAGTGGCGCGATCTCAGCTCACTGCAAGCTCCACCTCCCGTGTTCACGCCATTCTCCTGCCTCAGCCTCCTGAGTAGCTAGGACTACAGGTGCCCGCCACCACGCCCGGCTAATTTTTTGTATTTTTAGTAGAGACGGGGTTTCACCATGTTGGCCAGGATGGTCTTGATCTCCTGACCTCGTGATCCGCCCGCCTCAGCCTCCCAATGTGCTGGGGTTACAGGCATGAGCCACTGCACCCGGCCACGTGACTGGCCTTTTAAAAACTTTTTGTAGAGATGGGGTCTCAATATGTTGCCCAGGCTGGTCTCAAACTCCTGGCCTCAAGCACTCCTCCCACCTTGACTTCCCAAAGTACTGGGATTAAAGGTGTGAGCAACCATGCCCGACCTCTTTGTCTTTTTTTTTTTTTTTTAAAAACAGTCTCGTTCTGTCACCCAGGCTGGAGTACAGTGGCACAATCTTGGCTTACTGCAACCTCTGCCTCCTGGGTTCAAGCAATTCTCCTGCCTCAGCCTCCCGAGTAGCTGGGATTACAGGCACGTGCCACCACGCCTGGCTAATTTTTATATTTTTAGTAGAGATGGGGCTTCACCATATTGGTCAGGCTGGTCTCAAACTCCTGACCTCAAGTGATCTGTCTGCCTCGGCCTCCCGAAGTGCTGGAATTATAGGTGTGAGCCACTGCGCCCGGCCCTGAATGTAGTTTTTATTTGCTTTTGTAGCTTTTCAAACTTTCTTTACAGTCTGTCCTGAAATGCAGGGATCTTTCCTTATTAGTGGACCATGGTGACAGACCCTGGAAATAAAACCTCTGTAGGGGGCCCTTTGCTGATGGTGACTTTTGCACACAGGCATGCATCTGTCTGTCTTGAGACAGTGTACAGATGACCAAATTGTTTTCCGATCCCCCACCTACCTTCACCTGAATAAAATCAAGCTGGATATGTTCAAATGGCCCTCAAAGATGAGGCTTA
>NW_026652290.1:2254188-2308420 GCF_009828535.3 Hylobates moloch | reverse complement strand
GTGCTGGGGTCTTGAGACCTGGGGTGATATGGCAGGAGGGCATGAGCGGCCAGGGCTCCCCTGCTGGGGCTTGGCCTCTTTTTCCCCTCCTGTCTCTCCTCTTGGCCTCCCCATCCAGCTTCCTTCCTAGTTGCTTCTGCATTTTCTTTCAGAACCAACCTAAGGTGGCTCTGAGACACGCACGTGTCTATTACCTCCTGGCACTGACCTGCGTTGCTTCCTGCTGTTCACTGGACAATACTTATGCTCAATGATTATATGCACTTGTCCCTCCAAGAAAACAAAAGTCCAGTTGAAGGCAGGGCTCAGTGGCTCACGCCTGTAATCCCACCACTTTGGGAGGCCGAGGCGGGCAGATCACTTGAGGTGAGGAATTTGAGACCAGCCTCACCAACATGGTGAAACTCCTTCTCTACTGAAAATACAAAAATTAGCCAGGCGTGGTGGCGCGTGCTTATAATCCCAGCTACTCCGGAGGCTGAAGCAGGAGAATCGCTGGAGTCTGAGAGGCGGAGGTTGCAGTGAGCCAAGACTGCACCACTGCACTTCAGCCCGGGTGACAGAGTGAGACTCCGTCTCAAAAAAAAAAAAAAAAAAAAGTCCAAGTGAAACTGTCCCCTGCCTGCTGTGGCTTGTGTCATGGCCACAGGGAGCTGACGTCCAACTCTCCATCCTGACCCTCCTTCTCTGGGAGATTTTGTCCTCAACACCTATCTCTTTATGTCTTTATTCTTTTTAAAAAGGGAATTCACTCTAAGAATCTCCTGAGAAGTTGCTGGCCCCACTCTGAGCCAGCTCTGGGTCCTTGGATGTCTGATACGTGGTGGGCGAACCTCTCCCGTAAACAGGGGCTAGGAAGGAGCGGGGTGGGATGGGGCTACTACGCTCGGGAGGTGGGGTCCCCAGGCCCCTCCAGCTCGGGGAGGCCCTGGGCCTTTTGGTGGCGTTCTTTTATGATTTTCACGTCTTGCAGCCCCGTGGACTGCAAGATAGAGCATGGGTCGCTCTATCTAGCCAGTCGCACTGAGGTCTGGCACCTCCTCGGTCCCCATCCCCTCCGTCCCCACCACCGCTCGCCCCTCCACGGTGGTGGGGACTCGACTAGGCCTGGAGGGCGGCCTGGAGGAGGCAGACGGCCTGCGCGTGCCTCCGTGTGCGCGCTCACCCTGGCAAAGCTGAGCTCCTCGGCGGCATCCTTCGTGATACTCCCAGTCCGCACCCTATCGAGCGCCCGCACGCCCACCTCCTGCTCCTCCGGCCACTCTCGCACAGCCAGGTCGAGCCCGCTGGCCTGGGAGAAGTGCTGCACGTGCGTGGCGATGCCCTGCACCTGGCCGTCCACGCGCTTGAGCTGCTTGCTCAGGTCCTCCACCTGGCCGCCCAGGTCCTTCACTTGGCTCTCCAGCGCTGACGAAGGCTCTCGGCCCACGCCCCTGCGCTTCTCCCGGGGCGCCCCCTTGGGCACCTCCTTGGGCGCGGGCAGGTGTGGGGTGCCGAGAGAGCTCCGGACGGACTGCAGCGAGTGGCTGGGCTTGGGCGACGAGGCCTGGAAGTCGATCCGGGTATTTTGGAGGTCAAGGTTCTTGAGCATGGCCACGATGAGCGTGTGCAGGGCCGTGAAGTTGACGGCGCCCACCTCTGGGGTGCCGATGGAGAGGTCCGCCAGCTCCCGGAGGGAGATTGTGGTCGCGGGCGGCATCGTGGCTGTCAGGAGCTGTGTGCCGCCGCGGGGCGCCGGCCGACCACTTCCCGCTCACTGCGCGTCGCGCCTTGGGGCCTTTCGGGGCCCTGCGAGGTCCTCGGGGCGCCCCTGCCCCGGGTCCCGCCGCGCCGGGCGAGTCACTGGACGCAGCTCTTGCCTCCAGGGAATCTGCGCCTCCGCTCCCCGGCGGGGTCCGCCATGGCCACCCCTCCGCTGTCTGTCGCCAGGCTCGGGTCCCCGAGCTGGAGCCCTGGACTCCCAGTCCCCACGCCGGCGGACGTTTGAGACGTGGGGGCCCCCGCGTGCCCCGAAGATTACAGGTAAGAACACGCCTCACTGTGAGCCAGGGGCGGAAGCAAAGGCCACCACAAGGATCACAAGGGGAGCCTTGGCAACAGGGGCTGAGGAGGCCTCCTAAGATTCAGCTAGACTCCATCCATCCCCTTAACCTAGAAAAGCCAGGATTCACTCACTCTTGGCGGGGCCACTTAAGGACAAAAAGACCTGAGGGTTTCCTGGCAACCATGCTTTGTGTCATCAGCTGCGTCCATTCCACAGAGTGGTGGCCCTATGTCTAAGGGATGCAGTCCTGGGGCCTTAGTCCCCTGCAGACAGTCCACATATTTTGTTCAATCAAAGGTGAAGCAACTTGGAAAATACAACCCACTCACTACTCAGGCAGTTCCAATTAGCCACCAGACAACTAATTGGTGGCTAATTGTCCCTTTTCTGTGCTGCCATAATTTTTTTTTTTACTTTTGGGAGGGAGTCTTGCTCTGTCACCCAGGCTGTAGTGCAATGGCATGATCTCAGCTCACTGCAACCTCTGCCTCCCGGGTTGACGCGATTCTCCTGCCTCAGCCTCCCAAGTAGCTGGGATTACAGACGCGCGGTACCATGCCCGGCTAATTTTTTGTATTTTTAGCAGAGATGGGGTTTCACTATGTTGGCCAGGCTGGTCTTGAACTCCTGACCTCAGGTGATCCACCCGCCTCGGCCTCCCAAAAGCGCTGGGATTACAGGTACAGGTGTAAGCCACTGCGCCCAGCCTGCCATAAATTAATTGATCTCAAAAAACGGCCAAGTTTGGTGGCTCACACCTGTAATCCCAGCACTTTGGGAGGCCTAGGCGGGTGGATCACCTGAGGTCAGGAGTTCAAGGCCAGCCTGGCCAACATAGTGAAACCCCATCTCTGCTAAAAATACAAAAAATTAGCCGGGCATGGTACCGCGCATCTGTAATCCCAGCTACTCGGGAGGCTGAGGCAGGAGAATCGCGTCAACCCGGGAGGCAGAGGTTGCAGTGAGCCGAGATTGCACCATTGCACTCCAGCCTGGGCGACAGTGCGAGACTCCGTTTCAAAAAAACCAAAAAACACTCACCTGGTCAAGTGTCCATGCTTCAGCTCATTACAAAGCAGGATTAAACAGCACAAGACAAATCTGGTGTTAAAAATTGAGACATGACTTCCCTATACCAGATTCTTCCCAAAAACGTATAAATAAAACTTCCTAACAGAAGCGCAGCAAGGCTACTTGAAGAGAACCTATGAGTGTGTGCCATGCACAGCCAGCCTCCTCCGTGAGCTCTCCATCTGCAGATTTAACCAACCAGGACTGAACACGTACAGATTTCTGTCATGATTCTCTAAACAATACAGCATGATCACCATTTACACAGGATATTGCAGTAGGTATTACAAGTCATCCAGGATGTGCATAGCTTCTATGCAGATACTACACCATTTTCTATCAGGGACTTGCACATCCATGGGCAGGAGGCTGAGTCCTGGAACCAATCACCCAAGGATTGTAAGGAATAACTGTACTATTTTAACTACTGTTCAAGTTCAGATTTTTCACTTCAGCCTGAGTGGTACTGTTTATTTAATTGAAGGATTTTCTATCATCATTATATTCCAGTAACTTGGTACACAGCAGGCCTTTAAGGGATTATCAAAGTAACTAGTTCTTTGCAGTTTTTTTTTTTTTTTTTTTTTTTGAGATGGAATCTTGCTCTGTCACTTGGGCTGGAGTGCAGTGGCACAATCTCAGTTCACTGCAATCTCTGCCTCTCGGGTTAAACCAATTAATTCTCCCGCCTCAGCCTCCCGAGTAGCTGGGATTACAGGCGTGCACCGCCGCCCCCCCACCCCCCAACACCCGGCTAATTTTTGTATTTTTAGTAGAGACAGGGTTTCACCATATTGGCCAGGCTGGTCTCAAACTCCTCACCTCAAGTCATCTACCCACCTTGGCCTCCCAAAGTGTTGGGATTACAGGCGTGAGCCATGACGCCCGGCCTCTTTGTAGTCTTTTTATGCTTTTAACTTAGCTGGGCTAATTTTTGTATTTTTAGTAGAGATGGGATTTTGCCATGTTGGCCAGGCTGGTCTCAAACTCTTGACCTCAGGTGATCTACCTGCCTTGGCCTCCCAAAGTGCAGGGATTACAGGCATAAGACACGATCCCTGGCTTTTTTTTTTTTTTTTTTTTTTTTTTTTGAGACAGGGTGTTGCTCTGTCACCCAGGATGGATGGCAGTGGTACACTCATAGTTCACTGCAGCTTCAACCTCCTTGGCTCAGGCAATCCTCCCACCTCAGCCTCCCAAGGTAGCTGGAACTACAGGCACATGCTACCAATGCCTGGCCAATTTTTGTATTTTTTGTAGAGATGGGGGGTTTCGCCATGTTTCCCAGGCTGGTCTCAAACTCCTGGGCTCAAGCAATCCTCCTTGCCTCAGCCTCCCAAAGTACTCAGATTATAGGCGTGAGCCACCACACCCAGCCTTTTTTTTTTTTTTTTTTTTAAGATTTAAAATATAGTATTCAACAAGGATTTAGCTTCAACACTTAGGAAGAGGGTGGAACCTGGGAAAGTGTTTGTGTCCAGCCACAGACCTGACTGCTGTTCTGTATCCATGGTCTTCTGCCATCTAATGAAAAGACTAGCAAGACAACAAATTCTTTTATTTGCAACTTCAGAGCCACTCAGATACCCAGAGGTGGGATGCTATTTTCTAATCTGATATCCTTGGGAGATGTAACAACATGAATGCTTCATATTTCAATGGCTGTAGGCATAACAATTTCTGAAAGAAAAATACGATTCTCTATAAAAGACTTGAAGTTGATTTGGGAGAGGCCAACTGGATAGTAATAGGGCCACAGGCGCTCAGCTTCCCTAACCAGGTTCAACATCAATACCTCCATTTCCCTGGAGCTGAAACAACTAAATGAACATTATAGAGTTAAGACTTTATGTGCCTTTAACTCCTCTTTAGTATCAATAAGATTTTCAGATTATTTTCAAGAAAGCAGCTAGAACTTTTAAGGAACAGGACTGATGGCAGCAGAGATGTAAGGCCATTTTATGATATTTATCCATTAGCTCTGTCTTCTTCCTGACTCTTTTAATCCCTCCTCCCCATGAATCCGGGCAAAAGAGAATATCTAACTCCAGGCTGTTTCCAGTCCTCCCTTGCAAGGAAACACTGTATCACTCATGGCACTGCTTTCTCCACGTTTCCCTCAGGAGGTCCAGGGTTGAGACCCTAGTGAAAGCTAGTCATCCACAGTGATGTTTCGGAAAAGGTAGGCCATGGACTCTCCATTGTGGATTCTCCGAATGGCTTCAGAAAGAATCAAACTGATATCCACAGTCTTTATCTTGGGGCACTGCAGCTTCTGAACCTCATGAGGGACAGTATTCGTCACCACCACCTAGTCACACAGTGATGGAAAACAAATACTGTTACTGAAGTCTGTTCCAAACTGGTTACACAGAAAAGCTTATCTAACATTGAGTCCCCACAGCCTAAGTTCCAAACTACAAAACCTTGTTCTACTGAGTATAGTTTTTATAAACCAAACTTAACTAATTTTATGCAAAGGAAAAGTTACATGGCCTCAGAACACAAGACGAAAATCTTAGGAATGGCATGGTCTCCACCCAGAAAAACAGTGAGCCCCAGTGCTATGCAAAACTCTCAGATCATAAGGGAAGAATTCCAGCCTCAAGAGAAATGCTCCTAGGGTGTCAAATTAAAGTACCCAAGCAAACTGTTATGCAAATAGACATATACAGTCCCTCAGCATAACTCTCAACTTATGATAGGGTTATGTCTGGATAAACACATTGTTATAAGTTGAAAATATTTTAAGTAGAAAATGCATTTAGGCTGGGCACAGTGGCTCATGCTTGTAATCCTAGCACTTTGGGAGGCCGAGGCGAGTGGATCACCTGAGGTCAGGAGTTCGAGACCAGCCTAGCCAACATGGTGAAACCCCGTTTCTACGAAAAATACAAAAATTAGGCCTGGTGGCCGACGCATGTAATCCCAGTTACTTGGGAGACTGAGGCAGGAGAATCACTTGAACCCGGGAGGCAGAGGTTGCAGTGAGCCAAGATTGCTACACTGCACTCCCAGCCTAGGCAACAGAGCAAGATTCCATCTCAAAAAAAAAAAAAAATGCATTTAATACACCTAAGCTACTAAACATCATTAACTTGGCCTAGCCCTACCTTAAACATGCCCAGAACAGTTACATTAGACTGTAGTTGGCAAAATCATCTAGGGCAAAGGCTTTCATTTTATAATAAAAGCGATTATTTTAAAATAAAGTGTTGAATATCTCAAGTAATTTATCGAATACTATACATTACATCGTAATTGCAATGGTTTTGCATCATCATAAAGTCAAAAAATTCTAAGTTGAACCATGGTAAGTCGCAGACTATCTGTATTCCTAAACATGTATCTGTACCAACAAACTGCTAGCCAGCAAAAGCTAGAAATGCTACAGACGGATTAAGCAATTTAGTATTGACTGAATCATTTTATTATTCCCAGAAAACACAGCAGCAAATCTTGGCTCAAGATTTAGAAGCAGCCTGACCTCGTCTACGGAGGACTCCTCAATCAGGCGGGGGGCCTCTGCAGACAGGATGCCGTGGGTGGCCATGACGTAGATCTTATAGGCGCCTCTCTCTTTCAGGATCTCCGCGGCAGCAACAAAACTCTCCACATCGTCAATAATGTCATCCTGGGAGGAGAACAGAGTGAGGTGGTAGGAAAGAAACACCCTCTAGCCCAGACTCTCAATGCACACACCACCCTACTCTTTTCTGCACTCAGTTTCAGAGGATTTCTGATGGAAAATCAGAGCTGTGTGCCTGGGTCAAAGACCGAGCATCCAGAAATGGCAACAGAAGTACCTGACGGTACCTTGTGTGTCTGTCAGAGGAGGGCACAGTCAAGCACCTGTGACATTACGGTTGGAGCTAAGGATTGCCAACACTCATTTTCCTGTTTCACATTTCTGGTTAATCCCACATAGCCAACGTTCCATTTATTTTTTTTTCAAATAGACCGTGGCATGAGAAGAAAACTGAAATAAAGTGTGCTACTGCAAAGGACTCGTGACCCACTAGCCAGCAGATATTTAGAGCTGGGAAAAAAACTATGTCAACATGCAGAACGAGTCTGCATGGGGACACCCATTCTTAGTCGTGAAAACGGAACAGCTCATCTTCAGTTCATCTTTCGGCCCTTACGCTCAAGCATGATTAGGCGAGCTGGTTTGAAGAACCTAGAATCCACACGATGAAGGTGAAGGTGCTGAATATTCTCATGGGAGTACTGTGCTCATTTCCTATCTGTAGGTTATACTTTAATGTGTGTTAACCAGGATACAGGTTTCTGCCACTTGGCACAAGGGAGTTTGGGTGAGAAAGGATACATGGATCCATTCGGATCATCGTTCCTAGAAATACAGTCCCAGAGTAGACAACCTACTGACCAAGAGCCAGGAGTGTCACCTCTGCACATGGATGACAGACACATAGCCATACCACGATGATTGCAATGCGGCCTCCAACATCTCCAACTACAGTTATCGGTGGCTTCTCTTTGGCCATCATCACTAGCAAAACAAAACAAATTGTAAGATCTCATTCATTCATGTATCACTAGAGAAATGTAATCACAACCTAATTCCCTGGAAATGGTGGCAAAACCACTATACAGACAAAAAACAAACAAACCACGCAGATTCCCCCTCAATGAACCTGCGATCTCTCAGAAACAGCAGCATTGGCCAAAAGAAACAGAAGGCACACCATACATGTTACTTTGAATTTTCTAGTAGCCACATTAAAAACAGATGAAATTAATACATTTTATTTTATGCAATTCCCAAAATATTATAATTTCAACATGTAACTGATATAAAAATGTATGTATGTATGTATGTATTTTTTGAGATGGAGTTTTGCTCTTGTTGCCCAGGCTGGAGTGCAATGGCACGAGCTTGGCTCACTGCAACCTCCGCCTCCTGGGTTCAAGCAATTCTGCCTCAGCCTCCCGAGTAGCTGAGATTACAGGCATGCACCACCACACCCAGCTGAGTTTTGTATTTTTAGTAGAGACGGGGCTTCTCCACGTTGGTCAGGCTGGTCTCAAACTCCTGACCTCAGGTGATCCACCCACCTCAGCTTCCCAAAGTGCTGGGATTACAGGCGTGAGCCACCACGTCCAGCCTGATATAAAAATTAATGAGATGTTTTACACTTTTTTTTTTTTCAGAGGGGATCTTGCTATGTTGCTCAGGCTGGTCTCAAACTGGAAGCAAGCAATCCTCCTACCTCAGCCTCCCAAAGTGCTAGGATTATAGGCATGAGCCACCGCACCCAGCTTTACACTTTTTTCCTATCAAGTCTTCTCTACTTGGTGTGTATTTTAGACATACAGCACTTCTCAGTTGAGACGAGCCGTGTCTCATGAGCTCAGCAGTCAGCACAGTGCACAGCACAGCTGGAAAGACACGAACCAGCAGAGCATGGAAGATTCTGCCAACATGGAGAAGCTGCACCGCAATGCTGTGCAGATAGAAACCCCACTCTCACAGAGACCGAGAGATATGCAGAAGGAACGCCGCTCTGTAGACCGTGCAGATAGAAACCCCACTCTCACAGAGACCGACAGAGACATGCAGAAGGAATGCCGCTCTGCAGAAAGCAAAACAGCGAAAAGCTGCCAGATCATGAGATGGCTTTATGTTATTGTCTTCCAATGTCACCTTATTTGGACAGTGTAACCTTACTATCAGATATCTGCACTACTGACATAATCAGAGTTTCCTCAAAATCAGGAACTTGAAGACAATAACTCCAGGCCCATCATCTTTTCCTGATTTAATTGGTGCCTAAAGTAGAGACTTTTATCTGACTGTAAAATCTGCATCTGAAGAAAGGCTATGAGTGTACAAAGGAAACTACAGGATAAAGAAAGGAAATAAGATTTTATCCTCAAAAGGAGGTTAGTAAACAGAGAAGAAAAACAAAGACTATTTCAGAAGAATAGGCTAAGTATTCTTTCTTTAAACTTTGTTATTATTCTGAAATATTTATTAGGCCAGTAGTGGGGGAAGCGAAAGAGAATAAAATTCAGGTAACAAGAGTTTAGTGACTACCAACAAACAATTTTGGCAGATTCCCACCAAAAGGCACTGTGTATCTCAAAGAACAGGTGTTTTTCTCTGTATACTGGCAAATCAGTTGAGCTGAAATTCAGCACTACTTTATACATTTCAACAGACATGTATTTCCTGATTTCGCATCCTAGAAACAAAGACAACTTCTTGAATTTGGGCAAGACAAGAAGGCTTTGTATATAAAATCACTTAAAATGGGGGGTGGGGGGTTTCAAACCACCACCATTAGGAGCAGCTTCCTGAGATTCTGTTTTTAAGTTAAACCATGTAAATAGGTGGTTATGTTGACCTATCCACTTTTTTTTTTTTTTTTTTTTTTTGAGAGTCTCACTCTGTCTCCCAGGCTGGAGTGCAGTGGCACGATCTTGGCTCACTGCAACCTCTGCCTCCCAGGCTCAAGCGATTCTCCTGCTTCAGCCTCCTGAGTAGCTGGGATTACAGGCACGTGCTGCCATGTCTGGCTAATTTTTTGTATTTTTAGCAGAGACGGGGTTTCACCATGTTGGCCAGGCCACCTTTGAGAGGCCAAGGCAGGTGGATCACCTGAGGTCAGGAGTTCAAGACCAGCCTGGCCAACATGGTGAAATTCTGTCTCTACTAAAAATATAAAAATTAGCCAGGCATGGTGGCACACGCCTGTAATCCTAGCTACTCAGGAGACTGAAACAAGACTTGCTTGAACCCAGGAGGCAAAGACTGCAGTGAACTGAGATCGCACCACTGTACATCAGCCTGGGCAACAGAGTGAGACTCAGTCTCAAAAAAAAAGAAAGATTGCAAGCCAATACCCCTCATCAAATATCAATGGAAATTCAGCTCTAGTTTGATGCGGAAAACATCACAGTATTTGTGTTTACTTTTTTGCAACCCTACCTCCCGCAAAGAACTATCGTTAGTTTCGCATGAAAAACCTAGGCACTGCTAGGAGGGAGGCTAAAAAAGGCTAAAATGAAAGCCTTTCTGCCCAATATACTCATTCCCTGCTGATACTGCCTTTAGGTTCTGAATAAAAGTGAATACATAATTTGGTGGCTGCCACAAACAGAGACAGACTTTATTATTACAGGGTAGAAAAAAAATGACCAACAGTTTTTGAATAGCTTACCCAAAAAATAAAACACCAAAAATTCCAGTTTTCATACAAGGTCAAGAATAGAGTGCTAAAACGACCCTAAGTTTAGATTCTGCTCTCTCTTTCCATTTTATCAAACAAAATCTAATCCATGAATAAAATAAATTGTACAACATTACTTGTGGCCAGAAATCACTGTGAAAACTATATCAACTGCAGTGAAAATGTTTCCAATTCATCAAATGATTTCCAATGTTCTTATGAAGGACGTAGGAAGTTGTCTTTTGCTTTTAAAGGTAGCATTTTCCAAGTAAAATAAAGCTGCAATGACAACCCTCCTTACCTTACGCACGCTTCCATCACAAGTACAAGCACCTGCACACATGTGCACACGTTTACTCTTTCCTGGGAGCCAATTAACCAAACCTTCCTCTGCTAAAGTAAACAGCAAAAAAGAACTATGAGCAAATTCATTCCTTACCCATTTTGACCTTTGTCTATTTCTAGTTCAATGAAATGTCAAACCATATCAACAAACTGACATTAAAAAGAGACGAGTGGCTGGGCGTGGTGGCTCATGCCTGTGATCCCAGCACTTTGGGAGGTTGAGGCGGGCAGATCACCTGAGGTCAGGAGTTGAAGACCAGCCTGGCCAACATAGCAAAAACCCTTCTCCACTAAAAATACAAAAATTAGCCAGGCGTGGTGGTGCACGCCTGTAATGCCAGCTACTTGGGAGGCTGAGGCAGGAGAATTGCTTGAGCCCGGGAGGTGGAGGTAGCAGTGAACCGACATCGTGCCACTGCATTCCAGCCTGGCCGACAGAGCAAGACTCTGTCTCAAAGAAAAAAGAAAAACAAACAAAAAAACAAAAAAAACAGTCAGGAGTGGTGGCTCACGCCTGTAATCCCAGCACTTTGGGCCAGAGGCTGAGCCGGGCGGATCACCCTGAGGTCAGGAGTTTGAGACTAGCCTGACCAACACAGAGAAACCCCATCTCTACTAAAAATACAAAATTAGCCAGGCGTGGTGGCGAATGCCTGTAATCCCAGCTACTCAGGAGGCTGAGGTAGGAGAATCGCTTGAACCCCAAAGGGAGAGGTTGCAGTGAGCCAAGTTCACACCACTGCACTCCAGCCTGGGCAACAAGAACAAAACTCCGTCTCAAAAAAAGAACAAAACAAAACAAATACAAAAATTACGTGGTGGCTCGCGCCCATAATCCCAGCTACTTGGGAGGCTGAGGCAGGAGAATTGCTTGAACCCGGGAGGTGGAGGTTGCAGTGGGCTGAGATCGCCCACTGCACTCCAGCCTGGGTGACAGAGCGAGACTCCATCTCAGAAAAATAAAATAAATTAGATGAATAAATAAAATGAGGTCTTCTGTAGAATAGAAATGAACTGGTTTCAAGCTCATAACCCCTATCTACAAGCAAACAAATCAAAATTTACATTTAACAGATGCTCAAGAGGTGCCAATGTCTGTTTTCACTTCAGTGGTGAAAACCACATCTTCACTTGTGAAATTAAGAAGCCAGGAAAAGCGAGCCAGAAAAAGTGACCTCCTCTCACTTTTGTGATCCAAACTTACTTTTCACCCCTGTGGCAAATGTAGTCTTCTTTAGCAGAACCCCTGACATATAATCTTTTCAAGTTTGTTAGATGTCCTTGCCCATCATCTGTATCAAGTCTACCAATAAGATGGAAAAGATTTAAGGTTTCACTCCTTCATTCATAAAACTTCTCCCTTAACAAATTACTCTAAAATGAGCTTCTCAGCCTTAGCACTACTGACATTTTGGACTGGGTGATTATCGCACTGCAGGATGCTGAGCAGCATCCTGGCCTTTACCTATGAGATGCCAGCAGCACCCCAGCTCCCATGGTTGTGACAACCAGAAACATCTCCAGACATTGCCAAATATCCACTATGAGGCAAAACTCACCCGTAGGCAAGAAGTAGTGCTCTAAAGAATGGGTTTGGCCAGGTGCGGTGGCTCACGCCTGTAATCCCAGCACTTTGAGAGGCCGAGGCGGGTGGATCAGGAGGTCAGGAGTTCGAGACACGCCTGGCCAAGATGGTGAAACCCCATCTCCACTAAAAATACAAAAACATTAGCTGGGGGCGGTGTCAGGCACCTGTAATCCCAGCTACTCGGGAGGCTGAGGCAGGAGAATCACTTGAACCTGGGAGGCAGAGGTGGCAGTGAGCTGGGATCATACCACTGCACTCTAGTCTGGGTGACAGAGCAAGACTCCATCTCAAAACAAAACAAAAAAAGAATGGATTTGAGGAAAATAAAATAGTTCATCTTCCTAAGAAATGCAAAGATTCCAAGGTTGAATATTTATTCTGTCATAACCATTCTAAGATCTTAATCTTCATTACCAACCAATGAACCACTGGCACACACTGGATAACTGACACACAGATGTGAAGCATATTTAATTGGGGAGGTGCAATTTATTACATATACAAGAAACAATTTTTTCAGAATTTTCTTGGCTAAGCCTATTAAAGAGAATCACAGAAAGCAATGTGATGATAACTGTGAAAGTTGCAATGTAAACACACCAGTATGTCTAGAAGTAATGCATTCTTTTCCTGTGACACACAAAGATGACTGCCAGGGAAACCATGGTTATGACCGTTAAGCAACAAAGCAACATCCTCAGAATAAATAATCTCACCATATAAAATACTCTGATAATACAACATCTATCAAAATAACCTCTGACCCAGTAATTTTATTTCTTGGTCTTTTTTTATTTTTATTTTTTTGAGATGGAGTCTCACTCTGTTGCTCAGGCTGGAGTGCAGTGGCGTGATCTCAGCTCACTGCAACCTCCACCTCCTGGGTTCAAGCGATTCTCCTGCCTCAGCCTCCCAAGTAGCTGGGATTACAGATGTGTGCCACCACTCCTGGCTAATTTTTGTATTTTTAGTAGAGACGGGGTTTCATCATGTTGGTCAGGCTGGTCTCGAACTCCTGACCTCGTGATCTGCCTGCCTCGGCCTCCCAAAGTGCTGGAATTACAGGCATGAGCCACCACGCCTGGCCTATTTCTCTGTCTTTATCCCACAACATACTCAGCCGCTTACAAAAGGACATTAAATCAAGGTAACTCACAGGTAGTAACGTGGGGTAACTGAGCATGTCCACCCTGAGCCCAAATCTTGGTTTCTAAATACCATTCTCAGCTGGTCTGATGCTAATGGGTTATCAATACTTATTAATATTAGTGTCACTAAAAAGTTGGCATACAATCCAGCACTACTAAATCTGACCGATTTATTTTTTTTTTCTAGACGGAGTCTTGCTCTGTCACCCAGGCTGGAATGCAGTGGCACCATCTTGGCTCACTGCAACCTCCGCCTCCCGGGTTCAAGCAATTCTCCTGCCTCAGCCTCCTGAGTAGCTGGGATTACAGGTGCCCACCACCACGCTCGGCTTTTTGTATTTTTAGTAGAGACAGGGTTTCACCATGTTGGCCAGGCCGACCTCGTGATTCACCCTCCTTGGCCTCCCAAAGTGCTGGGATTACAGGCGTGAGCCACTGTGCCTGGCCTGACTGATTTTTAAAAATAAATAAATACCATTCTCCACTAAAGGTATAAAGACTCCTTGGAGAAATGGCCAAGTACAGTGCTAAGAAAGTACAAGATGAACACGGGGCGTGGTTATAGCAGAAAAGTAAGGGAGTCTCCAAAAGTGTTGGGGACATGCCAAAAGAACACAGGAGGCAGCTGGAAGGAGCTCTCTCTGGCCAAATATGAGACAAACTGAGCATTAAAATAAATGTAGGCTGGGTGTGGTGGCTCACATCTGTTATCCCAGCACTTTGGGAGGCTGAGGCAGGCGGAACACCTGAGGTCAGGAGTTGGAGATCAGTCTGGCCAACATGGCAAAACCCTGTCTCTACTAAAAAAAACAAAAATTAGCCCGGCGTGGTAGTGCACACCTGTAATCCCCGAAACTTGAGAGAATGAGCCACGAGAATCACTTGAACCTGAAAAGCAAAGGTTGCAGTGAGCCGAAATAGTGCCACTGCACTCTAGCCTGGGTGAGAAAGGGAGGGAGGGAGGGAGAGAAGGAAGGATGGAAGGAAGGAAGGAGAAAAGAAGAAAAGAAAAAGGAAACGAAAAGAAGAGAAGAAAGGAAAGGAAAAGGAGAGACAGAGAGAGAGAGAAAGAAAGGAAAGAGAGAGAGAAAGAAAGAAAGGAAAGAGAGAGAAAAGGAAAGAGAGAGAGAAAGAAAGAAAGGAAAGAGAGAGAGAAAGAGAGAAAGGAAAGAGAGAGAGAAAGAGAGAAAGGAAAGAGAGAGAGAAAGAGAGAAAGGAAAGAGAGAGAGAAAGAGAGAAAGAGAGAAAGGAAAGAAAGAAAAAGAAAGAAAGAAAGAAAAAGAAAGGCATACTTCATTTTATTGCACTTTGCTTTATGTTGCTTTGCAGATAATGCTGTTTTTTGTTTTTTGTTTGTTTGTTTTTTTTTTTTGAGATGGAGTCTCCCTTTGTCGCCCAGGTTGGAGTGTGGGAGTAGTGGCACGATCTCGGTTCACTCCAACCTCTGCCTCCCAGGTTCAAGTGATTCTCCTGACTCAGCCTCCCAAGTAGCTGGGACTACAGGCACACACCACCATGTCCCGCTAATTTTTTTTTTTTTTTTCTAGTAGAGACAGGGTTTCACCATGTTGGCCAGGCTGGTCTCGAACTCCTGACCTCAGTTGATGCACCCACCTCAGCCTCCCAAAGTGCTAGATTACCAGATAATACAATTTTTACAAATTGAAGTTTGTGGCAACCCTGTGTTAAGCAAGTCTATGGGCGCCATTTCTCTCGCTCTCTCTTTTTTTTAAGACAGGGTCTTGCTCTATAACCCAGGCTGGAGTGCAGTGGTGTGATCTCGGCTTACTGCAACCTCTGCCTCCTGGACTCAAGGGAACCTCCCACCTCAGCCTCCCGAATAGCTGGGACCACAGGTGCATGCCACACCTGGCTAATTTTTTGTATTTTTTGTAGAGACCAGGTTTTGCCATGTTGCCCAGGCTAGTCTCGAACTCCTGGGCTCAAGTGATCCTGCCACTTTGGCCTCCCAAAGTGTTGGGACTACAGGCATGAGCCACCGTGCCCAGCCTGGGTGCCATTTTTCTAACAGCATGTGCTTGTTTCATGTTTCTGTGTCACATCTTGGTAATTCTTGCAATATTTCCACTTTTTCCAATATTGTTAACATCTTTTCTGGTATCTGTAATCAGTGATCTTTGATGTTACTATTGCAATTGTTTTGGGGCAGCATGAACCATGCTCATATAAGACAGCAAACTGGCTGGGTGCAGTGGTGGCTCACACCTGTAATCCCAGCACTTTGGGAGGCTGAGGCAGGTGGATCATGAGGTCAGGAGTTCAAAACTAGCCTGCCCAACATGGTGAAACCCTGTCTTTACTAAAAATACAAAAATTAGCTGGGTGTGGTGGAGCACACTACTCAGGGGCTGAGGCAGGAGAATTACTTGGACCCGGAAGGCGAAGGTTGCAATGAGCCGAGATCCAGAGCGAAACTCTGTCACAAAAAAAAAAAAAAAAAAAGACAGCAAACTTAGTAAATGTGTGTTCTGACTACTCCACTGACCTGCTGTTCCCGTCTCTCTTCCTCTTGTTGGACCTCCCTATTCCCTGAGACACAATATTTGAAATTAGGCCAATAACCCTACAATGGCCTCTAAGTATTTAAGTGAAAGGAAGAGCCCCATGTCTCTTACTTTAAATCAAAAGCTAGAAATAATTAAGCTTAGTGTGTCAAAAGCCAAAAGCTACACCTCTTTAGTCAAACAGCCAGGTTGTGAATGCAAAGGAAAAGTTCATGAAGGACATTAAAAATGTGACTCCAGGGAACACACAAATGATGAGAAAATAAAACAGCCTTATTACTGATACAGAGAAGTTTGAGTAATCTGGATAGAAGATCAAACCAGCCACAAAATTCCCTTAAGCCAAAGCCTAATCCACAGCAAGGCTGGTTCATGAAGTTTAAGGAAAGAAGCCGTTTCCGTGACCTAAGTGCAAGGTGAAGCAGTAATTGCTCATATAGAAGCTGCAATAAGTTACTCAGAAGATCTAACTAATTGATAAAAGTTCAAACAATATCAAACAACAGGCCATGCGCAGTGGTTCACCCCTGTAATCCCAGCACTTTGGGAAGCTGAGGCAGTTAGATCATTTGAGGTCAGGAGTTCGTGACCAGCCTGACCAATATGGTGAAACCTCATCTCTACTAAAAATACAAAATTAGCCAGGCATGGTGGCGCACGCCTGTAATCCCAGCTACTCGGGAAGCTGAGTCAGGAGAATCACTCGAACCCACGAGGCGAAGGTTGCAGTGAGCCGAGATCGTGCCATTGCACTCCAGCCTGGGTGACAGAGTAAGACTCCATCTCAAAAAAATCAAACAATAGTCTTTCAACAGCTCTGATGGAGATATACAAGGAGATTAGTGTTGTTTTCATGCCGGCTAATACAACATCCATTCTGCAGCCCGTTGAACAAGGAGTAATTTCAACTTCCAAGTGTTATTATTAAGAGTAATAATAATAAGGTGATCCTCCCACCTCACCCTCCCAAACTGTCGAGAATACAGGCTGAGGCGGGAGGATTACTTGAGCCAATGAATTTGATACCAGCCTGGACAACAAGACAAGACCCTGTCTCTACTAAAAATTTCTAAAAATTAGCTGGGTGCTGGGCACAGTGGCTCATACCTCTAATCCTAGCACTTTGGGAGGCCAAGGTGGGTTGACTGCTTGAGCCCAGGAGTTCACGACCAGCCTGGGCAACATGGCAAAACCCTGTCTCTAAAAAAATACAAAAATTAGTCAGGTGTGGTGGCACGCGCCTGTGGTCCCAGCTTCCAAGCTACTCGGGAGGCTGAGGTGGGAGGATCACCTGAGCCCAGGAGGTAGAGGCTGCAGTGAGCAGTGATCGCACCACTGCACTCCAGGTCTGGGCGAGAGAGGGAGATCCTGTCACTGTACTCCAGCCTGGACAGCAGACAGAGACCCGTCTCTAAAATAAAATAAAAAGAAATACATTTGGCTGGGCGTGGTGGCTCACGCCTATAATCCCAGCACTTTGGGAGGCTGAGGCAGGCAAATCACCTAAGGTCAGGAGTTTGAGACCAGCCTGGCCAACATGGTGAAACCCTGTCTCTATTAAAAATAAAAAATTAGCTGAGCGTGGTGGTGCACACCTGTAATCTCAGAAACTCGAGAGAATGAGGCACGAGAATCACCTGAACCTGGAAAGCAGAGGTTGCACTGAGCCAAGATAGCGCCACCGCATTCTAGCCTGGGTGACAGAGCAAGACTCTGTATCAAAAAAAAAAAAAAAGAAATACATTTTAGAAGACTATAGATGCCATAGATAGTGATTCCTCTGAAGGACCCAGACAAAGTAAATTGAAAATCTCTGGAAAGGATGCACCATTCTAGATGCCATGAAGAACATTCGTGATTCATGGGAGGAGGCCAAAATATCAACATTAACAGGAGTCTGGAAGAAGTTGATTCTAACCCTCATGGATGACTCTAAGGAGTTCAGGGCCTCCATGGTAGAAGTAACTGCAGATGTGGTGGAAATAGCAAAAGAACTAGAATTAGAAGTGGAACCTGAAGCTGTGACTGGGCTGCTTCAATCTTATGATAAAACTGTAATGGATAAGGAG
This sequence comes from Hylobates moloch, assembly GCF_009828535.3. Taxonomy (NCBI): domain Eukaryota; kingdom Metazoa; phylum Chordata; class Mammalia; order Primates; family Hylobatidae; genus Hylobates; species Hylobates moloch. Next base: position 2,290,434 of record NW_026652290.1, on the reverse strand, counting down.
TTGCTTTTATGGATAAGCAAAGAAAGTGGGTGTTTTTTGTTTTTTTTTTTTTTAAATGAATCTACTGCTGGTGAAGATGCTATGAACACTGTTGAAATGAAAACAAGGATTTAGAAGTATTACAAAAATCATTTGATAACACAGTGGCAGAGTTTGAGAAAAGTGACTACAATTTTTAAAGTAGTTCTTTCAGCTGGGCGCAGTGGCTCACACCTGTAATCCCAGCACTTTTGGAGGCTGAGGCGGGTAGATCACCTGAGGTCAGGAGTTCGAGACCAGCCTGGCTGACATGGTGAAACCCTGCCTCTACGAATAATACAAAAATTTGCCGGGTGTGGTGGCACACATCTGTAATCGCAGCTACTCGGGAGGCTGACCAGGAGAATTGCTTGAACCCAGGAGGCAGAGGTTGCAGTGAGCCGAGATGGTGCCACTGCACTCCAGCCTGGGAAACAGAGTGAGACTCTGTCTCAGAAAAAAAAAGAAAGTAGTTCTTTCTTCTGGGTAAAATGCTATCAAACAGATCCTTTTGTAGTTCGTAAGTGTGATCATTGGGTGTTCATGCTCACATGTGAGATGTGCCATCCTTGAACCTTGTTAGAACATCAGCACATCACCTGGCTGACATTTTTAAAAATGCTGTCGGCCGGGCGCAGTGGCTCACTCCTGTAATCCCAGCACTTTGGGAGGCTGAGGTGGGTGGATAATCTGAGGTCAGGAGTTCGAGACCAGCGTGACCAACATAGTGAAACCCTGTCTCTACTAAACACAAAAAAAATTAGCCAGGTGTGGTGGTGCATGCCTGTAATCTCAGCTACTTGGGAGGCCGAGGCAAGAGAATTGCTTGAATCCAGGAGGCAGAGGTTGCAGTGAGCCAAGATTGCACCACTGCACTCCGGCCTGGGCAACAAGAGCGAAAACTCCATCTCAAAAAAAAAAAAAAAAAAAAGCTATAAAACAGCATTACATGCTACAGAAAAACCTTTTGTGAAAGAAGTCAATCATGAGGCAAACTTCATTACGAAATTGCCACAGCTGGGCACAATCACTCTTGCCTGTAATTCCAGCTACTCAGGAAGCTGAGGTATAAAAATTGCCTGAGGCTGGCAGGGCAGGGTGGCTCACTCCTGTAATCCCAGCACTTTGGGAGGCAGAGGCGGGTGGATCATGAGGTCAGGAGATCGAGACCATCCTGGCTAACACGGTGAAACCCCGTCTCTACTAAAAATACAAAGAATTAGCTGGGCGTGGTGGCGGGCGCCTGTAGTCCCAGCTACTCAGGAGGCTGAGACAAGAGAATGGCATGAACCCGGGAGGCGGAGCTTGCAGTGAGCCAAGACTGCACCACTGCACTTCAGCCTGTGTGACAGAGTGAGACTCTGTCTTAAAAAAAAAAAAAAAAAAGACCAACCTCGGAAACAGACCTCATCTCTTAAAAAAAAAAAAAAAAGAAAAGAAAGAAATTTCCATAGCCATCCCAACTTTCAACAACCACCACCCTGATCAGTCAGCAGCCATCAACATCAAGACCCTCCACCAACAAGATGGAGGCTCAGATGACTGCTAATTTTTTTTTTTTTGAGACGGAGTCTAGCTCTGTCACCCAGGTTGGAGTGCAGCAGTGTGATCTTGGCTCACTGCAAGCTCCACCTCCATTCTCCTGCCTCCATGCCATTCCCTGCCTCAGCCTCCCAGTAGCTGGGACTACAGGCTCCCGCCACCACGCCTGGCTAATTTTTTGCATTTTTTTAGTAGACGGGGTTTCACAGTGTTAGCCAGGACAGTCTCGATCTCCTGACCTCGTGATCTGCCCGCCTCGGCCTCCCAAAGTGCTGGGATTACAGGTGTGAGCCACCGCGTCCAGCCAACTGCTGGTATTTTTTAGCAGTAAAGTATTTTTAAATTAAGGTATGTACATTGTTTTTAGACATAATGCTATTGAGCATTTAATAGACTACAGTATAAACATAACTTTCACATGCGCTGGGACACCAAAAAATTCATGAGACTCACTTTATTACAATATTCACCTATTGCAATGGTGTAGAACTGAACCTGCAATATTTAAGGTATTCCTGTGACGACAATGAATTATAACCCACTGAATGAAATAGGTCTATGAATCCATACTGATATAAATGAAGAAATGAATAGGGAAGAGAAAGCTTTCTTGCATTAGAAGGTCAACCAATAAATGTAGAAGGAATGATAGAGTTAGAAAAACGAACACTGACAACAATCACAGTCAATAACTGATTCAGGCAAGAATCATCAGTAGATGTTCATTTTGATGAGAAATAGAATATTTACAGTTAAAACATAGTCTTAACATGAGGTAGTATTAATTACAAAGAGGAAAAAAAAAAAAAGAGTAACTTCACAGTTGAGAAACCTGCCAGAGAAACCTTAACCAACTTATCAGAATGCACATCACCAGTAATCGGACACATCACGTGTTTCCTGTGATTTTTCTGCCAAAAATGCATAACCTGAATCTAATCCCGAGGACATAAACAAGCCCCAATTAAGGGATAGTCTACAAAATCACTTGATCGCACTGTTCAAAAGTATCAAGGTCATAAGAAACAAAGAATAGAGCAGCCATTCCAGATTAAATGAGACTAAAAAGAAATGACAACTAAATGCAATGTGTGACCCTGGGTTAGGTCTTGGACAAGAAAACAAGTTTATTCTTTTGCTCTAAAGGACACTGCTGGGACCACTGGTGAAACCTGAGTAAGGTCTGTAGATTACAGTGTTATAGCAATGTTAGCTTCCTGAGTCTGATAATGATACTCTGGTTATATAAGAGAACCTTTTGTCTTACAAATATACACGAAGGTATTTAGGAATAAAGGGACATTACATCTGTAACTTACCCTCAAATGGTGAAAAAAAACCCGTGTATATATGTGTTAAATGTAGGGACTCCGAGTGAAGAGCATATGCTAGAAATCTGTACTGTTCTTTCAACTTTAAGTCTAAAGTCAGTTTAAAATAAAAAGCTAAAAATGCAGAATACGGCTTGGCACGGTGGCTCACACCTGCAATCCCAGCACATTGGGAGGCCAAGGCAGGCGGATGACCTGAGGTTAGCAGTTCGAGACCAGCCTGACCAACATGGTAAAACCCTGTCTCTGCTAAAAATACAAAAATTAGCTGGGTGTGGTCGTGTGTGCCTGAAGTCGCAGCTACTTGGGAGGCTGAGACAGAAGAACTGCTTGAACCCAAGAGGCAGTGGCTGCAGTGAGCCAAGATCATGCCACTGCACTCCAGCCTGGGCAACAGAATGAGTTCAGTCTCGAACAAAATTAAAAAAAATAAAAATAGGCCGGGCACAGTGGCTCACACCTGTAATCCCAGCACTTTAGGAGGCCAAGGCAGGCGGATCACAATGTCAAGAGATCGAGAACATCCTGGCCAACATGGTGAAACTTCGTCTCTACTAAAAATACAAAAATTAGCTGGGCGTGTTGGCACGCACCTATAGCCCCAGCCACTGGGGAGGCTGAGGCAGGAGAATCGCTTGAATAGGGGAGGAGGAGGTTGCAGTGAGCCAAGGTTGCACCACTGCACTCCAGTCTGGTGACAGAGTGAGACTCCGTCTCAAAATAAATAAATAAATAAAAATAAAAGTTACCTGATCCCCAAAGCCTGGTATTTGATCAACAGCTGTCATCCAGCTTACCATAATATAAAAGCTTAAGATTTCACACCATCACACATACAACTTTTTTACTAAAGCTAAAATTATCGAACACTGTCTGAATGCTGAGTGCTACGCAGAACTGTCCATACACAGTCTACAAATGTGTATAACACAACTTCCTTTTACAAAGGAGGAAATCGGGCCTGGCATGGTGGCTCAAGTCTGTAATCTTACGTAATCTTGGCATTTTGGGAGGCCACGACAGGAGGACTGTTTGAGCAAAGAAGTTCAAAACCAGCCTGGGCAATGTAGGGAGACCCTGTCTCTATACAAAAAAACGAAAACTATCCAGGCATGGTAGTGTACCCCTATAGTCCCAGCTACCCAGGAGGCAGAGGTGGGAGAATCACTTGCACCCAGGAGGTCAAGACTGCAGTGAGCCATGACTGTGCCACTGTACAGAGCAACAGAGCAAGATCCTTTCTCAAAAACACAGGCGGAGGATAGCAAATACCATTCCATTATTTAAAAACAACAAGACAGCATATATCTACAAGGTTGATAACTCCTAGCCATTTATACTACTTAAAACTTTCTTCAGGGCCAGGCGCAGTGGCTCATGCCTGTATTCCCAGCACTCTGGGAGGCCGAGGTGAGCGGATCACGAGGTCTGCAGCGGATCACGAGGTCTGCAGCGGATCACGAGGTCTGCAGCGGATCATGAGGTCTGGAGTTTGAGACCAGCCTGGCCAACATAGTGAAACCCTGTCTCTACTAAAAATAAAAAAATTGGCCAGGCGTGGTGGCACATGCCTGTAATCTTAGCCACTCAGGAGGCTGAGGCAGGAGAATTGCTTGAACCCAGGAGGCGGAGGTTGCAGTTAGCCAATATCGCGCCACTGCACTCTAGCCTGGGTGACAGATTGAGACTCCGTCTCAAAAACAAAACAAAACAAAACAACAACAACAAAAAACCCAACAAAAAAAACTTTCTTCAGTTTACAAATAAAATAAAAACACAGAGCTCATCTTACACGGCAACTCCAGGCCTGGGTGCACAGTAGCGTTTTTGACCATAGGCGGGGAGTGACGACCATCGTCCATGTCCAGTTCCGTGCACTGAGCTTCCCCGTGGATGACGGCCAAACCCAGACGCAGTCTCTCCGCATAGGACTGGGCCCTAGAAGGACAAAGGGAAATGGTGAAACTGACAGGAAGAAATCCCACGCATCACTACTGCATCACTTTTTAACCATAAAATGAAAACATTGAACGTTTCAGGGACATACAAAGGCATTATTTATATAAATGAGAATGTGAGGCCCAGGCCAGAATGTAAATGCCTCAAAGGGCACGTGAGTTAGGGTTTGGGATTGTATCTGATTCTAGACATTTTTTTTTTTTTTTTTTTTTGAGACAAGGTCTCACCGTCACCCAGGCTGGAGTGCAGTGGCGTCAACATGGCTCACTGCAGCCTCAAGCTCCTGAGGCTCAGGTGATCCTCCCACCTCAACCTCCCGAGTAGCTGGGACCACAGGCACGTGTTGCCACAACTTGCTGATTTTTGTATTTTTGTAGAGACGGGGCCTCACTATGTTGCTCAGGCCAGTTTTGAACCCCTGGGCTCAAGCGATCTCCCGCTTTGGCCTCCCAAAGTGCTGGAATTACAGGCGTGAGACACCCCGCCCAGCCCTGATTCTAGATAATTTTGATTCTATCCTTTGTCCAATATTCTGATAGTCATCTTCAGAAGAAAGAACAACGTTAAAAACCATTGCCTGGGCCGGGCACAGTGGCTCACGCCTGTAATCACAGCACTTTGGGAGACCAAGGCGGACAGATCACTTGAGGTCAGGAGTTCAAGATTAGTCTGATGAACATGGTGAAACCCCGTCTCTACTAAAAATACAAAAAGTTAGCCGGGAGTGGTGACAGGCGCCTGTAATCCCAGCTACTGGGGAAGCTGAGGCAGGAGAGCTGCTTGAACCCAGGAGGTGGAGGTTGCAGTGAGCCGAGATCACGCCATTGCACTCCAGCCTGGGAGACAGAGTGAGACTCTCTCAAAAAAAACAAAAAACAAAACAAAACAAAACAAAAAAAACCATTGCCTGAAAAATGCTCATAGCCTCATTGCTTTCCTTTCTCTGAGAACTTGAAGGAACTTTGTTTTCCCAGAGGAAAGATGAGGAACTCAGGGATCACGTGTGCTGTCTGGGGGCTGGAGATAAAGCTGTGTGTGGTATGGGACATGGCAACGATGGAGGGGTTAACATGAGAGCCAGTGGGCTTTCAAGGGCCACGAGTGACAGCCTCTGAATTCCAAAGCAGCTCATTCTGACTTTGGGAGCGCTCAGGAGGGATCAGGACCCACGTCTGGCTTACTTACCTCTTTGCGGCATCAGGAGACTTAGCTACAATGACTGCATTTCTGTAATTTGGAATCTAGATTTGAAGGAAAAATAGAAAATACTGAAAAGTTATCAGAAAATAACACCTGGATGCTGGTATTCAAGTTTGCCCTCTAATAATGATCCAAACTAGTCATCAAATATGCTAGAATTTTAGTCACAAGTTTTAGATTTTTCAATATTTATCAATTAACATCACTGCAAAAAGCACTCCTACATCAAGAATTTTTAAAAAATAATTCTTAAAACCTTCATTTTAGAAAACATAAGCAAATTGCTAAAGATATGTAGGAAAAAAATCTGTTTTGTGTCTTTTAAAGCTATGATCCTCCACGACTAAGGCTGACCCTGTCTGCTGCCTCAGGCGTTGCGACTTAAGGGAGAGCCCATTTGATGTGCCTTCCAATATTGAAATCTGATACCAGAGAATAACTAAATAAGATCTCTTTTGAGGACAATGGGGTGTTTGCTGGTGGTTCCTCACTTCTTCCTGGATATACTGAAGCAGGAAAGGTGAGGCTCTAAGGTTGTCCACGGGAAAGCTGAAAAAGCCTTGTATTTCCTTTTGATGAAGATCCATAGTGATAATGTGAGTTAAACCTGAAATTTTAAAACAAAAAATTACAAAGTTCACCCCTACAGGTTAATGGCTACAGTGGACCTAAACTAGATGCTCAACTCCTGCTTCCTACCAGCAGACTGAAGACAGGGGGTACTGTGATTAAGCACTGCAGTCACTGGCTTGATTGTTTACCTTAATAAAGCTTTAATGTAGAGAAGGCTACAACCTTCCACATGGACAAAGAACTAAAGCTGAGAAAGTGGGGATTATTGGCTTTTGGCTTGGTCTGGAAAATTGAGAAAAGAATAATGTGGCAGAAGCAAAAATATGAATATGGAATTAATACCGAAGAGATGTAAAAAACAGTAAGGCCTTGATTAAAGAATCCTGAAAGAAAGGATAAAGAATTGCAGCGAAGGCAAAAAGTAGTAAGAACACAAAAGCAAAATAATAGACATATTAGAAGAAAAGAAACTCATATAACACAAAGATATTGAAGCTTAGAATAATTTCTGTACGTAATAAAGAATGTTTCAAGTATTCTTAAAGAAAAACAATTAAGAGATACTCTTATCATCAAGAGTACTAAAGAGGAAAAGGTACATATATAAACACATTGCGAATGGTCAAAGGTCACAGCAAAACTTCCAGGGCATAGAACCAGTATAACTTGTTCTTTCCAGAAACATTTACTTTTTTGGAGAGAATGAAATTCACATACATTTGACCATCTGGATTTATGGGTTCCACGTGTGGATTCAATGAAACACAGGCTGAAAAGGTAGTTAGGCCTACAATGGTTGTGTCTGTACTGAGCACGTATGAAATTTTTTTCTCATCATTATTCCCTAAACAAGACAGCATAACAACAATTTACATAGTGTTTATATGGTATTAGGTATTTAAAATAATCTACAGATGACTGTGTTGGTTATATGCAAATACTATGGCATTTTATATGAAAGACTTGAGTATCTTTGGGTTTTGGTATCTGCTGAGGAGCCGGGGAAGGGGGAGATGGGTTCCTGGAACCAGTCCTATAAGGATATCGAGGGAGGACCATACATTTCTTTCTGAGGACCCAAATATATGTTAAAGTTTTAGAATAGACATCAGATGAATAGAAACCCAACTGTAAAATACTACCTTGATTTACAGGCCAGAAAGTGTGCCCCCGCTACATAAGGAGAATAAAGCAATGAAAATGAGCCGCTATGTAGAAAGGCAAGGGTGGGGGAGAGGCAGTAAAACAAAATCCAGCTTGAATACTATGAACAAAAATGGAATTTAGCTAACAAAGCAGATACAGAAATCTAGACCCGAAGATCAAAAGATCACATAAGAATGCCAAGACTGTCAGCTAAGAATTTAGCGATGACAAGATGAAACAGAAAATATGTGACAGATGACAGAGAAGACACTAAAGCAATGATATTCTAAAGTAGGACGAAGCGAATAAGGGAAAAAAAAGAATTTCTAACCAAGCTCACATATCCTTAGCCAAAACTGTTCAAAAGGAAACAAACACTCAGATCCCAAATCGGATATCTGAGGTATGAACTAAGCCCAACTAGGAAAGAGTCCTAAAGGATCACGCTGGAACCCCAGGGCCCCCGCGCACACTCACCTGCTTTCGCCAGCATGGATGCTAGGAGCTTGCACACAATGGAACCCCTCTTCCTCATCTTGCTCTGCTTGCTGTAGGGGAAGTAGGGGATGACCCCAATAATATTCCTGGCACAGGCAGTCTTCAGTGCATAAGCCATGATGAGCAACTCCATCACAGCTGTATTCACATCTCTGAAACAGTCAAAGTTTGTATTTGGGGATTAATTCCATTTATTAACCCCTAGAAAAGATCTTGACTTTATCAACTTAACATGGGCTGCCCAGACGGGTGTTGTGGGAATTTTACCATCACACTAGCTTACAATGGCACCTCATGAAGGCAGGGGAAGCCTTCCGACTTTCTGTAGCTGAGTAAGCCCCAGCTTTCATCTGAGTGTACTCCTATTCACAGCACAGTTAACCCACGCTCACATTTGCCTGAGTCTCCTGTGTCATAGCCGGTTACTGCAGTGGCATCTGAAGCAACTGCTGGTGACCAGAGTTACCCAACACCTGCTGGCAGCCTCCCAGGGATTTGGGCTTAGGCCAGCATGAATGCCAAGGGAAACCCACCTGCCCTTCCATTTAGCTGCCATTAACAGGAAGATTTGGTCTCTTTCCATTGAGTGTGGGGAGGTCTTGGAACATAATTTTTTTATTTTTGAGACGGAGTCTCACTCTGTCGCCCAGGCTGGAGTGAGTGCAGTGGTGTGATCTCAGTTCACTGCAACCTCCGCCTCCCAGGTTCAAGCAATTCTCCTGTCTCAGCCTCCCGAGTAACTGGGATTATAGGCGTGCACCACCACATGTGGCTAATTTTGTATTTTTAGTAGAAACAGGGTTTCTCCATGTTGGTCAGGCTGGTCTCGAACTCCTGACCTCAGGTGATCCACCCACCTCGGCCTCCCAAAGTGCTGGGATCACAGGCGTGAGCCACTATGCCCAGCTGGAACTTAATTTTCAAAAACCTCCCTGGAGGCCGGACGCAGTGAATCACCTGCTTCATAAACCAGATCCCAATATCCACAATATGTTTGGAGTCAGTTAATTTCAGTTTGAAGCCCAGATAGTAAAACATTAATGAGCAAGATAAACAATTTTTGAGAAGTCTTGATTTCAGGGTAACATTCCTTTCATTAACTGAAAGCATTACCTGTTCAAGTAGTGAGTTTTTTTTTTTGTTTTTTGTTTTGTTTTGGAGATGGAAATTCATTTTTGTCACCCAGGCTGGAGTGTAATGGTGCGATCTCGGCTCACTGCAACCTCTGGCTCCTGGATTCAAGCAGTTCTTCTGCCTCAGCCTCTCAGGTAGCGGGGATTACAGGCACCCACCACCACGCCCAGCTAATTTTTGTATTTTTAGTAGTGATGGGGTTTCACCATGTTGGCCAGGCTGGTCTTAATTCCTGACCTCAGGTGATCCATCCGCCTAGGCCTCCCAAAGTGTTGGGATTACAGGCATGAGCCACCACACCCAGCCTCAAGTAGTGGGTTTTTAGCTGGCTTTGTCATAGACAATACACAAGTGGACCAAGTGCAGTAGCTTATGCTTGTAATCCCAGCACTTTGGGAGGCCAAGGCAGGAGTATTACTTGAAGCCAGGAGTTTGATACCAGCCTGGGCAACATAGCAAGACCTTGTCTCTAAAAACAAAATACCATTTAAAAATCAGCCAGGCACGGTGGGCGCTCACCTGTAGTCCTAGCTATTTGGGAGGCTGAGGTGGGAGGATCCCTCAAGCCCATATAATGAGTTGTGACTGTGCCACTGCACTCCAACCTGGGCAACAGTGAGACCCCATCTCTCAAAAAACACACACGAGAAAATAAAAACAGAATCAAGTAAAATACACAAGTGTATGATACCATGAGTTTTGGAGAACAAAGCACAAGGGAAGCCCAGATAGTAAAACATTAATGAGCAAGATAAACAATTTTTGAGAAGTTTTGATTTCAGGGTAACATTCCTTTCATTAATAAGCAATATCTGGGCCGGACGCGGTGGCTCACACCTGTAATCCAAGAGGCCGAGGCAGCTGGATCACCTGAGGTGAGGAGTTAGAGACCAGCCTAACCAACATGGTAAAAGCCCGTCTCTACTAATAATTCAAAAATTAGCCGGGCATGGTTGCAGGTGGCCTGTAATCCCAGCTACTTGGGAGGCTGAGGCAGAAGAATTGCTTGAACCTGGGAGGCGGAGGTTGTAGTGAGCTGACATAATACCACTGCACCCCAGCCTGGGCTACAGAGCGAGAATCCTTCTCAAAAAAAAAAAAAAAAAAAAAAGGCCAGTCGCGGTGGCTCACATCTGTAATCCCAGCACTTTGGGAGGCTGAGCCGGGACCAGCCTGACCAACATGGAGAAACCCCCGTCTCAACTAAAAATACAAAATTAGCAGGCCGGGCGCGGTGGCTCACGCTTGTAATCCCAGCACTTTGGGAGGCCGAGGCGGGCGGATCACGAGGTCAGGAGATCGAGACCACGGTGAAACCCCGTCTCTACTAAAAATACAAAAAAATTAGCCGGGCGTGGTGGCGGGCGCCTGTAGTCCCAGCTACTTGGAGAGGCTGAGGCAGGAGAATGGCGTGAACCCAGGAGGTGGAGCTTGCAGTGAGCCGAGATTGCGCCAGTGCACTCCAGCCTGGGAGACAGAGCGAGACTCCGTCTCAAAAAAAAAAAAAAAAAAAGAAACAAAATTAGCCAGGCATGGTGGCATGCCTGTAATCCCAGCTACTCAGGAGGCTGAGGCAGAATAGCTTGAACATGGGAGGTGGAGGTTGTGGTGAGCTGAGATCGCCTCATTGCACTCCAGCCTGGAAAACAAGAGCGAAACTCCATCTCAAAAAAAAAAAAAAAGAGCAATTTCCCATGAGGTTATTTTCCATTTTTCCAAGGGATTCAACATCCTCCAGCCCAAGGCTAAAGAAAGCCCCACACCTCACCCCTTATTGGTCAGAAAGGTGACAAAAGGGGCTTTGTCACATTGGCTTTACCCATTCACTGGGAGATACCGGACAAATCGGACACCAGGCAGTTACTTTGTGAACGAGCAGGGTGAAGAGAAATTGGCTGGCAGTCTCTGCTTTATCTGTTCCCTAAGAATGTTGCAAGTACACCCTGGCTAGCTCTTGTAGTCTTTATCTCTAAGTAGGACATTCTTAATTGTTTTACCAACTACTTTTCTTTCTTTTTTTTTAAATAGAGAAAGGTCTCACCATGTCGCCCAGGATGGTCTTGTACTCCTGGGCTCAGGCAATCTTCCCGCCTTGGCCTCCCAAAGTGCTGGGAGTACAGCTTGAGCCATCATGCCCAGCCAACCAACTACTTTTCTTTCCCCTAAGAAAACCACATCCTATATTAAGCCCAGCCCTTACTGCTCTAGCATTTTGGACAGGCGAAAACTAACCTGAGGTGTGCTCTCTTCGGCAGCACATATACTAAAACTGGAACAATACAGAGAAGATTAGCATGGCCCCTGTGCAAGGATGACACGCAAATTAGTGAAGCGTTCCATATGGGGCAAAAAAAAAAACCTAACCTGAGGGGAGGAAACAGGCATGGTATATGCATTCATTAAACTAGCCAGGCTTGCAAAAGAGAAACCAACACCATAGCTGGAAGTAATGGGGGAGAATTTATCCTGCTCCCAACTGTAACAATTAATCATCTGCAGCAGTTGTAAATTTTTTGTTGTTGTTGTTGAGACTGAGTCACTCTGTCACCCAGGCTGGAAGGCTAGAGTGCAGTAGCACCATCTTGGCTCACTGCAACCTCTGCCTTCCGGGTTCAATCGATTCTCCCACCTCAGCCTTCCGAATATCTGGGATTACAGGCACCCGCCACCATGCCTGGCTAATTTATTTGTATTTTTAGTAGAGACGGGGTTTCACCATGTTGGCCAGGCTGGTCTCAAACTCCTGACTTCAACTGATCCACCTGCCTCGGCCTCCCAAAGTGCTGGGAGTACAGGCGTGAGGCACCGCGCCCGGCTGTCAATGTTATTTTAATGAGTCTTTTTACTTTACATCAACACCCTAGAACTTGTACATAAACATAAAAATTATCCTTTAAAATATACTTTATAAGCTTCATATTTTACTTAGTTCCATTGCTTGGTATATCTGGAAAATCTCTGAATATCACACAGTTCAATTACCCAAAATAATCATTTTGTTCTGAATGGCTTTTTGCCATTTCCAAAAATTAAACCTATCCTCAACAACCAAAAGTCTGCTATTATTAGAACAGTCAAAAGAAATACGCTGCAAGTTTGGAAGCAGTAATTCCAAAGCTATTCCAAGAAAAAACAGCACCAAAAAAAGGGATCTATGTGATTTTAGAACAACAGCTCTGAAGGCAACTAAGCTTATTTTAATTCTAAGTTTTGGTCTGTTTGCCTAAAATTAGTCTTATTACTTTAGGCAATGCCCCCTTCCTCCCAACAACAGAAAAACCTGTAAAATATATTCCTTCATCTATGTAACTGCAGATAATATTAAAAAACCAGGTCAGGCGCAGTGGCTCACACCTGTAATCCTAACATTTTCAGAGGCTGAGGCAGGTGAATCACCTGAGGTCAGGAGTTCGAGACCAGCCTAGGCAACATGGAGAAACCCCATCTCTACTAAAAATACAAAAATTAGCTGGGTGTGGTGGTGGGCACCTGTAGTCCCAGCTACTCGGGAAGCTGAGACAGGAGAATTGCTTGAACCCAGGAGGCGGTAGTTGCAGTAAGCTGAGATTGTGCCACCGCACTCCAACCTGGGCAACTCAGCAAGACTCCGTCTCAAAAAATAAAATAATAAAATAAAACATAAAATACAAAATAAAATAAAAAATTAGGCCAGGCGTGGTGGCTCATGCCTGTAATCCCAGCACTTTCGGAGGCCGAGGTGGGTGGATCACCTGAGGTCAGGGGTTCAAAACCAGCCTGGCCAACATGGTAAAACCTCATCTCTACTAAAAATACAAAATTAGCCAGGCATGGTGGTGCATGCCAGTCATCCCAGCTACTCGGGAGGCTCAGGCAGGAGAATCACTTGAATCTGGAAGGTGGAGGTTGCAGTGAGCCGAGGTCGCACCACTGCCCTCCAGCCTGGGCAACAAGAGAGAAGCTCGTCTCAAAAAAAAAAATTAAATTATCTGTGTTCTTTAGTTGGTACTAAAGTATCCAGTACTCAAGCACTAAAAGAACTAGTTTATTGGCTGGGTACGGTGGCTCACGTCTGTAATCTCAGCACTCTGGGAGGCCGAGGCAGGTGGATTACCTGAGGTCAGGAGTTCGAGACCATTCTGGCCAACCTGGCGAAACCCCGTCTCTACTAAAAATACAAAAATCAGCTGGCTGTGGTGGCGAACGCCTATAATCCCAGCTACTCCAGAGGCTGAGGCAGGAGAATTGCTTGAACCTGGGAGGCAGAGGTTGCAGTGAGCCAACATTGCGCCACTACACTCCAGCCTGGGCAACACAGCAAGCCTCCATCTCAAAAAAAACAACAAAAAGAACTAGTTTATTGTGACAAACCTAATAACCTTCTTTATGGGCTGCACACCCACACAAAACAACACATCCAACCTCTGTCTTTTTTCAAAATTTTTCCTTTCTTCTTCCATCCCTATCAGCTTAAGAGACAGAGAAAATGCCAGGTGATGATATTTTTGCTTTGATGCTCTTAAACTGAACCACTAGGAAGAGACTTGTGGCTTTTATCTCAACACCAAATACACATAAAGAAACTTCACCATCTTCAGGACAGGGTTCTGGTTTTCAGAAGTACCCATTTATACCTATGTGCCTTTTTCAACAGGGAAGGTGCCTTTCCATGTTGACGTATGTAAAATTGTCGTTGTTATTGTACAAGACTCTCTCTTCGCTGCAACTCTATGAAGTGCTTCCTACTTCTTCCTTTGGCCAAGATTTCTTTTTTCTTTTAAATAAAAGCTGGGCACAGTGCCTCATGCATGTGATCCAAGCACCTTGGGAGGCCGGGGCAAGCGGATCACCTGAGCTCAGGAGTTCAAGACCAGCCTGGGCAACATGGCAAAACCCTGTCTCTACTAAAAATACAAAATTAGCCATGCGTGGTGGCATGTGCCTGTAGCCCCAGCTACTTGGGAGGGTAAGACGGTGGGTGCTGAGACAGGAGAATCACTTGAGCCTGGGAGGTGGAGGCTGCAGTGAGCTGAGATCGTGCCACTGCACTACAGCCTGTGTGACAGAGCAATGCCTTGTCTAAAAAAAAAAAAAAAAAAAAAAAAATAGAGACAGGGTCTTAATATATTGCCTAGGCTGGTCTCGAACTCCTGGCCTCAAGCGATCCTCTCACCTTGGCCTCCCAAAGTACTAGGGTTACAGGCATGAGCCACCACACCTGACCATGGTCAAATTTTCTAATACTCAAGATACAAGTGAGAAAAACTGTAAGTGTTTCCCAATTTGCTATTAACTAACTCATTTTTTCATGCTTCTTTTGTCCCTTCCCTGGAAGACACTTGCACACTGATGATCCTTCGTTTGTCAAGTTCAGTCTTTACTGCCCCCAGCATCACTCTAGATTGCACGTATTAAATACTTATACTGAGTACTCCTGGTTACCATGTGATATCAAAGCCAAGAATTTTATAAAATTCAACTTCTTATCACAAAGGACACTAACAATATGCTGTTTCTATGCTTGACTAGTTCGAGATAACCATGAACGGCCTGGCACAGTGGCTCATGCCTGTAATGCCAGCACTTTGGGAGGCCGAGGCGGGCAGATCACTTGAGGTTGGGAGTTCGAGACTAGCCTGACCAACATGGAGAAACCCTGTCAGTACTAAAAATACAAAATTAGCCGGGCATGGTGGTGCATGCCTATAATCCCAGCTACTCAGGAGGCTGAGGCAGGAGAATCGCTTGAACCCGGGAGGCGGCGGTTGTGGTGGGGTTTGCAGTGAACCGAGATCGTGCCATTGCACTTCAGCCTGGGCAACAAGAACAAAACTCCATCTCAAAAACCAAAAAAAAAGGGGGGGGGGGCGGGGAGAAAAACCGTCTTTCACAAAACTGGTCCCTGGTGCCAAAAAGGTTGGAGACTGCTGGACTATCTAACAAAGTGAGAAGGTTATAACCTCTTAGCTCCTCCCGACTCATAGATGATCCCTAAATACATGTAACGAAACAAAGATGCCACGAGCACAGCTGCTCCTGTGCCAGAGGAGAACTGCTCTGATTATGCACCAACTCAGTTCAGTCTTTTCCTGGAGAAGTCCAACTCACATTCCAGGTTACAATGCAGAACAACGAATTAGTGTTAACAATTTGACTTTTTTTTTTTTTTTTTTTGAGATAAGATCTGCCTCTGTTGCCCAGGCTAGAGTGCAGTGGTGCAATCACAGCTCACTGTAGCCTCGACTGCCCAGGCTCAAGCGATCCTCCCAACTCAACCTCCCGAGTAGCTGGGACTACAGGTGCACACCACCATGCCTGGCTAATTTTCGAATTTTATTCGTAGAGATGGAGTCTCACTATGTTGCCCAGGCTGTTCTCAAGCCATCTTGGACTCAAGTGATCCTCCTGCCTTGGTGTCTCAAAGTCCTGGGATTACAGGTGTGAGTCATTGTACCTGACCAACAAGATTTCTTAAAGATAACTCTTTACATGACAAATTCTTTCGTTATCACAAATTCAATTAGGGTAGTAAAGAGACTTCACCAATCAATACTGCTTTTAGAATTAGACCCCAATGGCCGGGCGCGGTGGCTCACGCCTATAATCCCAGCACTTTGGGAGGCCCAGGCGGGCGGATCATGAGGTCAGGAGATCGAGACCATTCTGGCTAACACAGAGAAACCCCGTCTCTACTAAAAATACAAAAAATTAGCTGGGCGTGGTGGTGGGCGCCTGTAAGTCCCAGCTACTCGGGAGGCTGAGGCAGGAGAATGGCGTGAACTCAGGAGGCGGAGCTTGCAGTGAGCCGAGATTGTGCCACTGCACTCCAGCCTGGGCGACAGAGCGAGACTCCGTCTAAAAAAAAAAAAAAAGATTTAGACCCCAATATTTCTTGGAGGATTAGTGACAAAGCTGGCCAACCCATGGCTACAAAGGCCATGGTCTGTTACTCCGCACCCTTTCATCAACTAGTAGAGAGCTCAGTAGTCTAAGGTGGCCAAACCATGGACCTAGGGTCACATGTGGCCCTTTCCTATGCCCTAAGGAACTCAAGAATGCAGAAAAAATAGCGATGACAAAGTAACCTTACTATTCACTACCAACAAAAACCAGGATAAGCACAGATGGCCAGGGAACAGCTATGTGGTGTGTCAAGTTGTGCCAAAGCTCCCTTCCTATGGGCACTGTATGCCTAGGCAAGCCCGTCAGGTCTTCCCCTTAAGATGGATAGTCAGGCCAGGTGCGGTGGCTCACGCCTGTAATCCCAGCACTTTGGGAGGCCAAGGCGGGCGGATCACGAGGTCAGGAGATCGAGCCCATCCTGGCTAACACGGTGAAACCCTGTCTCTACTAAAAATACAAAAAATTAGCCAAGCATGGTGGCGGGCGCCTGTAGTCCCAGCTACTTGGGAGGCTGAGGCAGGAGAATGGTGTGAACCCGGGAGGCAGAGCTTGCAGTGAGCCGAGATTGTGCCACTGCACTCCAGCCTGGGCGACAGAGCGAGACTCCGTCTAAAAATAAAAGATGGAGAGTCAAACAAAACCACCAGGCAAAAAAGACTCCAGTCACCAGGAGGCAAACAATATAAAACCAAAACTGCTGGAGAAAATGTGAATTAGTATATCCTCAATGAAGGCAACGCAGCCCCTTCCCTCAATACCACAGGGCATGGACCCTCACAACCAGAAATTTCTTAGGATCTTCCTACAGATACACCTAAAACACCGACAATATGATGTACGTACGATGAGGCTCACAGCAGCCTCTATCTTGTCAGCATAAGACTAGAAACAAACTGACACACGAGAGACTGAATAAACCGATGCATCCACACAAGATGTCATGAAGCAGCAGGAAGACAAGACAACAGGAACACAGCTTCCTTCCGAGGTACCTGAATCTCATCATAGTGAAAGAGCCATCACGGTGAAACCCAAATTGAGGGACATTTGACAAAGTAATCAGTAAAATGTCAGTCTTCAAATGTGTCAAAGTTTTGAAAGTCAAGGCCGGGTGTGGTGGCTCATGTCTGTAATCCCAGCTCTTTGGGAGGCTGAGGCGGATGGATCACTTCTGAGTCCAGGAGTTCAAGACCAGCCTGGGCAACATGGCGAAACCTCATCTGTACTAAAAATACAAAAAATTAGCCCAGGATGGTGGCACACGCCTATGGTCCCAGCTACTAAGGAGACTGAAGTGGGAGGACTGCTTGAGTTCAGGAGCTTAAGGCTGCAGTGAACCATGATTGTGTCACTGCATTCCTGCATGAGTGACAAAGCAAGACTGTCTCTCAAATAAAAAAAAAAAAGAAAGTCAAACAAAGGCTGTGAGGAACTGCTCCAAACTAAAGAAGACTGAATAGGGCCGGGCACAGTGGCTCACGCCTACAATCCCAGCACTTCGGGAGGCTGAGGTAGGCGGATCACTTGAGGCCAGGAGTTCGAGACCAGCCTGGCCAACATGGTAAAACTCCATCGCTACTAAAAATACAAAAAAATTACCCGGGCATGGTGGCAGGCGCCTGTAATCCGATACTCGGGAGGCTGAGGTAGAATCACTTGAACCCAGGAGGTGGAGGCTGCAGTGAGCCAAGATCACACCACTGCACTCCAGCCTAGGCAACAGAGTGAGACTCCGTCTCAAAAAACAAAACAAACAAAAATGAAACATATAAAGCATCCGGCACACTGGTGGCACTCAGTGCCATTCTTATTACTAATATGGTCTGCGGAATGTAAACTGATCAGGCCATGAAGGTCTGGATTTTTCAGAGACACAGATGGTGTAATGGCCCACTCCCTGTCAGGCAGTGAGAAAGGAGATAGTCCCGCATAGAAGCATGGACGTTCCCACTCAAGCAGGCCAGGATTCCCCAGGCATCAGCCCCTGCCCTGAGGGAAGCAAGGGCGATGCTCTCTGAAATAGAGATAGGCTAGAAACAGGCCACAGTGCAAGATAAAATGCAGTGCAAAAACCTGTCTTATGGGTATGAACCAGGAGCAGTTTATGCACTACACGTAACAACTAGAAGCTTTACAGCAGAGCTGAGCTGACAGACACTGGCCTAGGGTCAGTGCAAACCATGGGAAAACCCTTTGTCCTTCAGGAGTTTAAAGCTTGGGGAGTGGTGGCTCATGCCTATAACCCCGAAACTTTGGGAGGCTGAGGTGGACGGATCATTTGAGGTCGGGAGTTCAAGAACAGCCTGGCCAACATAGAGAAATCCTGTCTCTACTAAAAATGCAAAAATTAACTGGGCATGGTGGTGGGCACCTGTAATCCCATGTACTAGGGAGGCTGAGGCAGGAGAATCACTTGAACCCAGGAGGTAGAGGCTGCAGTGAGCCAAGACTGTGCCACTGCACTCCAGCCGGGGCAACAGAGTGAGACTCTGTCTCAAAAAAAGCCTGGGGAGAAGTAAACAGGTAACAGTACAGTGTGACAAATGGTAGGAATTCCAGAAGACAGTAATTGTATTTGGGGAAACATTTAGTTTAACATGCAAATGGATGTATAACTTTTTTTTTTCTTTGGTGAGAGGGAGTCTCACTCTGTCGCCCAGGCTAGAGTGCAGCGGCGCGATCTCAGCTCACCTCTGCCTCCCGGGTTCAAGCACTTCTCCTGCCTTAGCCTCTCAAACAGCTGGACTACAGGTGCATGCCACCATGCCTGGCTAATTTTTGTTTGTTTTTTGTTTTTTTTTTGAGATGGAGTCTCGCTCTGTCGCCCAGGCTGGAGTGCAGTGGCGCGATCTCAGCTCACTGCAAGCTCTGCCTCCTGGGTTCACACCATTCTCCTGGCTCAGCCTCCGAAGTAGCTGGGACTACAGGTGCCCGCCACCATGCCCGGCTAATTTTTTTGTATTTTTTAGTGGAGATGGGGTTTCACCATGTTAGCCAGGATGGTCTCGATCTCCTGACCTCGTGATCTGCCTGCCTCGGCCTCCCAAAGTGCTGGGATTACAGGCGTGAGCCACCGTGCCCGGCCAGCAATTTCTGTATTTTTAACAGAAATGGGGTTTCTACATATTGGTCAGGCTGGTCTCGAACTCCTGACCTTGTGATCTGCCCACTTCGGCCTCCCAAAGTGCTGGCATTACAGGCGTGAGCCACACGCCTGGCCTGAATATATAACTTTTAAAAACACTAAGTTGTTGTTCACATGAAAAGATAATCAATTATATTGTTAAGGTTTTTACAGAAAAGAGATAAAGTAGTCCATCCTCTTACCTGGGTATTGTCTGTATAATGAAAATATCTTGGCCACGAACAGATTCTTTTATTTCAACTCTTGTTTCTGAAAAATAAAAATGTTCTAAAGTTTTGAGAAAAGCTCCTATGTTAAAAAGGAGAAAAAAGAAAAACAAAAGCACTTCATGCCGGGCGTGGTGGCACATGCCTGTAATCCTAGCACTTTAGAAGGGCCGAGGAAAGCAGATCACTTGAGCACCAGAGTTCAAGAACAGCCTAGGCAACATGACAAAATCCTGTCTCTACAAAAAATACAAGAATTAGCCAGGCGCGGTGGCTCAGGCCTGTAATCCCAGCACTTTGGGAGGCCGAGGCGGGCAGATCATGAGGTCAGGAGATCGAGATCATCCTGGGTAACACGGTGAAACCCCGTCTCTACTAAAAACACAAAAAATTAGCCGGGCGTGGTGGTGGGCGCCTGTAGTCCCAGCTACTCGGGAGACTGAAGCAGGAGAATGGCGTGAACTCGGGAGGCGGAGCTTGCAGTGAGCCGTGATCGCACCACTGCACTCCAGTCTAGGCGACACAGAGAGATTCTATCTCAAAAAAATAATTAGCTGGACATGGTGACACGTGCCTGTAGTCCCATTGGGAGGATCACCTGAGCCAGAGAAGGTGGTGGCTGCAGTGTGAGCTGAAACTGTGCCACTGCACTTCAGCCTGGGCAACAGAGACCTTGTCTGGAAAAAAAAAAAGAGCAGAAAAGCAAAGCACTCATGATGCAACAGCTAGAAACATTTGGAGGGAGTAAAGATTAATCTAAACGAACACTTCATCTGGGGCAAAAGAATAAGTCTTGGAGCAGTATGAAGAAGAGGAAGTGAGAACGACCCCTCGAGTGACCGCAGTCCGTGCACCGCCACTGCATCCCGCTCCCAGTGCCTACATCCGGCTGCCTTCGCTGCCACCATGCCCCAAGAGAAAGGCTGAAGGGGATGCTAAGGGAGATGAGGCCAAGGTGAAGGACGAACCACAGAGAAGATCCGTGAGGCTGTCTGCTAAACCTGCTCCTCCCTCCAAAGCCAGAGCCCAGGCCTAAAAAGGCCACTGCAAAGAAGGGAGAGAAGGTACCCAAGGGAAAAAGGAAAAGGCTGACGCTGGCGAGGAGGGGAATGACTCTACGGAAAGTGGAGATGCCTGAACACACCAGGCACCTGCTGGAGATGCCGAGGGAAGCGTGTGCATTTTGGATAACTGTGTACTTCTGGTGACTGTACAGTTTGAAATACCGTTTTGTATCAAGTTTTATAAAAACGCAGAATTTTTTTTTTCTAAGCTATGTTGTTAGCACACAGAACACTTCATTGTTGCTCTGGGGGAAGGAGCGTATGTCATGAAGAGAATGTCTCCGAAGCTGGATTGATGTGGAGAAAGCATCTTTCCCTTCTAGTTTTGAGAGACTTCCCCTCAGCTCCCAGGAAGAGGGGTTCCCTGACTTTGACAAACATGGCCACTTCAGCACACAAAAGCCTTGTGGTCTGAAAAGACAAATTCGTTTCTATGTCCTCTTCTCCCTTTCCACCTTTCAGCATAGACTTAAATCCCTTAAAGCCAGACATCTGTTGGCACCTGACCTCCCATAATTGATTACCAGTGTGGCAGGCAATCTGGACCTTCCAGTGATGCCACTGAGATGGCGCCCCTCAAAAGAGCAGTAGTTCTGTTTCTAGACTGTGGATCTTCAGATAAATTCTGCCATTTTCATTTCACTTCTGAAAGTCAGGGTCAGCTTGTGAAAAGTTGTTAAACATGCTAAATGTTCACTGGGTTTTACAGTGGCTTTCTGATTTTTGGTAGTGCATTGAAAAAGGGAGTTTGAAAGTTATTGAGCCAGGCGCAGTGGCTCACGCCTATAATCCAAGCACTTAGGGAGGCTGAGGTGGATGGATCACCTGAGGTTCAGGAGTTCAAGACCAACCTGACCAACATGGCGAAACCCTGTCTCTACTAAAAATACAAAAATTAGCCAGGCGTGGTTGCACATGCCTGTAATCCCAGCTGTTTGAGAGGCTGAGGCATGAGAATTGCTCGAACCTGGGAGGCGGAGGCTGCAGTAAGCTGAGATCGCGCCACTGCACTGCAGCCCGGGCGACATCCTTATTATTTTTTCAACAAATGCTGAAGCCTCCTCCATGTCAGGAACTGTACTGGGAACCCCAAAATGCGGACTTGGACGAAGGGACAAAGACTGACCCAGGAAAGATGATACAACACCAAGGCCAGCAAACCCTCCAGGCCCAATATGCCAGAGACGCTAGCCATGACGAAGGAGAAAGAACAACGGGGCTGGAAACAAGGGCCTCACTGCAATCCAGAAGGAGCAGCGCAGAAGGGGGTTTGGGAACACAGGAAGATGTGGGATCTGAGCGTGCCACGCAGAGGGGCAGGCAGTTAGTCCACTCAGAAAGCAGACAGAGTGGGCCAGGTGCGGTGGCTCACACCTGTAATCCCAGCACTTCGAGAAGCCAAGACCGGTGGATCACCTGAGGTCAGGAGTTCAAGACCAGCCTGACCCCGTCTCTGCTAAAAATACAAAATTAGCTGGGTTTGGTGGCGTACGCCTGTAATCCCAGCTACTTGGGAGGCTGATGCAGGAGAATTGCTTGAACCTGGGAGGTGGAGGTTGCAGTGAGCCAAGATCATGCCACTGCACTGTAGCCTGGGTGACAGAGCAAGACTCCATCAAAAAAGAAAAAGAAAGCAGACAGAGTGAGGGGAAAGAGAGGGACAGGAGGTCAGGGAGCCAAGGGGCCAGGACTTGCAGGACTCTGGATTTCATTTTTTACTCGCTAAAGAGTCTGGAATTTATTCTAGCAGTGACAGGAAAGCCACTGGAAGATTTGGGGTTGGGAAAGGTTTCATCTACTTGTTTTAAAAAGACTGCTGGCTACTGTGTGAAGAAAATTGTGGCAGGGCAGGAGTGGCCACGGAGAGGCCATGGCAGCTGTTTTGGAAGGTGTCTAGCAAGCAGCAAATGGCAGGCTGGACTGAAGTGGGAGCAGCAGAGGTTGTGAGAAGGGGTCAGATTTAAGATGTATTCCAAAGTCGGAGCACACAAGATGTGGTAATGGATGGATCAAAGATGAGGCAGGTAAAGGGGTAGAATCTGGATTCCCAAAGGACCCCATGTGATTGCTAAAAAGACTGGACCCCGGCCTAGAGGGTAGGAGTAAGGAAGCAGTAGCAAGAAAAAATATTGACATTTTAGAAATAACGTGGTGGAAGCCGAGCATGGTGGCTCACACCTGTAATCCCAGCACTTTGGGAAGCTGAGGTGGGAAGACAGCTTGAGCTCAGAAGTTCAAGACCAGGCTGGCCAACACAGTGAGACCCCATCTTAATAAAAATAAATAAATAAAGGCTGGGCACAGTGGTCACGCCTGTAATCCCAGCACTTTGAGATGCCGAGGTGGGCAGATCACCTGAGGTGAGGAGTTCAAGACTAGCCTGGCCAACGTGGTGAAACCCCATCTCTACTAAAAATACAAAAATTAGCCGGGGGTGGTGGTGGGCATCTGTAATCCCACCTACGCAGGAGGCTGAGGCAGGAGAATTGCTTGAACCCGGGAGGCAGAGGTTGCAGTGAGCCAAGATCGTGCCACTGCACTCCAGCCTGGGCAACAGAGTGAGGCTCTGTCTCAAAAAAACTAAATAAATAAAAAAAATTAAAAAAAAAATTTTAACTTACCTCCATTGGTCTCTTGATATACAACAGACTTCCCCAGTTCAGCACCAAGGCGCCTATAGACCAAAAAGAACAAAAAAGGGAAATTAAGATTTCTCTTTTTAAAAAAATTCCAGTTCATATGCATATGTCTAATAAAAAGACTCAAATAATTAAGCTGGCACTCTTTCCAAAAAATAATTTAGAAAATCTAATTCATTAAACTAAAATTCTGCTGTCACTCCATAAGCAGCTCACCACGTTGTAACATACTGCTTTACCAGACAGAGCTCACAACCCATGGTTAATGTCTGGTGCATTGTTCTTTGAATAGTAATTTTCTTGGAAAATCACTTCCAAATACTTGGTTACTAGCAATGATTTCAATAACACACGCCAGAGATAAATGCCTGAATTATCAAAAGCATAGAGAAAGAAAGAGGCTTCAGCATCACTGACCAAATGTGGTGTGGATCTCGTCTGGATCCTAATTAGAATAAGCCAAGTGTAAAAAGCCATTTTTGGCCGGGCACGGTGGCTCACGCCTGTAATCCCAGCACTTTGGGAGGCCGAGGCCAGCGGATCACCTGAGGTCAGGAGTTTGAGACCAGCCTGACCAACATGGAGAAACCCCATCTCTACTAAAAATACAAAATCAGCCAGGCGTGGTGGCACGTGCCTGTAATCTCAGCTACTAGGGAGGCTGAGGCAGGAGAATTGCTTGAACCTGGGAGCCAGAGGTTGTGGTGAGCCGAGATCACGCCATTGCATTCCAGCCTGGGTAACAAGAGCGAAACTCTGTCTCAAAAAAAAAAAAAAAAGCCATTTTAAAAAATAATCAGAGAAATATGGACAAAGACTAGATATTACATAATATTAAGGAATTCATAGTAGTGTGAGGTTTTAAGTCCTGATTAGTAAGCAATATCCTTTTTACAAGTGAAATGATATGATGTAAGGGAATCTATTTAAAAATACTCCAGGCCGGGCGCGGTGGCTCACGTCTGTATTCCCAGCACTTTGGGAGGCTGAGGCGGGCGGATCACCTGAGGTCAGGAGTTCGAGACCAGCCTGACTAATACAATAAACCCCGTCTCTACTAAAAATACAAAAATTAGCCGGGTGTGGCGGCAGGCGCCTATAATCCCAGCTACTCAGGAGGCTGAGACAGGAGAATTGCCAGAAGCCAGGAGGCAGAGGTTGCAGTGAGCCGAGATCGCACCATCGCACTCCAGCCTGGACAACAGGAGTGAAACTCCATCTCAAAAAAATAATAATAATAAAAATAAAATTAAAATCTCCAGCCAGGCCAGGTACAGTGGTTCACGCTTGTAATCCCAGCATTTTGGAAGGCCAAGGTGGGCGGAACACTTGAGGCCAGGAGTTCGAGACCCGCCTGGGCAACATGGAAAAATCCTGTCTCTACTAAAAACACAAAAATTAGCTGGGTGTGGTGGTGGGCGCCTGTAATCCCGCTACTTGGGAGCTGAGGCAGGAGAATTGCTTGAACCTGGGGGGCGGGGGCTGCAGTGAGCCAAGATTGTGCCACTGCACTCCAGCCTGGGTGACTTTATCTCAAAAAAAAAAAAAAAAAACAAAAAACAAAAACAAACTCCAGCCAGGTATACACATACAATGGAATATTATTTGGCCTTAAAAAAAGAATAAATTCTGCGGCCGGGTGCAGTGGCTCACGCCTGTAATCCCAGCACTTTGGGAGGCCGAGGTGGGCGGATCACGAGGTCAGGAGATCGAGACCATCCTGGCTAACATGGTGAAACCCCGTCTCTACTAAAAATACAAAAAATCAGCCAGGCGTGGTGGCGGGTGCTTGTAGTCCCAGCTACTCGGGAGGCTGAGGCAGAATGGCGTGAACCCAGGGGGCGGAGCTTGCAGTGAGCAGAGATCGTGCCACTGCACTCCAGCCTGGGCGACAGAGCAAGACTCCATCTCAAAAAAAAAAAAAAAAAAAAAGAAGAAATTCTGGTATGTGCTATGACACGACAGAGCCTTGGAAAAGGTATGCTGAGGAAAATAAGCCAGACACAGACAAACACTATGATTCTATTTGTATGAAGTCCCAAGAATAGGCATTTCATAGAGACAAAGTAGAATGGAGGCTACCATGGAATGAGGGAGGGGAGAATGGGGAGTTAGTATTTAATGGGTACAGAGTTTCTGTTTGGGATGATGAAAAGTTCTGGAAATGAATAGTGGTGATGGCTGTGCAACACTGTGAATGTAGTTAAAGCCACTGAAGTGTACACTTAAAAATGGTTAAAAAGGTAGGCCAGGCGCAGTGGCTCATGCCTGTAATCCCAGCACTTCGGGAGGCCAAGGTAGGTGGATCACCTGAGGTTGGGAGTTCGAAACCAGCCTGACCAACGTGGAGAAACCCCATCTCTACTAAAAATACAAAATTAGGCAGGCGTGGTGGCGCAAGCCTGTAATCCCAGCTACTTGGGAGGCTGGGGCAGGAGAATCAGTTGAACTCGGGAGGCGGAGGTTGTGGGTGAGCCAAGATGGCGCTATTGCACTCCAGCCTGGGCAACAAGAGCAAAACTCCGTCTCAAAAAAAAACAAAAAACAAAAAACAAAAAAAAAAAACAAAAAAAACAGTTAAAAAGGTAAACTTTATGTTATGTATATAACAATTTTTAAAAATACTCCAGGTGGGCTGGGTGCAGTGGCTCATGCCTATAATCCCAGATCGCCTGAGGTCAGGAGTTTGAGACCAGCCTGGCCAACATGGTGAAACCCATCTCTACTAAAAATACAAAAATTAGCTAGGTGTGGTGTCAGGCATCTGTGATCCCAGCTACTTGGGAGGCTGAGGCAGGAGAATCGCTTGAACTTGGGAGGTGGAGGTTGCAGTAAGCCGAGATGACACCACTGCACTCCAGCCTGGGCGACACAGCAAGATTGTCTCAAAATAAATCAAACAGATAAGATAAAATAAAATCTTACTGAGCGACAAGTAAAACAGATAAGGGAAGTATTTATGAATATGTATCATTTATAGTAATTCAAAATCTTTCTGGAATTTGCCAGGAAAGAATCTAAAACAAAAAAAAACCCTCACTGACTTTTAAGATGTGCCCTGCTTCCCTCTGCTCTCTCTCAAGGTCAGGTAGGGTAAATCTGAACCACTAGATACACACAGAAGCTTCGTTTAAAGTCAGTGTTTTCACTGGCCTCAAAAAGAAAGACAAATAATCAGGGGTCAGAAATAGAAACTAGGTAGTAGACTGCAAAAGGATTGATTTGTTTTTTTAACATTCTTCCAATCTCCAAAACTCCAACTATTAAAAAAAAAAAGGGCAGAGCTGAAAAAAAAATATGACTAAAGTTTTCCCTTTCTTCTACATTTTCCCCCAGAAGTTTAAAATATATCCCTGCAATTATTTGTCAACCCTAAAAAAGTAACGAAGTAACTCTATGAAAACTGTTTAAAATGTGAAAATGACTTTAAATATTAAAAGACGAGCTATTCATTTTATGTCTTAGATTTCTAACAAGTGTATGTGGAAAGGGCATATAAAGGTCCTTTATATCAGAGCTCTGGGATTCTCCAAAAGAGCCAACTAGAAAAGAGGCCATTTCACAGGGCGCGGTGGCTCACGCCCGTAATCCCAACACTCTGGGAGGCCGAGGCGGGCGGATCACCCGAGGTCAGGGGGAGTTCGAAACCATCCTGGCTAACACGGTGAAACCCAGTCTCTACTAAAAATACAAAAAATGAGCCGGGCGTGGTGGCGGGCGCCTGTAGTCCCAGCTACTTGGGAAGCTGGGGCAAGACAATGGCTTGAACCCGGGAGGCGGAGCTTGCATTGAGCCAAGATCGCACCACTGCACTCCAGCCTGGGTGACAGAGCGAGACTCCGTCTCAAAAAAAAGAAAAAGAAAAGAGGCCATTTAGTAAACAACTATTCAGAGGGCCACTATGAGCCCCTACTCTGCTAGAACCAGATACTACTTCTACATTATCCAGGTCATACAATATTCTCGGCCAAGAGACAGAATCACGCCCATTTCACAGATGAGGTTCAGCGAAATCAAGTCTCTCGCCCACTGACACAGAGCTAGTAAGCGGCAGGGCTGAGAGGGCATCTCAGAGCTGTCAGACCCCAAAGGCGACTTGAGACAGGGGCTTCGTTGGGTTAAAGACACAAATGACTGATCTTATCACAAGCTGATTTACAACGCAGGATCAGGCCTGTCATTTCTACCACCAGCTCCGGCCCCTCTGCCTCCCTGGAATTGCCTTCTTCGCACTGCCAGTCCCCACACCTTTGCTCTGCGACCGCACCTGCCCCGTCGGGTCCCCCAAGTCACAACCACGCCCGCGGGTCTCACTGCAGGGAGACTTGAGAATGGCGGCGGTCAGATTCCCAGGTCAACTCCAGCCGTGGGAAAGGGAGCCAAGCCCTGAGCCCCTCTCCCCAAGGCACGCACTCCGGGGGCTCCAGAAAGCTCGGCCCGCCCCGGGGTGTGGGAGTGCGGAGACGAAAGGCAGGCAGGCCGCGGACCCAGTCACGGGGCGGGGGGCTGAGGTCACCGAGAGTCCGCCCCAAGCCTCCCAGTTGCAAAACCGGGGAGCGGGGGGTGGTGTCCGTCACCTCCAAGCTTTGTCCGGCCGGGAAGGCCCGCGCCTCCCGCCCCAGGTGCAGGAGGTGGGTTGGGTGGAGGGGAGCGGGTCCCTCGGGGCGCGAAGGAGAGCTAGGCGCCGCTGCCCCCGGCCCGGCCCTCCCGCCGCCCCCTTACTCTGTGATGCGCTTGGCCAGCTCCGTGCAGGCGGCCGTGGAGTTGGCCGAGAAGACTCGGTAGCCGGTGCGAGCGGCGTTCATGGCCGGTGGGGGAACGGGGCGGGCGCGCGGGACGCGGAAAGCCGAGGACGCGGAGAGCGGGGGCAAGAGCAGCAGCTTCTTGGGCATCGTCCGGCCCGCGGCGCGGTTACGGCCGGCCCCGCGCGGGGCTGCACTCGGAGCGCTTCCGACTGCGAGACCCCGGTTCGGGTGGGGAAGGCGCTGAGAAACTCGGCGCAAGCGGGGAGAGCTCCGAGGTCCGCGCCCTTGCGTACCCCACACCACGGACTGCAGCGGCCGAGCCTTCGCTGCGCCCTGCGCCGCCGCCTCAGAGCCAGAGGCAAGGCCACCGCCCCCTCCGGGCATCGGAAGAGCGTCGGCTAGAGTGCCCTCAGGCCGCCATCTCGGATGAGGGCAGGGAGCCTGGCGACTGTCTAAAAGCCTGTTCTTCCAAGGGGCGTTTCAGAGGTTCGCCCCGCCCCTGCTTTGACCGCTTCCACGGGAGCTCTTCCGGTCTCACCTTCTTGGGAGGAGCAGCCTGCCTCGGTAGTGGCCCCAGGTGTTTCCAACTTTTTGGCCAGGACCCAACATGTCCGCCTCCGAGGAGGTATACGATCTAGCTCTGCATGTCTATGGTAGCACAGCGCCCGCCCCACGAGGCGCATGCGCCGGCCTGAGATTTTAATTTGAAAAGTAGAGGGCGGGGTTCTTTCCAGCTGGTTGACCGCAGTACTGAAGCGGCCAGAAGGTGGTCTTCTCCTGAGCCTGATCTTTCAGGCGTTTCCGAACAGATCCCCAACCCTGTGTCTGCGTGCAAGGCAAGGTTCCCTGAACGTGCCAAAGGCCCTCTTTCCGGTATTCGCTTTCAATCAAAAAAGCCCTCCTTCCCCTCTTTCCGTGTGCGCCCCACTCCGAGACCCACTCGCGATGCGTCTGCTCCACAATCTTTCCGGTGACCTCAACCACAGTAAGCTGCCCGGCCCGCGGGACTGTGCCACATGTAGATGCTTGCATTTTTTAAATTTTTGTTGTTGTTATTGTTATTGTTTTGATGCTTGCATATTTATTTACCTTTGCAAACATCTATTTTCCAAACCAGGATGTAACCCATTTTACGGCCAGATCGTGAGTTCCTTTTTTTTTTTATTTTTTTATTATTTATTTATTTTTTGAAATAGGGTCTCGCTCTGTCGCCCAGGCTGGAGTGCAGTGGCGCGATCACGGCTCACTGAAGCGGCGCGATCACGGCTCACTGCAGCCTCTACCTCCCAGGCTCAAGCCATCCTCCCACCTCAGTCATTCAAAATGCCGACATTACAGGCCTTAGCCATCACGCCCCGCCAAGATCGTGTATTCCTGAGTGCTCCGTGTTTCCCAGTGTCTAGGGCAGTGTATGGGCTCCAGAGGCCCGCAATCGGTACTTGTTGAAGTAGAAAGTAAAGCCCAGGGAAGCATCTGAGGTCTCTAGTTATCAGCTGCACCAGAAATTGAGGGGAGGAGAGGTGCCTCTCACATTGACAGTACCATCCTTCTGAGAATGTGGTGACATTGGGCTTGAGGGAGCAGTAGATTGTGACTCAGCATGTCATGAAGGACCACAAGCCTGAAGCTACAGGATTTGGAAGTTGAGCTGCCCTGAGCCTGTAGCAGCCTGGCCCCTATTCCAATAGCTCTCTAGAAAAAAGAAAAAAAAAAAAAGGACAGTGGGTACACACCCTAGGCCAAATTATTTAACCACTGCACACATGTCCAGCACATGGACCCTGACAAAAACCTCCTTACCTTCTTTAAAAAAAGGGGGAACAGGATGGGTGCAGTAGCTCATGCCTGTAATCCCAGCACTTTGGGAGGCCGAGGTGGATGGTAATTTGGGGTCAGGAGTTCAAGACCAGCCTGGGCAACATGGCGAAACCCAATTCTCTACTAAAAATACAAAAATTAGCCAAGTGTTGGCTGAGCGTGGTGGCTCACTCCTCTAATCCCAGCACTTTGGGAGGCTGAGGTGGGTGGATCTGGCCAACGTGGCGAAACACTGTCTCTAATGAAAATACAAAAAATTAGGCTGGGCACGGTGGCTCATGCCTGTAATCCCAGCACTTTGGGAGGCTGTGGTGGGTGGATCACGAGGTCAGGAATTCGAGACCAGCCTGGCCAACATGGTGAAACCCCGTCTCTACTAATAATACAAAAAATTAGACAGATGTGGCTGAGCGCGGTGGCTCATGCCTGTAATCCCAGCACTTTGGGAGGCCGAGGCGGGCGGATCACGAGGTCAGGAGATCGAGACCATCCTGGCTAACACGGTGAAACCCCATCTCTACTAAAAATACAAAAAATTAGCTGGGCGTGGCAGTGGGTGCCTGTAGTCCCAGCTACTCAGGAGGCTGAGGCAGGAGAATGGCGTGAACCCAGGAGGCAGAGCTTGCAGTGAGCTGAGAGTGTGCCACCGCATTCTAGCCTGGGTGACAGGGCGAGGGCGCGACTCTGTCTCAAAAAAAAAAAATTAAAAAAAAATTAGCCAGATGTGGTGGTGCACACCTGTAATCCCACCTACTCAAGAGGCTGAGGCAGGAGAATCGCTTCAGCTCAGGAGGCGGAGGTTGCAGTGAGCTGAGATCATGCCACTGCACTCCATCCTGGGCAACAGAGCAAGACTCCATCTCTCACACACACGTGCACACACACACACACACACACGAAATTAGCCAGGTGTGGTGGCAGGCAACTGTAATCCCAGTTACTTGGGAGGCTAAGGCAGGAGAATCGCTTTAACCCGGGAGGCAGAGATTGTAGTGAGCTGAGATTGTGCCACTGCACTCCAGCCTGGGCGACAGAGTGAGACCTCGTCTCAAAAAAAACAAAAAAAAACAAAAAAAAAACAGGTTGGGCACGGTGGCTCACGCCTGCAATCCCAGCACTTTGGGTGGCCGAGGTGGGCAGATCACGAGGTCAGGAGATTGAGACCATCCTGGTCAACATGCTTAAACCCCATGTCTACTAAAAATACAAAAATTAGCCGGGGTGGGTGGTGGCGCGCCTGTAGTCCCAGCTACTCGGGAGGCTGGGGCAGGAGAATCACTTGAACCCGGGAGGAGGAGGTTGCAGTGAGCCAAGATCGAGCCACTGCACTCCAGCCTGGCAACAGAGTGAGACTCTGTCTCAATAACAACAATAAAAAGTTCGTCAGCCTATAGCCCCAGCTACTTGGGAGGATGAGGCAGGAGGATCTCTTGAGCCCGGAAGTCCAAGGCTGCAGTGAGCTATGATTGAGCCACTGCACTCCAGCATGGGCAACAGAGAAAGACTCTGACTCAAAAAAATTAAAAATAAATGCTTGCTGACAAGGGGAGCGCAAAACACTTCTGAGGCAGGCGAATAGGGTCTGGAGTCAGGGTACGTAAGGCCAATTCACACTGACTTCTTAGAACGAAATAAAATGGAAATACTTCAGCTATGACAAGAAATATCCTCTCCATCTACATAGGGCTTAGAGGAAATAGCCTATTTACATAGGGCATACACTGAGTGAATGACTTTGTAACTTGACTTCATTCCCTTCATTTACATAGGGCGTGCACCGGGTAACCAGTGGAAACCTCTAGAGGGTATTGAAACCCCAGAAAATTCTGTAACGGGGCTCTTGAGCCCCTACGCTCAGCGTACTCCCACCCTGTGGGGTGTACTTTCATTTTCAATAAGTCTCTGCTTTTGTTGCTTCATTCTTTCTTTGCTTTGTTTGTGCGTTTTGTCCAATTCTTTGTTCAAGATGCCAAGAACGTGGACACCCTCCACCAGTAACACGTCCAGGGTCCCACTCCCCAGCACAAGCATGGGCTTTGCAACGATGTGGGGACGCCCAGGGTGGCCAATGGTCATTGTTATGGACTGAAAGTTTGTGTCCTCCCAAAATTAATATGTTGAAGTTCTTTTTTTTTTTTTTTTTTTTTTTTGAGACGGAGTCTCGCTCTGTCGCCCAGGCTGGAGTGCAGTGGCGCGATCTCGGCTCACTGCAAGCTCCGCCTCCCGGGTTCACGCCATTCTCCTGCCTCAGCCTCTCCGAGTAGCTGGGACTACAGGCGCCCGCCACCACGCCCGGCTAATTTTTTGTATTTTTTAGTAGGGACGGGGTTTCACCGTGGTCTCGATCTCCTGACCTCGTGATCCGCCCGCCTCGGCCTTCCAAAGTGCTGGGATTACAAGCGTGAGCCACCGCGCCCGGCCCAATATGTTGAAGTTCTAACCCCCAGTGTGATGGGACTAGGAGGTGGAGTGTTTGGAGGTGAGCTGGGGTTAGATGAGTGTGGGGACCCCGTGATGGGATTAGTGCCCCTAAAGAGGAAGAAACATCAGGGCTTCTCCTCTCTTTGACATCAGGGCTTCTCCTCTCTTTGTCATGTAAGAACATAGGGAGAAAGTGGTCGTCTGCAGCCTGGAAGAGAGCCCTCACCAGAACCTGACCATGTGGCTCCCTGATCTGGGACTTCCAGCCTCTAGGACTGTGAGAAGTAAGTGTCTGTTGTTTAAGCCACCCAGTCTATTTAGTAGCAGCCCAGGCAGACTAAAGCAGGCATGCTGAGCCTGGCTAGGGTGTCACGCATCCCGCCTGACACGCAGGCCTGCCATGGTCTGGCTTGCTTTCTCCCGTGTCCTCCTCAGAAGAGGTTGATGCTCAAAGCCCTCTGCAACGCTTGTGACCCACGTTTCCCCCGCAGTCCCCCCTCCCACGGGAGCATTGCAGGGGTCTGTGTACCTGAGGAGGGAAGTGAAGGGACAGAAACAGCTCATTGCTCAATGCCCAAAGATAGCACTTTGGGCCTCAGGAGCACCTACTCAATTTAGCCACTAAAAAATTAGAAACAACCGAAATGCCCCCAAATAACAGAATAGCTCTACAAACGACGATGCCTCCAAACAGTGGAATATTTGGCAACCATCAGAAAGTTTGCTTTTTAGGAGCTGGGTGTGGTGGCCCACACCTGTGGTCCCAGCTACTCAGAAGGCTAAGGCAGGAGGACCCCTTGAGCCCAGGAGTTCAAGGCTGCAGTGAGTTAGGATCACAAATGTGAACAGCCACTGCACCCCAGCCTGGACAGCATCATAAAACTCCATCACTTTAAAAAGAAAAACAAGGCTGGAGCCGGGCGCGGTGGCTCACGCCTGTAATCCCAGCACTTTGGGAGGCCAGGGTGGGCGGATCACGAGGTCAGGAGTTCAAGACCAGCCTGGCCAACATAGTGAAACCCTGTCTCTACTAAAAATACAAAAAAGTAGCTGGGCATGGTGGCGGGCACCTGTAATCCCAGCTACTCGGGAGGCTGAGGCAGAAGAATGGCTTGAACCCAGAGGCGGAGGTTGCAGGCAAGCCGAGATTGCGCCATTGCACTCCAGCCTGGGCGACAGAGTGAGACTCCATCTCAAAATCAATCAATCAATCAATCAATCAATCAATCAATCAAACAAGGCTGGGCATGGTGGCTCATGCCTGTAATCTCAGCATTTTGGGCAGCTGAGGCTAGTGGATTACCTGAGGTCAGGAGTTTGAGACCAGCCTGGCCAACATGGCAAAACCCATCTCTACTAAAAATACAAAAATTAGCCAGGTGTGGTAGCAGGTGCCTGTAATCCCAGTTACTCAGGAGGCTGAGGTAGGAGAATCACTTGAACCTGGGAGGTGGAGGTTGCAGTGAGCCGAGATTGCGCCACTGCACTCTAGCTTGGGCCTCTGTCTCTAAATAAATAAATAGTAAATTAAAAAAATTTTTAAAAAGAACGTTTGCTTTGTCCGGCACAATGGCTCACGCCTACAAACCCAGCACTTTGGGAGGCCAAGGCAGGTGGATCACCTGAGATCAGGAGTTCAAGGCCAGCCTGGCCAACATGGCGAAACCACATCTCTACTAAAAATACAAAAATTAACCAGATGTGGTGACGAGCACCTCGGATCCCAGCTACTCGGGAGGTTGAGACATGAGAATCACTTGAACCCGGGAGGTGGAGGTTGCAGTGAGCCAAGAACATACCATTGCACTCCAGCCTGGGTGACAAAACAAGACTGTCTCAAACGAAGAAAGAAAGAAAAAAAGATTTGCTTTTATTTTTTATTTTTTATTTTTTTTTAATTTTTTGAGACGGAGTCTCGCTCTGTCGCCCAGGTTGGAGTGCAGTGGCGCAATCTCGGCTCACTGCAAGCTCCGCCTCCCGGGTTCACGCCATTCTCCTGCCTCAGCCTCTCCGAGTAGCTGGGACTACAGGCGCCCGCCACCACGCCCGGCTAACTTTTTGTATTTTTAATAGAGACGGGGTTTCACCGTGGTCTCGATCTCCTGACCTCGTGATCCGCCCGCCTCGGCCTCCCAAAGTGCTGGGATTACAAGCGTGAGCCACCGCGCCCGGCCAAGATTTGCTTTTAAAAGAATCATTTATGATGGGGAAATGCTCATAAACAAAGTGGCAAAATAACCTGACTTAGACATTATCTGAGTCATATTTTCCTGCATGTCTGAAGAGAAAGAAGGCGCGCAGGGACGCGTTCTGAGGACCTGAGACTCCCTTAAGAGGCTTTTATTATTTTTATTTATTTATTTAAGAGACAGGGTCTCACTATGTGGCCCAGGCTGGACTCAAACTCCTGGGCTCAAATGACTCTCCCGAGCAGCTGGAATTGAGGCTTTTATTATTGAAAGCCTCAATTCCCAAAGGCAAGAACTGGAGTGTCCCTGAGTGCCCCAGCTTTGGAGAGAGGGAGTCCTCACAAATTGAAGGGACAGTTGGACGAGGAGGTGGGGACTCCAGCAAGTGCCCTGGGAACTGTCATAAAGATGAGGAAAGAATGAAGACCAGAGGCTCTCCTTGAAGCTCAGGAACTGGGGAAGGCCCTGGGGCTCTTTTATGTACCAGTCCTGGCAGAGGACTTGGAGTCAGATTTAATCTTGTTTAACAGAATTTATGGCCCAGAATGGTGGCTCATGCCTGTAATTCCAGCACTCTGGGAGGCCGAGGCGGGCTGATCGCCTGAGGTCAGGAGTTCGAGACCAGTCTGACCAACATGGTGAAAGCCTGTCTCTACTAAAAATACAAAAATTAGCTGGGTGTTGTGGCATCCGCCTGTATTCGCAGCTGCTAGTGAGACTGGGGCAGGAGAATCACCTGAACCCGGGAGGCTGAGGTTGCGGTGAGCGGAGATCGCCTCATTGCGCTCCAGCCTGAGTAACAGAGTGAGACTCTGTCTCAAAAAAAAAAAAAAGAGAGAGACAGACTCCCTGAAATAAAGCAACGTTTATTTGGGATTGGGCATGACAATGGGAATATGTGTGCCATAGTAAACTATGTGTGTATCCAACGAGGTAAGGGAGGACAAACTTTTTAGAGGAAGATTGAGGGGGATTACACAATTGTTTTGGGATAATTTTCCTTGGCTACAAGGATCAACAACAAGTGTGACCCAGTGCCAGGTCGTACAGGCAGTTGCTAGGCAGATGTCCTTGCAGAAGTATTTTTTGTGTAAGGTTTCAGAGGCCTTTCTGCAAGGTTGTAATTTTTGCTGAGTCTTCCGTGATAGTTTTTGTTATCTGGCATTTATGCATAAGAACCTTCTCTTTATAGCCTTTCCTAGCTCTATTTATCAGAGTTTTTTGTTTTGTTTTAACACAAGTGACTCAATTTTGCTTCTGACAACTTTCACAGGGTCTTCATTTTTACTGATGGGTCAGGGATTTTTTCTTTTTTTGAAACGAAGTTTCGCTCTTGTCGCCCAGGCTGGAGTGCAACGGCACAATCTCGGCTCACCACAACCTCAGCCTCCTGGGTTCAAGCAATTCTCCTGCCTCAGCCTCCCAAGTAGCTGGGATTACAGGCATGCGCCACCACGCCTGGGTAATTTTTGTATTTTTAGTAGAGATGGGGTTTCAACCATATTGGCCAGGCTGGTCTTGAACTCCTGACCTTGTGATCCACCCGCCTCGGCCTCCCAAAGTGCTGGGATTACAGGTGTGAGCCACTGCGCCCGGCCTTAATATGTCTTTTTTGACCTTTGAAGTGAGACTTCACTTGACCAGTTTTGTTTTTTTTACCGTTTCTCTTTATAAGACCAGGCTGACTCTTGAGGCTCCAGACCCGCTGGATACCTCCTGCAAGAACGAAGACAGCT
>NW_026652290.1:2142266-2249188 GCF_009828535.3 Hylobates moloch | reverse complement strand
TTCAAGCGATTCTTCTGCCTCAGCCTCCTGAGTAGCTGGAACTATAGGCACGCACCACCATGCCCAGCTAAGTTTTGTATTTTTAGTAGAGATGGAGTTTCACCATACTGGCCAGGCTGGTTTTGAACTCCTGATCTCGTGATCCGCCTGCCTTGGCCTCCCAAAGTGCTGGGATTACAGGCGTGAGCTACTGCGCCTGCCCTAATTTTTGTATTTTTAGTAGAGAAGGGGTTTCACCATGTTGGCCAGGCTGATCTCGAATTCCTGGCCCCAAGTAATCTGCCTGCCTTGGTCTCCCAAAATGCTGCAGGAATTACAGGCATGAGCCACTGCGCCTGGCCTGTACGTTTGTTTTCAATAAGTCTCTGCTTTTGTTGCTTCATTCTTTCCTTTCTTTGTGAGTTTTGTACAATTATTTAAGACACCAAGAACCTGGACACCCTCCACCAATAACAAAAGGATTTTCCCAAAAATATATTTCTTTTTTTTTTTTTATTTTGAGATGGAGTTTCGCTGTTGTCTAGACTGGAGCACAATGGCACCATCTTGGCTCACTGCAACCTTGGCCTCCTGCCTCAGCCTCCCGAGTAGTGGGCCACCATGCCCAGCTAATTTTTGTATTTTTAGTAGACATGGGGTTTCACCGTGGTGGCCAGGCTGGTCTTGAACTCTTGACCTCAGGTGATCCACCACCCACCTTGGCCTCCCAAAGTGTTGGGATTACAGGCGTGAGCCACTGCACCCGGTCTCCCAAAATAACATTTTTTTGACATATTTTGAAATGGTCCTGCAAAGCTTTCTTTTATGGGGGAAAGCTGCATTCTGTAGAGAATCCCCTTCCGTTCTCAGGTCTCTCTGGAGAGACTGGCACCTGTGACATTCAAATCTCTTCTCTCAGAAGCCTGCTACCTGAAGGCTTCATCTACAAGACAAGAACTTTGGCTTCCACAACCGCCCACCACTTAACATAACTCAAGCTGATTTCAGCTCTTCAGGCAAAGCTTAACCTTTTCAACCAATTGCCAATCAGCAAATGTTGAAATCTACCTATGATTCAAGATGTCCCACCTTTCTGGGCTGAGCCAACGTATACCTTACCTCTGTCCATTTATGTCTTTTCCTGTAACTTCTGTCTTCCTAAAATGTATAAAATAAAGCCTTAGGCCGGGCGCGGTGGCTCACGCTTGTAATCCCAGCACTTTGGGAGGCCGAGGCGGGCGGATCACGAGGTCAGGAGATCGAGACCACGGTGAAACCCCGTCTCTACTAAAAATACAAAAAAAATTAGCCGGGCATGGTGGCGGGCGCCTGTAGTCCCAGCTACTCGGAGAGGCTGAGGCAGGAGAATGGCGTGAACCCGGGAGGCGGAGCTTGCAGTGAGCCGAGATCGCGCCACTGCACTCCAGCCTGGGTGACAGAGCAAGACTCCGTCTCAAAAAAAAAAAATAAATAAAATAAAATAAAAATAAAGCCTTAGGCCGGGCACAGTGGCTCACGCTTGTAATCCCAGCACTTTGGCTGGCCTAGGCAGGCGGATCACTTGAGGTCAGGAGTTCGAGACCAGCCTGGGCAACATGGCGAAACCCCATCTCTACTAAAAATACAAAAAATTAGCTGAGCGTGGTGGCGTGAGCCTGTAATTCCAGCTACTTGGGTGGCTGAGGCAGGAGAATTGCTTGAACCCAGGAAGTGGAGATTGCAGAGATCGCACCACTTTACTCCAGCCTGTGCAACAGGGTGAGACTCTGTCTCAAAAAAAAAAAAAAAAGAAAGGCTGGGTGCAGAGGCTCACGCCTGACCCTGCCTGGAGGTTGCTGTGAGAGCTAAATGAGATGGAGAGTGGATGACAAGGAGGAGTGAGGTGCCCTGTGGGATCCTTCACGTTTCCAGGAATTATGAGAGCCCACTGCTGAGAATAAAATGCACCCCCAATTCTTGGTTCAGGGAACCACCCACTGAGGGGGCTGGCTGGGAGATGCCTCTCGACGCTGACACTGTCAACCCTGTGTGGAATTGAGAATTCCACTGGCTTTTGTTCCTGGTTCCTGGGAGGTAACCTCTAAATCCTCAGAATTTCCTGAGTGATAGTAGTGTCTGTGTTACTCATGATCAGGCCTCAGAGGACACCCAATTGTTTATGCAAATGACTGAAGGTCCAGGAAGACCAACCGTGAGATTAGAAGGCTGCAGCTCTGAAGCCTGGGTGATGGAAGGTGATTGAGGCTACAGTGAGCTATGATCCTGCCACTGCACTCCAGCCTGGGCGACAGAGGGAGCCCTTGTCTCAAAACAAACAAATAAAATTTAAAAATTAGCTGGGTGTGGTAGAAAAATATATATACAGCAGAAAGAAAAAGAAAACAAAATTAGAAGTTTGGGTCTTTGAGCCACTTGTTATCAGCCTGACTTCCGGGGACGGAGGGGCTGGAGCTTGAGTTCAGTGTGTGGTGTATGATTCC
Source organism: Hylobates moloch (assembly GCF_009828535.3). Classification (NCBI taxonomy): domain Eukaryota; kingdom Metazoa; phylum Chordata; class Mammalia; order Primates; family Hylobatidae; genus Hylobates; species Hylobates moloch. The sequence continues at coordinate 2,246,729 of NW_026652290.1, read as the reverse complement.
TCCATCATGCCTGCATATAAAACCCCAAGGACAACTCTACACAGAGGCTCGGGTGGGCTTCCCTGGTTAGCGATGCTCTGTGTATTGTCACAGATGGAGGTACCAGGAGGGTTAAGGTGTCCCTGAGGATAACAGCGCTTTGCACCGGGGATCCACCCAGCCCTGGTACGGTGCTTCTGGCTGTGGCTGGTTCTGATTCATGTTCTTTTGCTGTAATAAAACTGTAAATGAAACTTCAGCATTTACCTGAGTGCTGTGAGTCGTTCCAGTGAATTAGGAATCTGAGGGGGTGGTGGGAACCCCTGAATTTGAGGCCATCTGGTCAAAAGTGAGGACCCTGAACTTACGGCTGGTGTCTGAAGTGAGGGCTGTCCTGTGGAGGAAGGTGTCACCTGCGGCCCAACCCCAGGTAGTTGGTGTCAGATGTCATTGCACCTGCTCTGAAAGAAGGAGGGAGGGAAGTGAGGGAAGGGACCACCTTTTGGGGAGAGCTGGTGTCTGTGAGAAAACGCCTCGATCATTTTTTTTTTTTTTTTTTTTTTTTTTTTGAGATGGAGTTTCACTCTTTCGCCCAGGCTGGAACGAAGTGGCGTGATCTCAGCTCACTGCAACCTCCAACCTCCAGGTTCAAGTGATTCTCCTGCTCATCCTCCCGGGTAGCTGGGATTATAGGCACCTGCCACCACACCTGGCTAATATTTGTATTTTCAGTAGAGACGGGGTTTTCATCATGTTGGTCAGGCTGGTCTCGAACTTCTGACCTCAGGTGATCCACCCACCTTGACCTCCCAAAGTGCTGGGATTACAGACGTGAGCCACCCCGCCCAGCCCCTCATTTTTCTCTTTCTCTCTCTCACCTGACCTCAGGTGATCCGCCTGCCTCAGCTTCCCAAAGTACTAGGATTACAAGTGTGAGCCACCATGCAGCAAGCCTCACTTTTTTTTTTTTTTGAGACAGGGTCTCAGTCTGTCACCCAGGCTGGAGTGCAATGGCGCAATCTCGACTCACTGCAACCTCCGCCTCCCAGGTTCAAGTGATTCTCCTGCCTCAGCCTCATGAGCAGCTGGGATCACAGGTGCCCGCCATGACACCTAACTAATTTTTGTATTTTTAGTAGAGATGGGGTTTCACCATGTTGGTCAGGCTGGTCTCCAACTCCTGATCTCAAGTGATCTGTCCGCCTTAGCCTCCCAAAGTGCTGGGATTACAGGAATTAGCTACCGTGCCCAGCCAAGCCTCACTCTTTTGAGAGGACTTGACTGGTTTCTCTTGAAACCAGATGGAGGTTGTGGGGGTTGGGGACACAGTGGAAGCACTGTCTGTCGAGAGTGTGGGAGGGCAGGAAGCACACCTGTGTCCCTGCTGGCTGTTTTCTTGGCTGTGCACTGGCTGCTCTGCCCTGGGGCTCCTGAAGTTTGGAAAGCACTGAGGGCTGGGACCACCCATCCCTTCAGAAGATGTTTTTGTTTGTTTTTTGAGACCAGTCTTGCTCTGTAGCTCAGGCTGGAGTGCAGTGGCACAATCTCGGCTCACTGCAACCTCCACTGGCAGGGTTCAGTCAGGATGGTGGGAGAAATTGTAAAATAAACACAAACTTTCTTGGAAGGCCTGAAGGTTTTTGCAAAAGCCTCAAAATAGAGTTATGGCTGAAGGCAGACTAATCCTCTTTGAGCTATAGCCAGGGTAATTAACACAGGAATGTAGAGGAGTCTATCTAAATAGCTTGTTTACCCACGTGGTCCTAAGACTAACCTTTGACCATCCATGGGTGCAAGATTGCTGTCTACCTGGGGGGTCAGCAACGGTAATTACCTTCTAGTGGTGTTTACCTGAGACCTTTGCCATTTAATGTGTGCTGAATAAATGCCAGCAGGGCCAGCCAGTCGAGGCCACGGCTGCTATTCTTTACAGCACCTTCCTTGGTGTCTGTGAGGGGCCCGGACTCTTAGCTGGACTGACAAGCAGAATATCTGTGTCAGTGTAAGCTATTCATCCGTCGTTGGGTCAGGGTCTGCGGGATGGACCCCCGTGCTCTACCTCCCAGGTTCAAACGATTCTCCTGCCTCAGCCTCCTAAGTAGCTGGGATTACAGCTGGCTGGCTAATTTTTGTATTTTTAGTAGAGACAGGTTTTCACCATGTTGGTCAGGCTGGTCTTGAACTCCTGACCTCAAATGATCTGCCCACCTCGGCCTCCCAAAGTGCTGGGATTCCAGGCGTGAGCCACTGCACCTGGTCCTCTTCAGAAGATGGATGCTGAACCTAAGGGCCCAGAGTCGAGTCTAGAGTATGGTCGAGTCCAGAGTATGGGAATCCCAGTCCTGCGGATTACGGGACTGGGGGTGGGGGTACCCTCTCAGAGCAATATGGCATGAGGCCACCTCCTGGAGTCAGCAGAACGTGTCACCCAGGGGAGCCGCTTAGGAGACAGCCTCTCATCAGCAGGCCTGAGCAGCTGTCCCTTGGCCACATCAAATCAGTAGAGCCCTGGTTCTCAATCAGCGGCAAGTGTGTCCCGCAGGGGCATTTGGCAAGGTCCGGAGACATTTTTGGTTGTCACAACTTGGGGGCTGCTACTGGCATCTGGTGAGCAGAAGCCAGGGACGCTGAGGAACAGCGCACGGACAGGCCCCTGCTGCAGAGAATGAGCCGGCCCCAAACATCAACAGTGCTGTGCTTGAGAAAGCCTGGTCTCTGCAACAAAGCCCCCAGCAAGGAAAGCAGCGCCACCACCCACCAGGCCCTGCGGGAATCACATCTGCTTTCCATTTCTCTCCTTCCTGCTGCAGCCTCACAGAATCAGCACAGGGACAGGGCGGTGGGGGAGAGACGTGCGGAGTCCTCACCCCAGTGTTGGCGCCGGTGCTGGGAAGGGATGAGGGTCTTTTGAGACAGGATTGACTTTTTTTTTTTCATTTTTTTTTTTTTTTTTTGAGACAGTCTCACTCTGTCACTCAGGCTGGAGTGCAGTGGTGCGATCTTGGCTCACTGCAACCTCCATCTCTCTGGTTCAAGCGATTCTCATGCTTCAGCCTCCTGAGTAGCTGGGATTACAGGTATGCACCTCCACACCCTGTGCTAATTTTTGTATTTTCAGTAGCAATGGGGTTTCACCATGCTGGCCAGGCTGGTCTCGAACTCCTGACCTCAAGTGATCTGCCCACCTTGGCTTCCCGAAGTGCTGAGATTACAGGCGTGAGCCACTGCACCTGGCGCTAGGCTGTCTTAATAGCAAAACATGGCTAGAAAAATGTGCAATCATACTGAGTGCCCTCGTGGGGAACCTTATGCTCAGTGGAAATGGGGATTTCGAACAAACAGAGCTGGTGGTGTTTATCAGACAAAATTAAACCTTTTCTTAATGTTCACTTTGAGGTGCCTAACTGTGCTTTTACTTTAACCCGTTACTTTGAATTTTGTCCTACTTGTCTCTTTAAATCACCTAGCCCTGCTTCTTATGTAAATAAGACTCTCTAGCTAGGAAAGCCGGAGAAACTCCAATTGATCCCTTAATGTACAAGACACTAGGGCTCCTCACCCAACCCCCTTTGGTGAGGAGTTGGCCTGGGTAAACAGATCCTCAGCATTTCAAAAGAGCCCAATTAACTGATAAGGTACCAACACCAACCATGTATGAAGTTTCCCAGGAACTTTCTCCAAGAGATAACAACATATAAACCTTAAGTTCGTGTCCGGCATAGACCCTGTCTCTAAGTATAATAAAAGATTTAAAACCTTGCACCTGGTATCGTGGCTCTTCTTGTAACCATTTGTCTTTTAGGTTGTTTATCACTATGTAACCATTTTGATTCTTTTGATTCTTGCATGTTTTTACTTCTGTAAAATTATTACTTTTAAGTCCCCCTCCCCTTCCTAAACCTAAGTATAAAAGTTAATCGAGCCCCTTCCTCGTGGCAGAGAAAATTTTAAGCATTAGCTGTCTCTTTGGCCGCCGGCTTAATAAAGGACTCTTAATTAGTCTCAAAGTGTGGCGTCTTAATTAACTCGCTAGTTACAACAACTGTAACAGGACATGTGTCCTTCATGAAACTGGCTACATATGTGCATCGCTTAGCCCGGTGTCGGCACAAAACAAGAGCTGGATAAATGTTAGCCGCTTGTACTGAGAGGGAAGTGAGCCGGTGGTGGTGCTGCATGCCTGCCTGTAGTCCCAACCGCTCGGGAGGTGAGGCGGGAGGATTGCTTGATCCCAGGAGTTAGAGGTTACGGTGAGCTAAGACCGCGCCACTGCACTCTAGCCTGGGCGACAGAACATGAACTGCTCGTCACAAGGCTGTGGGGATTCTAATTCCTGTCCCTGGAATCTGCGTTGGTCTCAGTGACTTGCTTGACCAAAAAGTGGGAGAAGTGACGTTCTGGGATGTCTGAGGCTCAGGCGTGAGAAGCCTCGCAGCTTCGGCCTGGGTCTCCTGGACCGACTGCTCCTGGGACATTCCCTCCTGGAGCCCTGCCGCCACGTCACACGAGGGGCCACACTCTGGCCAGCAGCCCCAGCTGAGCTGACAGCTGACAGCCAGCGCCTGTTATCATCGCCATGGTAAGGAGCTGTCTCAGATGTTTAGCCCCGCTGACGCTGCAACAACCGGAGGCGCCAAGTGAGGACCACCCAGCTGAGACCCAGCAGCCGGCAGCCCACACCGGGGGTTAGTAAATTACTGCTTCAGGCCACTGCAGTTTAGGATGGTTCATTACTCAGAAGCAGATAATGTGAACACTTCCCCCAGGGAGTCAAATGCTTTCAGAAACATATGCTCTTTTCTTGGGTGAAAAATTGTCTTTCTAGTGATTATCCAGGAAGGGTTCACACAAATGGGATATCAGGGCTGGTGGAAAGACACAAGTCGGACACCGTTATGAGCCCAAGTTCCAGACTGTGCATACAGCCAACTCCTAAGCCAGGCAGCCTTGACCTGAGAGCTTCCCAGCACCTCCTTCCCCTTCCCCACTGGCCCATGGCTTCCTCCTTCATTCTCCTCTCCTCATCATTCCTTTCCCATTCCTTCACACATTTCAAGCTGCTATTCCAAAACCACCACCATGGAAACATGGTCAGGTTCTTAGAAACCTAACCCATATTGGGAAATAACAGTGCGGCGAGAGGTGGGGGCAGCAGGAAGATTCCAGGCTGACATCCTAGCTGGCCACCAGGGTGCGGTCTCAAAGTCCTCATGGTAGTTTATCTTCATTTTACACGCTAGAGAAAATAGAATCCCTCAGTCATTAAATACCAATGAGCTCTTAAGAAAAATGCATTTTCAAAATTGTATTACTGTTCAACAGGGAAATAGAATTTAATTTAGCTTTTTTTTTTTTTTTTTTAAATTCACGAGAGTGCCTGCTTTGACACCACCTAGCGGGAGCCACTGTAGGAATGGCGAAGCCAGGCCTGACCCCGCTTCTCGTAGAGCCTGGGTGGCAGCCAGCACTGTCACTGTTCCCACATTCCCACGCCGGTGTCTGGGAGGATGTGGGGAGAGATTATAATAGTATGTGTCATTTCGGCAGTATGCCTGATTCATTTCCAGATGTGAAATAGTCACTGGGATCACTATAGTTCCTAATGTCTTTTTTTTTTCTTTTTTTGAGACAGAGTTTTGCCCTTGTCACCCAGGCTGGAGTGCAGTGGTGCGATCTCAGCTGACTGCAGCCTCCGCCTCCTGGATTCAGGCAATTCTCCTGCCTCAGCCTCCCGAATAGCAGGGATTACAGGCGCCCACCACCACGCTTGGCTAAGTTTTGTATTTTTAGTAGAGATGAGGTTTCGCCATGTTGGCCAGGCTGGTCTCGAACTCCTGATCTCAAGAGATCTGCCCGCCTCAGCCTCCCAAAGTGTTGGGATTACAGGTGTGAGCCACTGTGCATGGCCTAATGCCTTTCAAGAAGTTTTCTGTGGCAATTACACAAATCTCCCTGAGTCCTTATTTAGTTTTGTTCATCTACTTGGAAAACAGCCTCCTTTATACTAAGTCAGTAGTTCCCAAACTTTTTTTTTTTTTGAGACGGAGTCTCGCTCTGTCGCCCAGGCTGGAGTGCAGTGGCGCAATCTCGGCTCACTGCAAGCTCCGCCTCCCGGGTTCACGCCATTCTCCTGCCTCAGCCTCTCCGAGTAGCTGGGACTACAGGCGCCCGCCACCACGCCCGGCTAATTTTTTGTATTTTTAGTAGAGACGGGGTTTCACCGTGGTCTCGATCTCCTGACCTCGTGATCCGCCCGCCTCGGCCTCCCAAAGTGCTGGGATTACAGGCGTGAGCCACCGCACCCGGCCTAAGTAGTTCCCAAACCTGTCTGCACATTAGAGTCACTGGGGAACTCTGGAAAATTCCAGACCAGGCTGGGTACAGTGACTCATGCCTATAATCCCAGTACTTTGGGAAGCTGTGGTGGGAGGATCACTTGAGCTCAAGAGTTCAAGGCCAGCCTGGGCCACATAGTGAGACTCTGTCTCTACCAAAAAAAAAAAAAAAAAAAAAAAATTGGGCACAGCGGCATGCCCCTGTGGTCCGAGCTACTCGGGAAGCTGAGGTGGAAGGATCGCTTGAGCCCAGGAGGTTGAGGCTGCAGTGAGCTGTGTTTGTGTCTCTGCACTCCCACCTGGGTGACAGAGACCCTGTCTCAAAAAAAAAAAAAAAAGAAAGAAAGAAAGAAAATGAAAAATTCCAGAGCAGTGAGTGAAGTCATAGTCATTGGCAGTGGGGCACAGGCTCTGCAGGAGTTTCCTACATGCTCCCTAGTTGGAAACCTCAGTGCTAAATGACCCCGGAAGTAGATGCGGCCCTCAGCCGTTCTCTAGGCAGGCACCCTGTTGCCTTCTCTCCAGAAAGCAGCTTTTCTTAAGGGATAGCCCGAGGCCAAACTCAGGAGTCCTTTTAGTACTTCCACATCCGAGCGTGGTGGCATGCGCCTGTAGTCCCAGCTACTAGGGAGGCTGAGGCAGGAAAATCACTTGAACCAGAGAGACGGAGGTTGCAGTGAGCCAAGATGGCTTTTTAAATAGCGGACATTTTAAATAATAATAATAAAAAGAAAAATAAATACATAAATCTGTGGTGAAATTGACGTAACATCTTAAAGTGCACAATCAGTGGCATTAAGTGCACTCACGATGTTGTGAAAACACAACATCTATGTAGTTCCAAAACATCTTCATCACCCCAAAAGGAAACCCCATACCCAGTAAGCAGTTCTACCCCATTCTCTCTCTCCCCAGTCTCTGGCAACCACCAACCTGCCTTCTGTCTACAAATTTGCTTATTCTGGACATTTCATAGAAATTGACTCATACAATAGGTGACCTTTTGCATCTGGACTGTCACTCTGCGTCATGTTTTCGAGGTTCATTCACGCTGTAGCATGTGTCAGGACCTCATTCCTCTCTATGGACAAATAATATTTCATTGTGTGAATAGGCCACATTTTCTTTATCCAGTCATCCATCAACATTTGGGTTGTTTCCACCTCTTGACTATTGTGAATAATGCTTCTATGAACATTCCTGGATGAGTTTTTGTGTGGACATGTTTTTATCTCTCTTAGGTATAGACCAGAACTAGAAGTGGAATTACTAGGTCATATAGCAAACCTATGTTTAATTTTTTAAGGAATCTGAGTCTCTCATTCTAAAAGACATTTTTCTCAAGCACTGGTTGGTAAATCTGGCTTAGTTTTTCACGTCTGTGAAGACCATTTTCACGGGTGACGTGCCAGCCTTCCTTGAGCATACGTGACACGCAGGCTGTTGGTTTGGAACTAGAATTAGGTTCCTGCTGTTCTGCTCAGGGTCCTTGCAGATGAGAAACCCCCTGCCACACTGCCCTCTTCAGCAGCCATCACCCAGACAGCCACCCAACCATGCTTTTTTTTTTTTTTTTTTGAGACGGAGTCTTGCACTGCTGCCCAGGCTGGAGTGCAGTGGCACGATCTCGGCTCACCAGAACCTCCGCCTTCCGGGTTCAAGCAATTCTCCTGCCTCAGCCTCCCAAGAGGCTGGGACTACAGACGCGCACCACTATGCCCAGCTAATTTTTGTATTTTTAGTACAGACGGGTTTTCACCATGTTGGCCAGGCTGGTCTCGAACTCCTGATCTTGTCATCTGCCCACCTTGGCCTCCCAAAGTGCTGGGATTACAGGTGTGAGCCACTGCGCCCGGCTCCAACCATGCTTTTAAAAACTAAATTGATCAGGTATGACTCATGCCTGTAATCCGAGCACTTTGGGAGGCCCAGGTGGGCAGATTGCTTGAGTCCAGGAGTTCGAGACTAGTCTGGGTAACAGAGTGAGACCCAGTCTCTAGAAAAAATACAAAATAAAACAAAAGTAGCTGCGGGTTGTGGTGCGTGACTGTAGTCCCAGCTACTCAGGAAGCTGAGGTGGAAGGATTGCTTGGGCCCAGGAGGTGGAAGTTGCGGTGAGCTGGGATCGCGCTACTGCGCTCCAGCCTGGGTGACAGAGTGAGACCCCATCTGGAAAAAAAAAAAAAAGATTTGAGGCGGAGGTTGCAGTGAGCTGAGATGGTGCCACTGCACTCGTCTGGGGTGACAGAGCAAGACCATGTCTCAAAAAAAAAAAAAAAAGACTCAGGCCTCCGAGACAAGCATGCCCTTCAGCGCCCTGGGCTTTGCTGTGGCTCCTGTACCGCTAAAGGCTGCAAACTGAGGTGACAGATCTGCTAGTGGGACTGCACATGCCTCTTCCCTCAGGAATGACACTTACGCCTGCCAAGAGCTGAAAGGAGGCAGAGCCAACCCTGAGTTTATCATCTTTTGCAGTTATTGAGTGTTTTCTTTCTTTAGAAGCTCAAAGTTCTCAGTCTGAGAGTCAAGTAATGGCAGATACTTGTCACACGGCAATTGGAATCGGAACTCAGTCTTTTTTTTTTTTTTTTTTTTTAGGCGGCGTTTTGCTCTTGTTGCCCAGGCTGGAGTGCACTGGTGCAATCTCAGCTCACTGCAACCTCTGCTTCCCGGGTTCAAGCAATTCTCCTGCCTCGGCCTCCTGAGTAGCTGGGATTACAGGCATGGGCCACCACACCCGGCTAATTTTTTTTTTTTATATTTAGTAGAGACAGAGTTTCTCCATGTTGGTCAGGCTGGTCTCGAACTCCCAAACTCAGGTGATCCGCCCGCCTCGGCCTCCCAAAGTGTTAGGATTACAGGCGTGAGCCACCGCGCCCAGCCCCTCAATTTTGTTTTTTAAAATAATTTCAGTATTAGCCTGCATACCTTGAGGTATCGGAGACATTAAAAAATCAAACTTGCAGGTCCCCTGAGGTCAGGAGTTCGAGACTAGCCTGACCAACATGGAGAAACCCTGTATCTACTAAAAATACAAAAATTAGCTGGGAGTGGTGGCAGCTGCCTGTAATCTCAGCTACTTGGGAGGCTGAGGCAGGAGAATCGCTTGAATCCAGGAGGTGGAATATGCAGTGAGCCAAAATCGCACCACTTCACTCCGGCCTGGGCGACAGAGTGAGACTCTGTCTCAAAAAAAAAAAGTAACAAAATAAAATAAAAAAATCAAACTCTCCAGCCCTTATAAAGGTAATCACTTGGTTACCCATTCAGTTTCAAAATGGTGAGTTTCAGGGACTGCTAGCATCATCAAATGGTGCCTTGAAGGAAAAATGACATCTTAACTCATTCTCAAGATGCCAGTCACGTTGCCGTGATCAGGACTTTAGGGCAATGAGCAAAGAGAACAAGGAACTCTGCTGTCTGAAACAGCTCTCCTGTCGGATCAGCCTAGCGTCACTCCCGTAGCTGCACAAATGCTCATGGGCACCAGCCTGGAATTAGGCATCCCTTGTCCTAAGCACCCCTCCCCAGCCCCAGCTGTCCAGCCCATCCTGTCTAATCATTACTTAAATTATCAGGGTTGTGTCTGGAAAGAATTGAAGGGTTTGACCTTCAGAAGACAAGCCTCCAGGGGAGGGGAATTTCTATTTTTTGGCATATGGATAATGAACACAGCGGAGGGCAATCCCTGCTCCCGGCTCCATGTCTTTTTCCAGCTTGTCAAAATAGGACGTCCACACCCTCCTTTGCCCTCAAGTCCCCCCACTAATTGGCATCAATCAAGGAAGTCTGAGCGGCTGCATGTTTAGGTAAAAGAGGAAAGGGGTGGGGTGGGATGCCGTGGCTCACGCCTGTAATCCCAGCACTTTGGGAGGCCGAGGCGGGCAAATCACGAGGTCAGGAGATCGAGACTACGACGAAACCTCGTCTCTACTAAAAATACAAAAAATTAGCCGGGCGTGGTGGCGGGCGCCTGTAGTCCCAGCTACTCGGAGACGCTGAGGCAGGAGAATGGCGTGAACTCGGGAGGCGGAGTTTGCAGTGAGCCGAGATCGCGCCACTGCACTCCAGCCTGGGTGACAGAGCGAGACTCCGTCTCAAAAAAAAAAAAAAAAAAAAATTAGCCGGGCATAGTGGCGCATGCCTGTAATCCCAGCTACTCAGGAGGCGGAGGCAGGGGAATCGCTTGAACCCAGGAGACGGAGGTTGCAGTGAGCCAAGATTGCACCACTGCACTCCAGCCTGGGTGACAGAGCAAGACTCCATACCAAAAAAAAAAAAAAAAAAAAAATAGAGGAAAGGAGTGAACCCGAGTGGCCAGCTGGGTGCCTCAACTGGGTGTCTCCAAAGGCAGCTTGTGCTTGTGAGCAGGGTGACAAAGGACTTTGCCGTCCCTTAGCGCAGATGAGGATCCACCCTCAGGTGGGTGGAAACAGCCCAGGCCATTAGTGCAAATCCCCTGCCTGGCCCGGGGCCACTGTCTGTTTGCTTTGGGACCCACCCAAGGTCACATTTTGGCTTTTGAAGAAATGTGAAAGTGGAAAACATTGCAAAACAAAAAGCCCCTGGAAAACTGTGCACACACCCATCCCCTCAGCGTGATGCTCCAGCTCCACCTTCCTGCTCCCCGTGCAGAGGTGCCGGCCCCTGCTTCCTGGTTCCCAGCTTTCCTTTTGGGAAATGCCTGAGGTGGTTTGACACACAGCTGTTGGGCTTCTCTTCCCTTGAGGTCTCTGAACCAGGGCACCTATGCAGGTAAACACAAAAGCAGAGTGGGGTGGAATGGGGGTGCTAGCTGTAGCCTCGGCAGAAGGGGACCCGCCTCTCCCCTCATCAGTATCCAGGATGTGGGACTGGATATTGACCAGACCAGAGCCCACTTGGGGCCCACATGGGAGCTAATGTCAGCGGGGGCCTGTGGACCGTTCCCAGTGAATGGCTCTTCCTGCTAGCTGTGGTTCTCAGTGTGGCTGGCCTGGTCCAGCCTGGCACAGGACAGGACCTGCGAGGGCCACACGCTCCCCACCTCCATTTCGTGCCCAGGGGGCCTGTGCCAGCAGCAAGCCCTTCCTGCAAAGCAGTGTGGGGAATTCTGCCAGGCTGCAGATGGATGGGCTGGTCTGCTTCCACCCCTTCCTCAGGTGCAAAGTTGGGGTTTTGTGATCCTGTAATTACTATGTTTAGCAAAGTTGCCAATTTCTCCCTTTAGGGTAATTTTCAAAAATGGGGCTTCTGCTGGATAAACCAACCACCACAAAGTCTACAGAAACATGTCTCCACCCCAGCCTCACTCCACAAATGCTTCTTTGGTGGAAGGCAGGTTCCTGGTTTGTGTTCATTTGAGTAGAGCTGGGGAGGGAGTAGGAGTCGGAAATGAAGGTTCTGGAGCCCAAAAGCCACTGTTCCCAGACTAAATTTGCCTAATCATCTGTGGTTGGCAAAACCCCTCAAAGATGTCCATGTGATAATCACTGGAACTTGTGAGTGCATGTTACCCTATATGGCAAGAGGGATTTTGCAGATGTGATTATGGATTTTGCACAGGGGAGACTGTCCTGGGTTCTCTGGGTGGGGTGAATGTCATCACAGGGTCCTTATATGAGGGAGGCAGGAAGGTCAGAGTCAGAAGAGTTGTGTCAATGGGAGCAGAGGTCACACAGAGCTAGACTGAAAGATACTATGCTGCCGGCTCTCGAGGTAAAGGAAGGGGCCCTGAGTCAAGGGATGCAGGTGGCTTCTAGAAGCTAGAAAAGGCAAGGGAACACAGCCCTGCAATTCATCTTATATTAGGTTGGTGCATGAGGAACTGTTTTTTTTTTTGAGACGGAGTCTCACTGTCGCCCAGGCTGGAGTGCAGTGGTGCGATCTCAGCTCACTGCAACCTCCCAGGCTGGAGTGCAGGGGCGCAATCTCGGCTCACTGCAACCTCTGCCTCCTGGGTTCAAGAGATTCTCCTGCCTCAGCTTCCCGAGTAGCTGGGACTACAGGCACTTGCCACCACACCCAGCTAATTTTTTATTTTTAGTAGAGACAGGGTTTCACTCACTATGTTGGCCAGGCTGGTCTCAAACTCCTGACCTCGGGTGATCCACCCGCCTCAGCCTCCCAAAGTGCTGGGATTACAGGAGTAAGCCACCGCTCCCGGCCTGTTTGTTTTTTGAGACAGAGTCTCACTCTGCCACCCAGGCTGGAGTGCAGTGGCACGATCTCAGGCTCACTGCAACCTCCGCCTCCCAGGTTCAAGAGATTTTCCTGCCTCACCCTTCCAAATAGCTGGGACTACAGGTATGCACCACCACACCCAGCTAATTTTTGTAGTTTTTAGTAGAGAGGAGGTTTCACTATATTGGCCAGGCTGGTCTCGAACTCCTGACCTCAGGCGATCCACCCGCCTCGACCTCCCAAAGTGCTGGGATTACAGGCATGAGCCACCGCATCTGGCCTGGGGAAATTGCGTTTTTTGGCATTAAAAGTAATGGTATTAGCAACCATCCTAATACTTCTGACCTTCTGCAAGATAAAAAATTTGTGTTGTTTTCACTGTGTGTAGCAATAGGAACCTAATACCCCATCCAACACAACACTCAGCTGAGCTCTTCCAAAGACTGGGGAAGAAACTCATCTGCTCAGGAAGCTGAGGATGCCATACACCAAGGTGGAAGATGACATCTGAAAGTCAGGGGAGCAGCAGCACAGGAAGTCTGGCTGCCAGCACAGGCATAAACAACTCCTCCCAGCAGATCACACCTTGGCAAGGCTGGGAGGATGGAGGCCTGGCAGCCAGAAATCCCTTTCCTCCTGTACCCTTGGGAGACTACACTGTCTTCTATCAAGACACCTGGTATTGTTACATCTTTTCATTCAAGACATGAGACACTGGCCAGGTGCAGTGGCTCATGCCTGTAATCCCAGGGCTTTGGGCAGCTGAGATAGGACGATTACTTGAGCCCAGGTGTTTGAGACCAGCCTGGGCAACACAGGGAGACCATGTCTCTACAAAAAATAAAAAAAAAAACAAATTGGCTGGGCTTGGTGGCATGCACCTGTAGTCTCAGCTACTAAAGGGGATGGAGGTGGGAGGATCACTTGAGCCCAGGAGGTCGAGGCTGCAGTGAGCTGTGACTGTGCCACTGCACTCCAGCTTGGGTGACGATGTAAGACCCTGTTTCAAAAAAATAAAAAAATAAAACCTGAAACACTGATTTACACTAGGGCCCTAATAACTCACTGGTTTTCCCTCCGAGTCAATTGTAGTAGAAAAGAACAGACCCATGGGCCCTAGAGAACAAGTTCCAACTCTTTCCCAGGGAGAGGGCCCTCTGCAGGTGAAGGCAGAGACTGGGACGATGCAGCAGCAAGTCACGGATGACCACAGGCTATCCGCAAACCACCAGGACACAGGCCTGGGACAGAGTCACAGCCTCAGAAGGAACCAACCCTGCCAACACCGTGATCGCAGACTTCCCAACCTCCAAAACTGTGAGACAGTCAATTTCTGTTGTCTAAGCCACCAGGACACTAATACAAATGCCTATAGATGCTGGGCAGGCAGCCGAGACAAGTGGAGTGGGTAGGGCTGCAGGTCGCCACCTTGAGAGGGCTCCGAAGAGAATTGCCCTGAATTGCAGCCACAGTCAGAAGCCTGGAGGTCAGGGCATGTGGCAGGCAGAGCCCAGACGCCCAGAAGAGACCTGGGTCCCCAGCCTTAGCAAGGAGGACAAGGACAAGGAGACCACCCAAGGGATAGAGCTAGGGTCACCCCACCACACATTCATAGTAGTCAAACCACTGGGGAGAAACAGAAACTCGGGCAAAGCACACACTCCCTGCGAGCAGCCAAGAATCTTGCATGACCAGTCTGCTCCTCTGCATCTCCACATGTGGCCACGTGTGGCATGTGGCACCCCCTCCACCCCAATGCCTGGTATGGTCGACCTGTAAATGACATCTAGGAAACTGAGAATGGAAAGCCATGTGGGGACAGCGCTAAGCTTTTCTTTTTTCTTTTTTTGAGACGGAGTCTTGCTCTGTTGCCCAGGCTGGAGTACAGTGGTGCAATCTCGGCTCCCTCTTGGGTTCAAGCAATTCTCCTGTCTCAGCCTCCTGAGTAGCTGGGATTACAGGCACCTGCCACCGCGTCCCACTAATTTTTGTATTTTTAGTAGAGATGAGGTTTCACCATCTTGGCCAGGCTGGTCTCAAATTCTTGATCTCGTGATCCAACCGCTTCAGCCTCCCAATGTGCTGGGATTACAGGCGTGAGCCACTGCACCCGACCAGCCTTAAGCTTTTTTTTTTTTTTTTTGACGAGGGCTCGCTCTGCCGTCTAGGCTGGAGTGCAGTGGCGCAGTCTCGGCTCACTGCAAGCTCCACCTCCCGGGTTCATGCCATTCTCCTGCCTCAGCCTCTCCGAGTAGCTGGGACTACAGGCGCCCGCCACCACGCCCGGCTAATTTTTTGTACTTTTAGTAGAGACGGGGTTTCACCGTGGTCTCGATCTCCTGACCTCGTGATCCGCCCGCCTCGGCCTCCCAAAGTGCTGGGATTACAAGCGTGAGCCACCGCGCCCGGCCTTTTTTTTTGAGACATAGTCTCGCTCTGTCCCCAGGCAGGAGTGCAGTGGCACCATCTCAGCTCACTGCAACCTCCGCCTCCCGGGTTCAACCGATTCTCCTGCCTCAACCTCCCAAGTAGCTGGGACTACAGATGCACGCCACCACGCCCAGCTAATTTTTGTATTTTCAGTAGAGATGGGGGTTTCACCATATTGGCCAGGATGGTCTCGATCTCCTGACCTCATGATCACCCGCCTTGGCCTCCCAAAGTGCTGGGATTACAGACGTGAGCCACTGTGCCCGGCCCCTACGCTCAAAGAGCTTGTGAGCTAGAACCTCCCTTCCCTGGTCCTTGCAACCCCCTAGGCAGTAAAGTACCATAAAAAGGGAAAAACCGGAGGGGTGGCTCATGCCTATAACCCCAGCACTTTGGGAGGCAGAGGCAGGCGGATCACTTGAGGTCAGGAGTTTGAGACCAGCTTGGCCAACACGGTGAAACCCAAACTCTACTAAAAATACAAAAATTTGCTAGGTGCACTGGCTCACACTTGTAATCACAGCTATTCGGGAGGCTGAGGCAAGAGTATTGGTTGAAACCGGGAGGCAGAGGTCGCAGTGAGCCAAGATCGCGCCACTGCACTCCAGCCTCAGCCTGCGCAACAGAGCGAGACTGTGTCTCAAAGAAAAAAAAAAAAAAAAGGGAAAGAAGTTGAGGTCAAGGAAGGCCTTGAGGCCATGCAATTAGGGAGCTGAAATCTCCTAGGGAAGGTAGCTTCAGGGAAGGGTGAGATGGCAGGAATCCTCTCCTCATAAAAGCAAGTAATTTGCCATCTGGCAGCCTTGACTCCAAGTTTCTGGAGAGCTGGGGCCATGCCGGGTGAATGCCTGCTTTCTTTCACTGGAAAAGAAAAAAGGGGGCTCTCAGGTGTGTCTCCCTGGGGAGGCTGCCCACAAGGAGGGGGAGGCTGGGGAAGATAGAAAAAGTCTCCCACCTGTGAGACAGATTACCTGCACGCCAAGCTCTGGGTTGGTGATCGAATCAGACCTCTCTGCCGGCCCAGGCCTGTTCCCGGGCCCACGGTGGGCCTTGCTGAGCACGGCGGCTGCTCAGCTGTTTCCAGACTCAGGATGAAGCCTGGGGAGGGCTTGGAGCTGCTTCCTCTTTCTTTTTTTTCTTTTTTTTTTTTTTTGAGATGGAGTTTCGCCCTGTCACCCAGGCTGGAGTGCAATGGCACGATCTCAGCTCACCACAATCTCCGCCTCCTGGGTTCAAGCAATTCTCCTGCCTCAGCCTCCCAAGTAGCTGGGATTACAGGTATGCGCCACCACACCCGGTGTAGAGACGGGGTTTGAGACAGGTTTCTCCACGTTGGTCAGGCTGGTCTCGAACCCCGATCTCAGGCGATCCACCCACGTCGGCCTCCCAAAGTGCTAGGATTACAGGCCTGAGCCACTGCGCCCGGCCTGCTGCTTCCCCTTTCTCAGGGAGACTCCACAGCTCTGCGGCAAGCAATCCACCAGGCACCAGATCCCCAGATACCTGCCTTTCAGGGAGAAATAGCCTGGGATACAGAGAGGCCCAGAGGGGAGCTCTGGCTGGACTTGGCTTCTCAGCGTGGGGTCTGGGCTCACGGGTTTGCTTCTCTGCTTTGTGGGGAACTGGTTGGAGGCTTGTGCAAGCTTCTTCACCTCTCAGGGTTTCAGGCCCCCCTAACCCCTCCCCGCCTTGTCCTTTTTTCTTTATTAAAAAAGGAAGTAAAGTACAGTGGGAAACGGGGCAAGCTGGCAGCTTGAGAGATCCAAGTGCCCGCCCCCCCACCCGCAACCGTGGGAAGGGGAACCATCTTGCTCTTGGCCAATCCTGCCTCTCCGAGCAGGGATGCAGCTGGGGGAGTTTCTGCAGATAGGATCAAATTCTTTAGAAAGGGAGAAAGGGAAACGGGTCTGCAGAAAGGCAGCCTGGGTTGGGGGAAGTGAATGACAAGAATGAGGGGGGCAAAGGCCTTGGAGGTGAGGGGGGCAGGGGGTTAGGCGCCAGGGAGGACAGAGGACCCATTGTGCGGCCTGGAACCGGGGCCAGAGGGCTTTGCCCTTCGCCTCCCTCCCGCGGGGCCTTCCAGAGCCAGGAGGGGAGCTGGGGCCCGGAGGCTGTTGGATTAAGAGCCCAGCAGGCTGCCCCGCCTCCCCTTGCCAACTCAGTTTGCGGTCAACCCCGCCCCCGCCCGCCCCGCGGACTCAAGGCTGGTGGTAGTGGGCCTGGAGGCGCAGGATCCGACCTTTCTGGGGCCCCAGGAGGAAAAAAAAAAGGGGGACCGTGAACCAGGTGGGCTTTATCACCACGAACTCACAGTGCTTCCCTGTGCCTCAGTTTCCCCTCTTCAGACTATGGCTGACAGGGCTTTTCAGATTTGGTAGAAATGCTCTCCGGGGCGGGGAGCAGAAGGGGAAGGCTGCCCCAGCTAGTTTCCGCAGCCAGTCCCCTCGAAGGCTGAGATCTCGGGGAGCACAGCCTCCGATTCGCGTTTTCTAGGCACCAAAGCCCCTCGCCGGAGGGAGAGGAGGGGAAGAAGGAAGAGGAGAGGGGAGGGGCGGACGGATCTGGTCCTGGGCTTCCGCGCGGAGCCCCCTCCTGCCACAGCCGCGGCTCGCGTCCCCGCAGCGCATGACCGCGGCACTGCGGCTGCAGCGCTCCTTCCCCCGCCCGCGCGGGATTCCTGGGGGAAGGGGGTGGCGGGCTCGGAGGTGCAGGACCCATCATTCCGACACGCGCCGCGACGCCAGGAGTCAGGGAGGACGCCCGTGCTCCCTCCCCTCGTTCCTGTTTCTCGGAGTTTTTCGACCCGTGAGCGCGTCGCTGAGTCACCTTCCCGGAACGCGCTCGGGACGCTCTGGACCCAGCGGGGACTGCCCGGGGGCCGTGCAGGGCGAAGGCGCACCCGCCGATACGCGCGCGGAGCTGCGGCCCCAGGGACCCCGCGTCCCAGCCTGTGCCGCCCGACCCGCCCGGGGACTCTCGGGTCCCGCCCGTCTGACCCCCCCAAGTGTTGGGAAACGGGGCCGAGCGAGCTGCCCGGGTCCTCCGGAAGAGAAGACACCGCGGAGGCGTGCCGGAGTTCAGGGCGCCGCCCGGCTAATTGGCTGCGTGCTCCTCCCGGACCTGCCTCTTCTCGACTTTAAGAAGCGATGAGAGAGGTGTGTGGGGGCGGGTGGGGCCGGCGGGGGCGTGCGAGCCCCGCAGCCTCCCGCAGGGGCTTGCTTTCTCCTAATCTGGCCCTACCTGGGCAGGTCACCAATGGGCCTTGGCAACTTCTTCCTCCGTCTCCGCCGTAAACCCCCAGGGATCTAACTCGAGGTGCTCGCGGACACGTTGTGGCTTGCCGCGTTAAGTGTATCACAAACACACTGACAAACGCGTCCCCACTGGCCTCCAAAGAGGTGACAACTTCTGAGCGCGTTTCCGGCGCCCCTTCTTCACGCTGAGCCAGAGGGGGCGGGGGACACGTACCCCATGCTTGGCTTTCCAATCCCGACGAGGGCCCCTAGGCCCATCTACACTGTCAAGGCTCCTCTCCGGCTCGGAGCCCCCAGCCTGTCGCCTGCTCTACCTGGGACAGCGCGCTAGGCGGCCTCGGGCTCGGTGGCCCAGCTGCAGCGTCGGGAAGTTAAAAATAACCTCCGTGGGAGCGCGGGGGAGGCAGAAAGAGGGAAGCTGGCGGGCGGCGGGCGAGACGCCCCGGCCTGGAGAGACGCCCCGGCCTGGAGAGGCGCCCCGGGTGGCGTGCGGGCCTCGAATTCCGGGCGGGCTAGGGCAGAGCGCGCAAAAGGGGCGCTGCATCCCGGCGCCGGCAGCACCCGCGGGGGCGAGGTCGTGGCGTCGAGGTGAAACCAAGGGTCCCCCGGGAGAGCGGAACCGCGCGCGCCCGGCGCTCGCTCCGACACGAGTTCGCGCGGAGCCCGCGCCTCCATCTGCGCTGCGCGGTCGCTTTCGCGCGCCCCAGACACTGCGCTCGCGGCCGGGCCCGGGACTCCGCGCCTCGCGGCATGTCGCCTCAGCTCACCAGGCCAGGTCGCGGCGCCGCCTTCTAGCCAGACGCCTAGGACAAGCGGCGGGGGCGTGCTTGCCGCTTCCTAGGACCCGGGCGGGAACCAGCGCGTGGCCCGGCCGTGGGCGCGGGCCGTGACGGAGGCGGCGCGCTGAGGCAGGGGGCGGGCGGAGGCCAAGGCCGCCCCGGGCTCAGGTTCCACCCCCGGGAGCGCGGGGCGGAGCCAAGCCGGCGCCGAGGCTCAGTGTCCTCCCCGCACCGCGGCGCCGGCTGCGAAGTTGAGCGAAAAGTTTGAGGCCGGAGGGAGCTAGGCCGGGGAGTCCGCTCCAGCGGGGCGCTCCAGTCCCTCAGACCTGGGCTGAGCTTGGGACGAGCTGCGTTCCGCCCCAAGCCACTGTAGGGAACGGCGGTGGCGCCTCCCCAGCAGACCGGACCGACTGGGTAGGGCCGCCCACCCTGCCTTCGCGCCGCTCGTGGCTCCTGTGCGGCCCGCCCTCGCGGGGCCCCGGGGAACTGGGCCACTTGTCGCTTGGGCGAGAGCAGGCGGCAGCTGGTGGCCCGGCTCGGGCTCGGCACTCGCGCGACCCGGGAGCGGTTCCCACGAGCGCCGCGCGCGTCGCAACGGAGCGGGGCTCTGGGAGGCGCGCGCCGCGGCTCCCACCGCTCTGGAGCTCCGAGCAGGGGACACGGCAACCTGGATGGCTGGGGCAGGGATCCTCGCCCAGAACTTCGTGCCCGGCAGTGTCCGCTCAAGTTCTGGGATTTTTACGCAGCTGGACTCCCACCCCCCTGGCAGCCCCGAGGTGTGAGGAGCTAGTCCGTCGGAGGGAGCCACGGGGCTCTGACTCATCCGTCGGGCCGGAACCGACCCCCAAGCCCCAGGGAGGAAAGCCCCGGAGCAGGCGCCCTTCTTCTCAGGGATTGTAGGCTTAGTCACACGGCGGGGGCGCCCTCGGAGGCACCGGACCTCAGCTCTCTGGACCTCCCGGGAACCTAGCTGCCCTCGCGTGGTCCCGGGATTTTGTCGGGCGCTCCCCACCTCTGGGAGCTGCGGCCCCGGACTCCGCCAGCGCTGTCTTCTCTCCCTCAGATCCAGCCGCCTCAGGGAATGACGCCGGTGGTCCTACAGCCACGGCTCCGGGCGGGGAGGGCGAGCCCCACAGCCGGCCTTGCGACGCCCGCCTGGGCAGCACCGATAAGGAGCTGAAGGCAGGAGCCACCGCCACGGGCAGCGCCCCCACAGCGCCGGGGACCCCCTGGCAGCGGGAGCCGCGGGTCGAGGTTATGGATCCAGGTTTGTGGGGTCCCTGCTGGGAAGGGCTGTAGGGGGATTCCTGTCCCTCGCCAGGAATGATGGAGCGCCCAGCTGGACGACAGGGGCTGTGGACGATCGAGAGAAACATTATCCCTTACGAGGCCAGAAGCCGGCCGAATCTGAGCCAAGGAAGGGGGTGGCAGGGGCGCCGCCTCCCCACCCCAGGGCTCCCAGCAGAGGCCGCTCCTCTGGCCAGGGTCAATTACCCGGGTGTGGCGGGCACCACGTTCCCACACTAGTGCCCCTATTGTTACCCGTAGCCCCCTAGTGGTCGGTTGCGGACGTGGCCTCTTCGGGTTTGTTTTCTCAGCGGGCGGCCCCTGGGGCGTGCTCCCGCGGCCCTGCCGCGTGCTGGTGCTGCTGAACCCGCGCGGCGGCAAGGGCAAGGCCCTGCAGCTCTTCCGGAGTCACGTGCAGCCCCTTTTGGCTGAGGCTGAAATCTCCTTCACGCTGATGCTCACTGGTGAGTACCTCTCGGAGGGGGTTTCGGGAGCATCCCGTCAGGGGACTCCCAGTCCTGATAGCTGCCGGTCTCCCTGCAGAGCGGCGGAACCATGCGCGGGAGCTGGTGCGGTCGGAGGAGCTGGGCCGCTGGGACGCTCTGGTGGTCATGTCTGGAGACGGGCTGATGCACGAGGTGAGGACCGCACCGCACGGCTTGGCCTGGGGCTTGGCGCGGTGCGTCCCAGACTGAGGCCACGCGTGCTTCAACAGGTGGTGAACGGGCTCATGGAGCGGTCTGACTGGGAGACCGCCATCCGGAAGCCCCTGTGTAGCCTCCCAGCAGGCTCTGGCAACGCGCTGGCAGCTTCCTTGAACCATTATGCTGGGTGAGAGCCCAGGGCCAGAGTGGGCCTGTTTCCTGTCTGTGCCCCTCTACTGCGGGGTTTTCTTGTCTAAGCTCCCATAGGCCGAGATCATTTCCATTTCCCCTTCTCCCTTAGTCCTGGGGCCCTCTCCTGGTGACCCCAGCTGACTGCTTCCATTTGCTCCATCTGTCACCTACCAGTCCTGCCAACTCCCCGGGGACCACATGGCGCTTTGCCAGCTCCCACTCCCCGGGAGGAGGAAGGGGGGGATACATGGGGGCTCCTGTCCTGCCTCATCTGACCGTTTCCCCCTGTAGCTATGAGCAGGTCACCAATGAAGACCTCCTGACCAACTGCACGCGGTTGCTGTGCCGCCGGCTACTGTCGCCCATGAATCTGCTGTCTCTGCGCACGGCTTCGGGGCTGCGCCTCTTCTCTGTGCTCAGCCTGGCCTGGGGCTTCATTGCTGATGTGGACCTAGAGAGTGAGAAGTATCGGCGTCTAGGGGAGATGCGCTTCACTCTGGGCACCTTCCTGCGTCTGGCAGCCCTGCGCACCTACCGCGGCCGACTGGCCTACCTCCCTGTAGGAAGAGTCGGCTCCAAGACACCTGCCTCCCCCGTTGTGGTCCAGCAGGGCCCCGTAGATGCACACCTTGTGCCACTGGAGGAGCCAGTGCCCTCTCACTGGACAGTGGTGCCCGACCAGGACTTTGTACTAGTCCTGGCGCTGCTGCACTCGCACCTGGGCAGTGAGATGTTTGCTGCACCCATGGGCCGCTGTGCAGCTGGTGTCATGCATCTGTTCTACGTGCGAGCGGGAGTGTCTCGGGCCATGCTGCTGCGCCTCTTCCTGGCCATGGAGAAGGGCAGGCATATGGAGTATGAATGCCCCTACTTGGTATATGTGCCGGTGGTCGCCTTCCGCTTGGAGCCCAAGGATGGGAGAGGTGTGTTTGCAGTGGATGGGGAATTGATGGTTAGCGAGGCCGTGCAGGGCCAGGTGCACCCAAACTACTTCTGGATGGTCAGTGGTTGCGTGGATCCCCCACCCAGCTGGAAGCCCCAGCAGATGCCACCTCCAGAAGAGCCCTTATGACCCCTGGGCCGCGCTGTGCCTTAGTGTCTACTTGCAGGATCCTTCCTCCTTCCCCAGGGCTGCAGGGCCTGTCCACAGCTCCTGTGGGGTGGAGGAGACTGCTCTGGAGAAGGGTGAGAAGGTGGAGGCTGTGCTTTGGGGGGACAGGCCAGAACGAGGTCCTGGGTCAGGAGCCCAGCTGGCTGGGCCCAGCTGCAAGGCCTTCTAGTTTGTTCTGAGACCCCCACCCCACCAACCAAATCCAAATAAAGTGACATCCCCAGCCTGCTGGTCCTGTCCTGGTGACTGGGGAGACAATGGGTTCTCGCTGTGGCCAGGACTATAGAATTTAATGTTAATGATGGCCAATAGTGCCCCCTGGGGTGGGCAATGGACTTTACTGGACTGAGGCATAGTCTATTCTGGTGGGGGACTCAGGACCAGAGCTGGTTCAGCCTAATGGTGGGGGGGCCTCTACCACCCTGATAATTATAGCAGCTCCAACCTGAAGCAGCCTCAGAGCTCAGCCAGCTGCCTGACCACACACAGGATGCAGCTCGGAGCTGGCATGTCTCAGCCAGGGCCACACAACCAGCTAGTCCCAGCAAATCTCATCAGAGCCCCATGTGGATTTAGCAGGAAAGGGAAAATATCTGGGTTAAGGGCATTAGAAAACTGATGTGCCAGGCACGGTGGCTCACACCTGTAATCCCAGCACTTCGCGAGGCTGAAGTGGGTGGATCACTTGAGCCCAGGAGTTTGAGACCAGCCTGGGCAACATGGTGAAATCTCATCTCTACAAAATATACAAACATTAGCAGGGTGTGGTGGCGGACAACTGTAGTCCCAGCTACTGGGGAGGCTGAGGCAGGAGAATCGCTTGAGCCCGGGAGGTTGAGGCTGTAGTGAGCCGAGATCACGCCATTGCACTCCAGCCTGGGTGACAGAGTATGTCTCAAAAACAAAAACAATAAAAACACTGCCCCCCCGCCCCCGCAAAAAATATAAAAATAAAAATTGGCAAGGAGCAGGAGACTTCAGAAGTAAAAAATGGCAGTATCTTGCCTTTTTTTTTTTTTTGCTCACTGCAACCTTTACCTCCCGGGTTCAAGTGATTCTTGTGCTCAGCCTCCTGAGTAGCTGGGATTACAGGTGCATGCCACTACGCCCAGCTAATTTTTGTATTTTTCATAGAGATGGGGTTTCACCATGTTGGCCAGGCTGATCTCAAACCCCTGACCTCAAGTGATCTGCCTGCCTTGGCCTCCCAAAGTGCTGGGATTACAGTCATGAGCCACCACACCTGGTATCTTACCTTTTTAAAAGGAGTCTGTCATCCCCCACAATGGTCTAGGGCTCTAGGGTTCCCCCAACCTCCCTCAGCTGCCTCTTTTCCCCACTTGTCCTTGTGGAGGAGTGCCAGGCAGGAGTGGAAAGAATGTGGCAGGGAGGGATCCATGCAAGTCTCCTAAACTGGGCAACCATTTTGGCTTAGGGTCCAGGAGTTGTGGCACCTGTCCACTGCCAGGTGCTATGACGTCGGCTGTCCCAGAATCTGGAAGGAGCTGAACTGGTCAGTTGTAGGTCTCTGGAGACTACAGCTGCTAGAAGGCTGCTCTAAGCTGGCTCTTGAGGAGCACACCAGCAGCCAGGGAGAGGCCAGAGGACTGCTCCAGGACAGAAAGTACAGAAGGCATGCAAGCAGATCCGGCAGGCGGAGGGCAGTGTGGGTGGGTGCTGTTCACAGTGGCCCCCACCTGGCCAGGAAAGCCAGGACCCACTGCCACATGCCTTCCCTGGCAACAAGGTCTTTCCTTCCCCAGGAAGGGTGTGTGTGAGGGGCACAAAGGCAACGGAGCCCAGATGAATGGCAGAGGGAGGTTTAATGGTGTCACCTTGTCTTGTTAATGAGCCAAAAAAAAAAAAAAAAAAATGCAAGTAAAAAAAAGTTTAATCACACAGCACTTTATACAGATATTGTAAGCAGTAGGCATTCACATCTCCACATGTACAATGCACTGGGAAGCACAGCCCCACCAGTCACTCCGGGTGTTTCTCAAACAAGATACTGACTCGGTCCCAAATGGCATGGTGTGTGGTCCGGCTCCGTCCTCCCGCAGCTCTGCTGGCTGGGCGGTCACAGCACAGCACAGGTGTGGAGCCCACTTAAGGCTGACAAGACGCATCATGCTTTGGCTTTTTTTTTTTGTCTTTTTTTTCTAATAAGAGTTAGTATCTTTGCTTTTGAGTTTTTTTTTCCAACCTTAAATATTACATACATACACCAAAAATTACATAGCTGCAATGTGCTCAACAGCATCCTCTCGGCCTGGAGCTTCACATTATCAAAAGCTTAGAAAACTTGTAAACCTCTGGGCCTGTCTCTGGGCACTAGGAGAGCCCCCGCCGGCCGTCCCCTTCTGGATTGAGCCTGCGGTTTGTAAGTGAAGGGCTGACAGTAGACCTTCTGGTCCAAGAGAGGGCTGGCTCGCTTGGAGTTCAGTGAGCTGCACGCCTGTCCCAGTGTGACCATGTGATGGGGGAAGGGCCCTAGCACTTGCCCTGGCCTTGTGCAGCTGCTCCTGCCCCCAGCAGCCTCTGACAGAAGAGCAAGGCACCTATAGCTGTTGCTTTCCTTGCAGCTCCCTGGTCCTCAACTCCATGTGCATGTGTGAAGGCCACCACCTCTCCTGGGCGTCACCCTGAACCTAGCCTGGTCCCAACCTCTCTTAGAGAGCAAGTTCAACAGGCCTGAGGGCTATAATGTGGTGGACGGGCCATGTATAGCCGGGAGTCAGTGATAGCAGCTACAACTCCCAAGGGATAGTGTTGACACTGGGGGACTAGGGAGGACCTGGTGGCGGTGGCAGCAGGAGGGTCTGGGACACAGGGAGGCTCAAGTTGAACTAAACAGGTTGAAAGGGACCAGGGGAATTGTTGGCGCAACCCACACTTCATGCAAGGCACATGTGCTCTCCTGCGGGTCTGCAGGGAACCGGCCCAGAGAGCCCCGTGGCAGGCCCTGGAACACCCGCCTCTGACCTGAGAAGGGACAGCAAGGGAGCAAGTGCCGGACATTCTGCTGGGGTGACAAATGGAAAATCGGCAACGGGGTTCCGATTTTCTTTGCCACAGGGGACCCGCCTGTTGAAAGCTCGCTTCAGAATAGAAACGGCGGCATCTCAACACACTTCTTGCACTTCAGCATCAAACTCACCTTGGGGAGCAGAGGGCAGTGAGGGGTTTGCAGTGGGGACAGAGGGGCACGGGAAGAGGGGTGATTCCGGGGGGGAGTGAGCAGGCGGCGGCTGACCTCTCCCACAGCGATGCTCCTTCCTCTGCGCCTGGCACTACTTGTCCTCTGTGCACTCCGGCATGCCTGCCTCTAGCAGGGCAGCCCGGAACTGCGTCAGGACACCCCGGATGCTCTTGATGAAACCCTTGGAAAGTGGGAAGAGGGGGAAGCCGATGTCAGGGTAGCCACTCTTCTCAGGTAAGAAGCTCCGGTAGCTCTTTCTCCGCTTCTTTGGTTTCACACTGGGTGGCACTGATGCGTCTGGTGCAGTCTCCGAAGTCTGGTCTGTGTGGTCCCTGCTAGCTGAGGCCGGGCCCTGGGCACCGCCCTCTGAGTCTGAGCCCTGGGAGCCCTCTCCTGGGGCTGGCCCACCATCCTCAGGTTCTTGTTGGCCGGAGTCTGAGAGCTCGGCTACAGCTGGGGGCTCTGGCGAGTTGCTGGACTTGGGGACCCCGTTGGGCAGCGCCTGGGCCTTCTCCAGCAGGGCATGGGTTTCCAGCCAGGACTCGATGCGGTTCACCAGCCGCCAGCCACCAGTGCTAAAGTGTTGCCTGATCTCGTGCTCAAAGACCTCGGGGGGCCGCCGCACCAGCTGGGTCATGGACTGCACCACGCGGATCAGCGCCATCTCATTGTAACAGCGACTGTTTTCATAGCCTTCCTGCAGGCCCCGGTCACTGTCGAAGCCGGCTTCGTTGTAGTATGGTTCATTGACCAGGATCAGACCTGTGGGGGAGGGACACCTTCCCTCAGTGGGTGAGAGAGGCCCACCACGCAGGCCTACCCTCCACCTGCCAGGGGGACTATCAGAGTCACTTCCCTCCACCAGCCCTCCCTTGTCCGCACCCCCGCTTCAGCCCAACCGTACCTTGGATGGAGATGAGCACCTGGAGAAGGCTGGACTTGCTCGTCCACCTCTCTGTCCCCTGAAACACACAGGGCACCATCAATTCTGTTCCCCAGGCCCCTATCCACCACTGGCTCTTCCTCCTTCTTGGCTGAGGGCCTGGCCCTATACTCACCTTTCCAATCCAGGTGCCCAGGAGGCTGACGCACACCTTCCCATTGTCATACAGGTTGGGGTTCAGGCGGCCACTGCATTGGGAGAGGTAGCAGAAGTGGGGGGGCACGGCTGGGTAGATGTTGGGGAGCTGGATGTCAAACAAGTAGAGGCCATCCTCGTAGGGGGTTCGAGTGGGGCCCTTGATGAGAGCTGAGAAGAGGTCCTAGGGAGGGAGGGAGGGAGGCCGAGGTTGGCAGGGGTGGAAGGGGGTGTCCTACACGTGGCATCTGCACCTGCTCTTTCCCAGGACACTGTGCACATCACGCAGGAAGAGCAGCACCTAGGACTCCAGATGCCACCAGCAGTGGAGAAGCTAAGGACAAATCTCTCTCTGCAGAACAGCCTGGAACTTTTTTTTTTTTTTTTTTGAGACAGGGTCTTGCTCTGTTCCCCAGGCAGGAGTACACCAGTGTGATACTGGCTCACTGCAGCCTCCCAGGTAGCTGGACGACAGTGTGGGCCGCCGCACCCAGATGATGTTTTTATTTTGTGTAGAGGCAGGGTTTTACTATGTTGCCTAGGTTGGTCTCGAACTCCTGGGCTCAAGTGATCCACCTGCCTCGGCCTCCCAAAGTGCTGGGTTTACAGCCCTGAGCAGTCACTGTGCCTGGCCCTTGCCTGGAATCGTTGAACCCTGGCTAAGAGAAATACTCGAAATGAGTTTTTATCTTATCAGGTGTTTTTCTTCATAAATCATTACTTTAAGACTGTATTCCAGGTGGGCACGGGGGCTCGCGCCTGTAATCCCAGCACTTTGGGAGGCCGAGACGGGTGGATCACTTGAGGTCAGGAGTTCAAGAGCAGTCTGGCCAACGTGGTGAAACCCCGTCCCTACTAAAAATACAAAAATTAGCCAGGCATGGTGGCGCATGCCTGCAGTCCCAGCTACTTGGGAGGCTGAGGTGGGAGAATTGCTTCAACCCAGAGGCGGAGATTGCAGTGAGCCGAGATTGTGCCATTGAACTCCAGCCTGGGTGACAGTGAGACTCTACCTCAAAAAAAAAAAAAAAAAAAAAAAAAAAAAAAAAAAAACAAAAAAAAAAAAAAAAAAAAAAAAAAAAAAAAAAAAAAAATTTATTTCTCAGCCAGACGTGATGGCTCACACCTGTAATCCCAGCACTTTTGGGAGGCCAAGGTGGGAGGACTGCTTGAGGCCAGGAGTTCAAAACCAACCTGGGCAACACAGTGAGACCCTATCTCTACAAAAAATAAAAAATTAGCTGGGCATGGTGGTGCATACCTGTAGTCCAGGCTACTCAAGAAGCTTAGATGGGAGGATCACTTGACTCCAGGAGGTTGAGGCTGCAGTGAGCTATGATCACACCACTGCACTCCAGCCTGGGTGACAGAGTGAGACCCTGTCTCTTATTTTTTTGTTTATATATATTTTTGAGATGGAGTATAGCTCTGTCACCCAGGCTGGAGTGCAATGGCGTGATCTTGGCTCACTGCAACCTCCGCCTCCTGGGTTCAAGCGATTCTCTGCCTCAGCCTCCCGAGTATCTGGGATTACAGGTGCACGCCACCACGCCCGGCTAATTTTTTGTATTTTAATAGAGACGGGGTTTCACCATGTTGGTCATACTGGTATCGAACTCCTGACCTTGTGATCCGCCCACCTTGGCCTCCCTAAGTGCTGGGATTACAGGCGTGAGCCACTGCGCCCGACCAACCTTGTCTTTTAAAAACAAAACAACGCCGGGCGCGGTGGCTCACGCTTGTAATCCCAGCACTTTGGGAGGCCGAGGCGGGCGGATCACAAGGTCAGGAGATCGAGACCACGGTGAAACCCTGTCTCTACTAAAAATATAAAAAAAATTAGCCGGGCGTGGTGGCGGGCGCCTGTAGTCCCAGCTACTCGGAGAGGCTGAGGCAGGAGAATGGCGTGAACCCGGGAGGCGGAGCTTGCAGTGAGCCGAGATCGCGCCACTGCACTCAAGCCTGGGTGACAGAGCGAGACTCCGTCTCAAAAAAAATAAAAAATAAAAAATAAAAACAAAACAAAACGATTCCTCTAAACACCTGCTCCAACCCTTATTCCCCAACAAGGCAAGTAGTACAAGCAGTTTCAAGCTGAAAGGCAGTTCCAGGCTGGTGAGGCCTGGGGAAGGGGGGATGGTCTCACAACCAGAAGCTGACAGTGAGGGTTTGAACTCCATGGGGGAGGTTGGGAGACCACCGCTCCACAGACATCTAGAATCTGTGCATCTATTTGCGTGCATGTGTGCACACACGCCTGTGTGTGGGATCTCAACTGACAGGGCAATGGGTGAGGTCAGTGATGAGCCGAGAAGCAGGGAGGGCAGAGTGCCAGCTGGGGCGAGGGAACCTCTGCACGTGCTCTTATCGGTGCCACCCTGGGAGCCTCCAGAGAATGCACTACTTTTCTTCTCCTGAGTGAGATGTGGGGAAAACAGAACAAAACAAAAAATACCGTTCCCGTCTTCCCTCAGCAGAGCTGAGACAGGCTAGAATTTTCTAAAGGAATTTTCCTACAACCCAAGAAAAAACCAAAAGCGTTATTAAGGATCTCAAGCAGCACTGGGCCTTAGGACTCTGCCTAGCCCCGTTCCAGGGTTGTGGCTACTCCGGGCCCATCTCAACAGCGCCCCGCTTGGCTGCTCTCAGCATCCCTGCTCTTTCTTTTCTTTACTCCCTTCCTTCCAGGACAGGGCCAGAACTGGGGCCTCAGACTCAGATTCAGA
Organism: Hylobates moloch; assembly: GCF_009828535.3. Taxonomy (NCBI): domain Eukaryota; kingdom Metazoa; phylum Chordata; class Mammalia; order Primates; family Hylobatidae; genus Hylobates; species Hylobates moloch. Next base: position 2,217,553 of record NW_026652290.1, on the reverse strand, counting down.
GTCTAGCATGGTGCTTGGCTCGATGCACAGGCCCAGTAAGGGATTGTGGAGTAAACAAGGTGGCAGGCAAACGGGCTCGCCTGTTCCTGCAGGAGGCACTCGACGCTGCCTCAGTAAACATGACTCAGAGACACTAGGCCCCGTCCACGAACAGAGGAGTGGGAAAATGGAATGTGGTGTGGCCACATGCTGTCATCCTATTTTGCAGGTAAAAAGAAAGAAACTAGATCCTTATGAATCAACACAGGTTGGTCTTAAGCAAATTAGAGATGATGTGTACAATGACATACTCTGTGTGTAAACAAATCATACAAAATACTATGTACTTATGGTGATATATGAGAATGCAAAAATATTTTTTTAGTGTATAAAAAATGTAAAAGTATAAAAAAAAAGCTCATCCGTTTGGAAGGAGACCCACTAAACTTCCAACAATCCTCTGGGTGTGGGAAGAGGCCTACGATTTGGGGAGAAAGGGAAGTGAGGTCTGGTCAAAGGCAACTTTAGCTCTTCCATTTCCACTCAAAGGATCTGTAATGTTCTAATCTTTCAAAAAGAAAAGTAGGCTTGAGAAGTAATCATAATATAATTAATTTCAAAGTAATTTTTTTTTTTTTTTTTTTTTGAGATGAAGTGTTGCTCTGTTGCCCCGGTTGGAGTGCAGTGGTGCAATCTTGGCTCACTGCAACCTCTGCCTCCTGGGTTCAATCGATTCTCCTGCCTCAGTCTCCTGAGTAGCTGGGATTACAGGCACCCGCCACCACATCTGGCTAATTTTTGTATTTTTAGTAGAGACAGGGTTTCACCAGGTTGGTCAGGCTGGTCTCAAACTTCTGACCTCAGGTGATCCACCTGCCTCGGCTTCCCAAAGTGCTGGGATTACGGTCGTGAGCCACCGCACCCGGCTTATTTCAAAGTAATTTTTTTTTTGAGACGGAATCTCGCTCTGTCGCCCAGGCTGGAGTGCAGTGACGCGATCTCGGCTCGCTGCAAGCTCCGCCTCCCAGGTTCACGCCATTCTCCTGCCTCAGCCTCCAGTGTAGCTGGGACTATAAGCACCCGCCACCACGCCCGGAGAATTTTTTGTATTTTTTTTTTAGTGGAGACAGGGTTTCACCATGTTAGCCAGGATGGTCTCGATCTCCTGACCTCGTGATCCACCGCGCCCGGCCTCAAAGTAATTTTTTAAAGGAGGGAGGAAAGAAAGAACCATCTGGCCTGGACACACGGCTGAGTCAGCCCTCACCTGACTGAGCCTGTGACCGCCCCTGTAAAAGGTGGGTGGGTGAGTGTCCTCGCAGGTGCCAGTCAGCCCCGGAGGTTTGGGGACCCAAGGCTGGTGGCCTCTTGGGCACTGGGTGCCCACACAGCACATCTGCACCTGCCCACGCCAAGCCTACTTGCCATTCTATCTTCAAAAGTCTTGACCATGATGCCCTCAGGCAGTGAGGTAGCCAGCAGCGCCATCTCCTTCCGCACTGTGCTGAAGAACTTCTTGGCTTCTGGAGGCTGGAACTCAATTTTCTTAAAAGAGTGATTTGCTAGAGGGGGAAAGAGAACAGTCAGTCCCTCATGGAGAGGGCCTGGAGCTCCATCTGCAAACCTGGCTGGACAGGTGAGCACACCCACAGACTTCCCACTCGCCGCTGCTGGCCTCAGCACTGTGACCACACAGGGAAATGGTTTGCCCTGGGGCAGTAGCTGGGGTCCGGCGAGGGGACTAACCACCCTGCACCCAGATCTGGTGACACAAACAGGAGCCCCGAGAAGGCGGGGCAAGGCGAAGACCGGGCAAGGGCTGACTCACAGGGTGCAAACTCCAGTACAGAGAAGACCTCGCCCTTGGCGCTGGTGAAGGTGACGCCAGGTTTGCCGCCACACTGCTGGCAGAGCACCGGGGTCTCGCTGGGCCACTCGGCCTTCACAGGTGACTGCCCCTCGGGCTTGTCCTCCTTGCGCTCTACGTCGGGCACTGCCTCCATCTTCTCCTCCTCTGCAATGGCCACATTGTCCAGGGTCTTCTTGAGGTTTTCCTGTAGCTTCTTGATGTCATCCAGAAACTTCTTCTCCCGAGTTGGCTTCTCAGGCTCCACAGTCGGAGAGGTGGGCGAACCCGTCAGCAGCTGCTCCACGGTCATGTTCTTGAGGCTCTCCAGGATCTTGATGGCCTCTTTCAACTCCCGGAAGCTCTTGGGTGGCCCGTCCTTGCCAGCCTTCTCCATCAGCCCGGCCATGGGGGCGGCCATGGCCACAGCCCCCTGGACGGCAGCTGTGGCTGCCTCTTCACTGATCACCACTCCCTTGTCCTCCTCAGGGGCCACCGGCTGCTCCAGAGGTGGGATGGGGGGCTCCTCTATCTTGGGGTGCTCGTCCTCCACCAGCCCATTGTCCGTCTCCCAGCTGTCACTATCATCTTCCCATTCATCCGAGGATGCCCCGCTGGTGCTGCCTTCTACCGAATCGTAGTCTGACTCCTCAATCTCAGACTCGATGTTGTACAAGTGCTGGGGGCAGAAGGGAAGTGCCAGGGTAAGCAGACAGGAAGTCACCTCCCCACCACTAAGGAGGAGCTCTGGGGATCCCTGATCCACACAGCTGATGGGGACTGGGCTCATGAGGCCTTGGCAACCTCATTCCACTCTTTCCCTGCCCTCTGCTCTGGCTTTTGCAGTCTCTGGGTCTCTGGGAGAGGCCCTTCACCTGTCCCACCCCCCAGCTGGACCCAAAGCCCCAGCCAGTGGTCTGTTCCAGCCTCCCCTCCTGCTCTGTGCACTTGGTCAGCATCTGTCCAAGGCGGTAGGGGACCTTGGCAGGCCCAGTCCCACACCTGAAAAGCGCAGGGTCAGCTGATGATGCAGCTAAGGAGGCCTGTGTGGGGCTGCACTGGGAGCTGGGAACATATGACAGAAGGGGACATGTGGAAGGGCCGACACACCCTGCTGCCTTCCTTGGAATGGCCGTTAAGGTGATGGGGCAAGCCATTCCCGCCCCCACTCCCGCCCCGTGTGGACCAGGAGAGGAGAGCTGGGCTGTGTGGCTCCAACCAGGAGGCGAGGGAAGGAGAGCCCGTGTAGCCCTTCTGCTCAGGACCCAGCAGCTGGGGCTAGAACTAGGCCAGCTCTCTCCTCTCTCTCCCTCTCTGTTAGAGCTCTCTAGAAAGGGTGGTGGGAAAGTCTCCATCTCCTTTTAGGAGGGAACTTGCATTCTTCGTAGCATAGTGAGCTGACAATCCAGGAGAATCCTGGAGGTTTGTGAAAGTCTACATGCACCCAGCGATGGATGTGAAGAGACTGCTGGGAGAAGCGAGGCTGGTGGGCCAACTGCAGGCCTGCACCAAGGGCTGTGTGGAATGCCTGCCTTTCCCCTCACGCTTTCGCTGAGATCTCACCAGGAAGACCCGAGAGCCCATCTTCTGGCTACACGACCGTGGCTCCAGCCCAAGCTGCCACGGCCACAAGCCCGGCGGAGGGGCCTGCCAGAGCCTTACCTGGGGCAGGATGACGGTCTTCGAGTTGTCAGCCCACACCACCTCCACCTTGCTGCTGACGTCCACACGGGCCACCTGGCCCACCGATGGCTGCTGGGCAAAGGGGACAAAGTCAGGGGGCCCAGCTCAAGCTCCAGCTCCCCAGCCCCTCCTGTGCTCTGCAGTGACTGACATCATGCCCGCCTGTGGCTTGTGACAAGGAACTTAGCTCCTCTGGTAAATGTAACCAGCGGCAGCTCAAGAAGCCTGACCCCAGAAGGGAGGCAGGGAAACAAGTCCTTCTGCAGCTGCTAGGGCTGAGCGGCAGCTTGACTTTGGGGCAGCTGCCCTCCTGGGGACACTGAGCCCAGAGGACTTTCAGGTCTTATCTCCTAGAGCCACCTGGTGGCAGCATCAGGGACTGCAGCTGGTGCACAGGGCAGTGAGCAGCCATCCAGACCTTGAATTTGAAGGCGTACCTCATCCTCCTTGTGAGGAGCCCCATCCTCAGTGTTGCCGATTCGGATGACGATGTCAGTTGTACGGAACCTAAAGTCAGGGTGGTCAGCAATGTCGTAAACACTCACATCTTCCTCTTCTCCAATCAGCTGTGGCATAGGACAGGTTGTCATGAGCTAGGGGTCCTACACCCAACCCCAGAGCCCACCTGAAGAAAGCAGTAGGGGCTGCACACACCTCCACGTCGTCCCCACTCGGCCGCAGCTTGAACCACTTCACCATGCAGGTACGGCCGATGTGGTCCCCAGACTGTACCACACCATAGACAGCAGGGTCTGGACAGCTCTGGACTAGGGAACCAGAGGAAGGGAGGTGACTAGCTGAGGGATCCCAGCTAAGGAGCCCACATTTCAAGCCAGTGCAGAGTGCAGAACCCTGACCTTCCCCCATCTTGGAAGTGGTGAGACCCCTTCATGAGGGCAGTCCCCTTCTGGACCTCATTTTAGCTCTGACCCCAGATCCACTGCCCATTCTCCACAAGCCCCAACCCAGGCCCTCATTGGCGACCACCCTGCTGGCTGCCCTTCCAGAGCTGGCACTACCTCGCTTATCTACCACGAAGTCTCCAGGGCAGAACTCGTTGTTGTCCAGGTGGTGCACAGGGAAGAGGTCGTTGGAGCGGATGTTGCATTCCACGGAGCCATCCTGCCACATCACGTCGGCTGAGGTCATCGTGGTCACCACCTCCACTGCCACCCTGCGGGTGCAGGCCAGTCAGCAGGCCATGCAAACCCCACCCCCTCCGCGGAAAGGGCAGAGAGTCTTTCTGTCCCTCCCTGTCCCTGTGGGCTTGGTAACCTGAAACTCTGAACCCCAGGTTGGCAGGATGAGTCTCTGGTGCACAGGAAGCTCACCCAGGTCCCAAGGCCATGCATTCTTTGAGAACAGGATCCACTTGGGAGAGCTCAGGCAAATATGGCTCCAGAAGGCCAAGCTTAAGGCCACCACCATCCCACCCCCCGCACCGCTCCTCAGTCTCTGCTTTCCACCAGGGCCTACCCCAGGCACCTACGTTGTCTCGGATGGGCGCCCCTGAGTCACTACAAGGCATGCAGAGGTGCGTGCGCGAGCGCAAGCGTGCACACTGAGGGGACGTGCACTCTGCCTGGCTTCGTGCTGACGCCGTTGGGGAGGGGCACAACTCTGAGTTTACCTGTCCCCTGGCTTGAAGTCTCGAGTGATTTTATTCTTCTTCCTCTTATGTTTGCGCTTTAAGTTCTTGATGGACAAGGGGATGCTCTTTTTGCGACTCGTGCCGCTGCCGCTCTGGGAGGAAGTGGTGGAGCTGGCAGAGGAGGTCACCGAGCTGGTGTCGTCTGTGTCGTCAGCAGCCTCATCATCTGCATCCTGCTCTGCAGAGTGCAGCCTGTCATCTCTGCCTTCTTTTAGCAGGAATGGGGGCAGCTGCTCTCCTGCCTCGTGGAGCTCCTCTGCACCCTCGTCCTGCATCTCTACTGGACTGGCAGAGCCATCGGGCGTCTCCTCGGGGCTTGCGGACTCCGCTTCACTCTTGGCTTTGGATTCCCCCTTCTTGTCTGGGTCTTCCATGGAATGGTCCCGGGAACACTGGGTGTCTGGGGAGCACGACATGATCCGCACAACCTGCTTCTTCAACAGGCGCTTCACCTGCAAGGGCGGAGCAGAGAGGACAGGGCTGTGAGGTGCACCCGGGCAGGCCTGGCCCTAGGCATCTCAGGCTGGGGGGACGACAGCTGCATACACCTGAGTAGCCGGCAAGGGTCATCAGGGCTGCCCCCCAAGGTCTAAAGCACAGACTGTCCTTCTTGGCCATGGAAATGGCTCAAGGCCAGTTCCTCAAATGCCCACCAACCCCCAACCCCAAGGACATACCTTCTTGGCCATAGAGCCCTCCCCCTGGGCGCAGTTTTTTTCTGGACATTCCCAGGCAATCTTGGCTGGCTCTACCTTGGCTGGGAAGACATACAGACAGCGCTCCCCAAGCTGCCGCTGAGCATGGTCAAAGCATCCGAGACGCTTCACCCTGGTTGGGGAAGAAGCAGGGGTGAGCTGGGCTGGACTCCTGGGAGGCCAGCAGCGTTCTTAAGCCTCCCCAGGCATGTGACCAGGGCCCAGAGTCCTGTCCCACGTGTGCCCCTGGGTTGCTGGCAGTAAGGGCATGCTTACCTGCCTAGGTTTTCCTGGGTGATGACAGAGGGTGGGGGGCTGACGCTGTCTGTGCCCCCTGGACAGAAACTCTTGGTAATCCATGTAACTTTCAACTCTACAACCTGCACCTGGGGATGGCAGGTGGGACACGCCAGTCAGGGCAGGCTCTGACAGCACTCTCTTTAGCCAGCTGCCCAAAGCCCACTCGACCTCCAGGGCAGGAAACTGATCTTCCTAGTGCAGCACCAAGTACAGACACATCAGAGCAGGCCCCAACTGTAACCACGGCCCCCACCCAATGCCCAGGACCAGTGTCACTGCTCATACCAGCCAGGGGCCACTGGAACTGCCACTTGCCACCCTCCCACCTTGCTCGGCCTGCACAGGCTGGACTGGGGGACATCTGTCTTTTGGTCACTATGACCAGAGCCTGGGTTCCCTTTACTCTCAAAGCCCTTTGAGATCAACAGGGTCCAGATGCCGAAGAGCAGGGCTCAACCCTCAGAGCGGGCAGGAAAGGGGCAGCAGCTCAGCTCCAGGGTGTGAAGGTCAAGGACTCCGTCTCCTGCCCCTGGGCCCGGACCCACCTCTTCCACCACCACTCGGAACTTGCTCTTGGTGCTGAGCACGGGCTTGACACCTGACAGCCATTGGACACTGGAGAAGATCTTGGCAGGGCCAATGAGCACCTGGCCTGGGTAGAAGCCGTAGGAATCATCGAAGAAGAGACCCTGAAGGATGTGGGGCCAGAGGAAAGTCCCCGTGAGCCGTGTCTCCTTGGGTGACCGTGCTCTCCACGCCTGTGCCTGCTGGCTGCCCACCTGCAGAAGCCCACTCACACACAGGCCCCACACACCCTAAAACAAGTACTGTGGCTCTAGATCAGCACTTCCCAAACCCCGGGTCCATAGAAGTCATTTGGCACCCTTGTTCAAACATAGGTGATTCATTCCATGCTCCTTGGTCAAGGGCTCAAACTCTGAGGAATAAGACTCCAGAGAGCAGTGGTCCTGAAACCTGTTTGCTCACGCGCCCCCTGTATATCTACTTGTTTGCTGTGGGTGTCCATGTACTATTGCCAACTAATGCATCATCCTGTACTGAGAGAGACAAAGTGGAACCTTAAAGGATGAGAAAAAAAGCTAATAAAAATGCAAATAAAAGTTCTAATACTGCCGGGCACGGTGGCTCACGCCTGTAATCCCAGCACTTTGGGAGGCTGTGGGCAGATCATCCGAGGTCAAGAGTTCGAGACCAGCCTGGCCAACATGGTGAAACCTCATCTCCACTAAAAATACAAAAATTAGACGGGTGTGGTGGCACATGCCTGTAATCCCAGCTACTCGGGAGGCTGAGGCCGAAGAATCGCTTGAACCCGGGAGGCGGAGGTTGCAGTGAGCCGAGATCGCACCACTGCACTCCAGCCTGGGCGACAGAGTGAGACTCTGTCTCAAAAAAAAAAAAAAAAGTTCTAATACTTTCTGCCTATACCCAAACTTTTCGACCCTCTGGCGCACACCCGCCCCTTTTCTAGGAAACCACTCTGTTTAGCTGGGTCCAGCTACAAGCTCTTTGCTAAGAAGTCCTCCTTCCAGAGGACTGAGCAATCAGAGAAGGGTGCCGGCCTGGATGGGGCACACTACCGAGTCGCTGACGTGCGGGCAGACGTCGTAGAGCTTGGCGCCATCTTCCGTGTTCATGGAGCACCTAAAACAGAGAACAGAGGTTTGGTCTCCACGAGGGGACACAGTGAGTACCAAAAAGTTGTGATTCTGAGATGCCAATGCGCCCACGTGCCCTAAATAGCACAATACGTCTTCTACCATCAACTCAGCCCGAGGTAGTACAAGAAGCTCTCCCACAATGAACAAGACCCCAAGTGCCAATGGAGTGCTTGCTCTGCACCATCACAGTGCCTCAAGTAAAGCATCAGCCTCTAGCAGATATCCTCAATGAAAACGTTTCTTCCTATGCCAGGACACATCAGAAACCGAGCAACAGAATTAGGCCACGGCAGGTAAGGAGAACAGTACAGGGTTAGGCCCTGGATGCCTGCAACATCTGTCACCGCCCTTGATCAAACCTGTCATCACTGTCCCCAGGAGGAAACACCCTCCTCCTCCCCTCTTTCCAAGAGGCTGTCCTTCCCACGCCGATGGCCCTCTGGTGGTGAGACCCTACCTGGCGCCGTTGGATAGCTTCAGGATGATCTGGTTCTTCAAGTCGTAGACCTTCCCCAGCCAGCAGTCATAGGCAATGTAGTCCCCATACATGAAGGGCTGCAGACCAAGGGGGCAGGGGCAGTGAGACACAGCAGACAACGTTCATGTCCAGGGCACAGATTCCGCTATTCCCCACCGAAGACAGGATGGGGGAGGATCTAGACAGCTCATTGACTGGACCGGTTGGCTACCAGCCCTAAACAGCTGCTGCAGCAGGCCCTCCCTACAAGTTCTAGGCTGCATCCCAGCTGCTCTTCCCAGTGAGGAGGAAGTGGTGGTGGTGGTGGGGCTGCCTGGAAGGAACGGGGTGGGTGATGCAGGGGCAGAGAGGCCTGATGGCATCCATGGACACGGGACATCCATGGACACAGGACACCTGGCAAGGAGGCTGTAGAGGTGGCAGGCAGAGGAGGCAGCCACACCACTGGGGGGTGGCTATATGGATAGTGCTCTGAATAAATACGTTAACACATCAAGGATATCGAGAGCCAAGCCCCTCATTGTTGGAGAAGGTGCCCACGTGTTTACTAACAGAAAGGGAGCAGGAAGGAGGAGAAGGAAGAGGAGTCTGAGGCGTTTAGGTGGAAGCGGATGTATCAAGATGAACTCATATATTTTATTTTACTTTATTATTTTTTTTCTAGAGACAGGGTCTTGCTCTATTGCCCAGGCTGGAGTGCAATGGTGTGATCTTGGCTTAATGCAACCTCCATCTTTAGGCTCAAACGACTCTCCCACCTCAGTCTTCTGAGTAGCTGGGACTACAGGCATGCATCACTGTGCCTGGCCAATTTTTTTTTTTTTTTTTTTTTGACGGGGTTTCACCGTGGTCTCGATCTCCTGACCTCGTGATCCGCCTGCCTTGGCCTCCCAAAGTGCTGGGATTACAAGCGTGAGACACCGCGCCCGGCCTGGCCAATTTTTTCGTATTTTCTTGGTTGAGATGGGGTTTCGCCATGTTGCCCAGGCTGGTCTTAAACTCTTGAGCTCAAGTGATCCATCTGCCTCAGCCTCTCAAAGTGTTGGGATTACAGGGGTGAGCCACTGTGCCCGTGAACTCTGCCTGAACTCGTATATTTTAATATACACATAGAGCAGGTAGTGACATATTTAGATGTGTGTATCCATGTAATAAATGTGTATTTCCTAGTGTGTCCCAAAAGAGCCAAGCAGCAATTAGCACACCTAGCATCCAGATCTTGGGTTTTAAAAATACCATTCTCTGAAAGCAATGAGGCTTTTTAGAGAAATGGTTGATTCTGGGGCTGGATCACAAAAAGTACAAGATAAGCCTGGCACATCTCATGCCAGAAAGAAAGAAAGTGCTTTAAAAACCAACAGAAAGGGCCATGTGAGAAGGATATGAAAGCCAGCTTGAAGGGGTTCCCACTGGCTAAATCTGGGACCATCTAAGCAACAGAACAGATAATAGTAGTAATTAATTATAACCAATGAATAAAACAGAAATCTCTAAGTCCATACTGATAAAAAAAAAGAATACATAAATAGGGCAGAAGATAAAGCTCTTCTACAGAGCAGAATGCCAGCTAAAAGAAATGAGGGGGAACAAGGGAGTCATAAAACCACCATTTAGCAACATCAGAGCAATGGCTGGTGCAGGCGGAACTGTGAATGGAGGCCAAAGCTGGTGGATTTCAGTCTGACAAATGACAGGTTATAGACATAATCTGGGACTATGTTCCCACAAAATACAGTCACTTAAAGGGGGTAAATGGTGAGTTTATGGTGGAGAGACCTGGTGGACACCAACATGACCAGGGGTAAAAGTGAACAACCCTAGCACTTTGGCTATGGGGTACCATGAACCAGGGCAGAGCTCTGTGGTGGGCCTGCCAAGAACACGTGGGCATGAGGCAACACCAGAAAGACCCAGGCTGAGGGTCAAATTACTGAATGTATCACTGTTCAGGGCATGGAAGACAAAGAAAGGCTGGGAAACGATTCCAGACTGGAGAGAAAATGAAGAGATGACAACTCAATGCAAGATGTGTTCCTGAATTGGGTCCTGGATCCGCAAAGAAGAAAAGAGTAGTGTTGGGACAACTGCATGTGGTCTGCGGACTGGACAGCAATTATCAACGTCGATTTCCCAATCTGGGGGTTATATGGTGGTTACACAGGAGGCTGTCCTTATTTTTGGAAAATACACAAGAGGTGTGTGTATTCGGGATGGGTGACAGGGCATCACATCTGTAGCTTGCTCTCAAATGTTTTGGGAAGAAAAAAGACTGGAGGGGGATCTCGGGCAGAAGGAGGGAGGGAAGGTGATGGAGCAAACGAAGTGAAATCTTAACAGCTGAGGAACCTGGATGAGAGGGACACAGGAATTTACAACTTTTGGTAAGTTTGAAATCATTAAAAAAATAAATTATTTCCAATAATTTTTTTTTAAAGAAATACTAGAGAAGAAAGGAAAACACTTAAAGATAACCACACTGGCAGCCTATGCTGGGGTTGGGGAAGGGCACGTCCTGACCTCACGTCTAAATGGCTTACTTGAAAGCAGCGAAAACAAGGCTACAGGAGCCAGCTGGTTGCTGTGCTCCACCTTCTGACCCAGGAAGGCTGTGCTTGGCAAGAGCACGGAGGAGGCTGTAGGCCAGAGGTCGTGCCACCGAGAGAACCAGAGGGCCCAGACAGGATGATAAGAAGATAGGGCTGGCTCACCCAGATGTGCTGCAGGTCCTTGCTGTTGACGGGATAGATGATGCAGTTGGTGCCGATAAGCTTGACGGCACAGTCGATGTTGACGTCGATCACCGTGCCGCACTGACTGTCCTGGGGGAGGGAGGAGACATGCGAGTCCCGTGGTGCAGCAGCTCTGGTCACCATGGGAGACCCAGCCCAGGCAACCCCAGCGCACCCCCTGCAGAGCCGGCCAGCTCTCCCACATCCAGAGTGCGAGGTGGGCAGGCTCAAGTCCCTAAGGTGGCTGCCCCCAGGCCTGGGGCTGGGGTGGGGACGCAGGACTCACAGTGGATCGCATGTGCCGGACGACGTCTCGGGGCACCACAGAACGGTCCTCTAGTTTCAGCTGTAAAAGAAAATACAGGTGTGAGAGAATGGGCTCTGAAGCCACCACAGAATACAGTTTTCTTCCAACTTCTTCTGAAGTGTCACATCCACACTGCTGAGTGCACAAATCCTAAGCGTTTGGCTAGCAGCATCTTCACAGACCGCACACACCTTCGACCGGCACCCAGAGCCACAGGCGGAGCGCGTCACGCCCGCAGGCCTCCTGGGGCTCCTGTGGTCACCGTCTTGCCCACCAGAGGCACTCGGCTCGCCGGAGGTAGCCCTCCTCATACTGAACAGTGCGGCTCAATGACAGATCACATAAGGCTGCACTTTAATATAGGCTTTAACAGCCTATTCTAAAGAGAGCAAAACATTTGCTTTGTGTTCCATCTTTTTTCTGCTCTCTGCAAGTGCCTGCCCTAGCTGATCAGTGCTGAGGGAGAGTCGGCTGGGGGAGGAGCAGGACACCGGGCTGCGGTGGGTCACCCTGAAGCCTGGCTATCACCGGACACCACGTTCTAATCTGGGTTATCCTCCTGACCAGCTGTGGCCTGCACCTTATCTGCTGCGCTTGGAGCCCTGCAGGCTGCTAAGTAACCCTCAGGATGGTTGGCTCTTGGAGCCCGGCCAACTGCACGAGCACCTGATTGTCCCTTTACACACAGCTGGCAGTGGCCGCTGCCTCCTGCTGCTCCATCTCCCAAAAGCCCAGGCAGGTGATGCTCCCACCAGGCCAGCCTGCGTCTTTTTTAGCCGGTTCCTCAAACTTGGGGCAGCTCCTCTATGGTTCTTCACTGAGTCATAATCATGGACGGGTCACTGTGTGTGTCCACCTCCGAGACCCCAAACCACATGGCTGGAGAGCTGTTTCCTCAAATAGCCAACCAGACACTCCTCTGTGGTGGCCTCTCTTGACCTGGTGGCACTGAGAGGTCACCACCAAGAAGGGAGAACTGAGTTGCTGAACAAGGAAGATACTGGCTCAAGGTCACTTAAATGCTGGCAATGACAGCTAAAACAAACTGCTAGTAGAATAACGTGACTCACAAAAAAAGGAAAGAAAAGCAATGGACCCCACCACCAACCAGCAGTGCAGAGAGTCCCATGGGAACTCATGAGCCCAAGTTTTTTTTTTTTTTTTTGAGATGGAGTCTCGCTGTGTTGCCCAGACTGGAGTGCAATGGCGCAGTCTCAGCTCACTGCAACCTTCACCTACCGGGTTCAAGCAATTCTCCCGTCTCCGCCTCCCGAGCAGGTGAGACTGCAGGCACGTGCCACCACGCCGAGTTAATTTTTGTATTTTTAGTAGAGATGGGGCTTCACCAGGTTGGCCAGGCTGGTCTCGAACTCCTGACCTCGTGATCTGCCCACCTCAGCCTCCCAAAGTGCTGGGATTACAGGCGTGAGCCACTGCATCCAGGTATGAGCACAAGTTTCAAATGACAGCGAGCCCAGTCCTTAAACGCAGGGTTCTCAAATCAGACACAGGAACGTCAGGCAAACCACTCCTGCCAACATGTGGAAGGAGAGATGATGGCAGCCGTCTCGGCATGGCTGAGGTGGAGTCACCAAGGCAGCAGACCACAGGTGGCACATGGTGCACGGTACAGAGTAGGTGCTCAGCAAGGCCGGCAGCTGTGATCACTGGCCCTGTGAGCTGCAGGGTGAAGACCTCTGAAAGGTCAGGCTCTCCTTATCTCTGCTCCAAGACCCCAGAAGGCTGGAGGGTCATGCTGGCGTGACAGTGCCACTTTTCTAAATCAAAGAACATCCTGTGCTGTAACCCTCTGTGCCCAAATCTCCACTCTGAGACATAGTATTTTTTGCGCTGCCCCACCCTATCTTAATCCCCTGCTCCCATTTTAGACTTCAAAAAGCCACAATTGCTCCCAGAGAAGCCAGAAGCTGCAGGACAGGAGAATCCAATGCAAGGGGGACTGCACCATGTGTGGCGGGAGGGCTGCCTCCACCACTTGGGGGTCCCTGAGACAGCCGCCAGGAAAGGAGACGAGAACAGCGCAGACACAGACCTAAGTCAGCGCAGTCACTGATGGGACACCCTGTTCAGCCTAACAGCACCCTTGGGAGTGCAGGGGAAACCGAGGTGTCAACTCTGAGGCTGAAGCAGAAAAAAACAGCTGGCGAAAGCTGGCATCATGGCAAGGCCAGAGGCTGGCAGGGCAGGCAGTGCCCAGTGCTCCCAGGGAGAGGGAGGCTGGCAGCAAAAGCCATTCTTCCCGTAGGGCCTCCAGACAAGAGCAGCCCCACCCCACCAGCACGCTGCCTCCAGGAGCTCTTCTGACCTTTCTATGACAAGGTGTTACATTTCTCCAAAGCCCTGATGGTGCTGGGAGCAGAGTGGGAGTGACAAGGGGCTGAGGGATGGTAACATGGTGGCTACACTCCCTGCCACTGGGAATTAGAACGCGAGACAATGGCATCTGGAAGGACTTAGGATAACTTGGGAGGCTCTTGTGACTTTCCTTCCTAATTTCCTGTACCCCACCCATACTGGGCACTGGCTTTCTCCAAATAAGCCCATACCCTCCCATCTGTGAGCCACTCCACTGAACAGTTCCTTCCAAACGTTCTCCTCTCCCTGCCCCCGTGTGCACAACCTGCTTCACAAAGCCTTTCAGTGCCCTGGTCAGGAAGGAATCACCGTGCTCCTGGCGAACGCAAGAGCTCTGGAGTTTTTCGCCTCATGCTAACCACATGCTTCCTACCTGGCAGACAGTTCTCCAAGCGCTTCACTGCCTTCGCCCATGAGGTGCTCCACAACCCATGAAGCACATCACTGCCATGCTCATTTTGCAGATATGCAAACTGAGACCAAGAGAAAATAAGCAAATCATTCAATGTCACAAGTAGTGGAGCTGGGACCTGAACTCAGGCAGTTTGGCTCCAGAGTCCATTCTCTTTTTTTTTTTTTTTTTTAAGACAGAGTTTTGCTCTTTGTTGCCCAGGCTGGAGTGCAGTGGCACAATCTCGGCTCACTGCAACCTCCGCCACCTGGGTTCAAGCGATTGTCCTGTCTCAGCCTCCCGAGTAGCTGAGATTACAGGTGCATGCCACCAGGCTCGGCTAATTTTTTTTGTATTTTGAGTAGAGACCAGGTTTCACCATGTTGGCCAGGCTGGTCTTGAACTCCTGACCTCAGGTGTTCCACCCACCTTGGCCTCCCAAAGTGCTAGGATTACAGGCGTGAGCCACTGCGCCTGGCCAAGAGTCCACTCTCTTAACCACATAAAAAACTCATCTCTCCCCAGAGCTACAGAGACAGAAAAAGACTTCTGGCAGGTCTACACATTTAAAGACAGTGATTCTTCTGCTTATGAAAGAAATAAAAACTCTCTTCATTTCTGAGGCAAGTGGAAGGCAGCAGTGGTGGCCACTGACTGCGGATGCCTGCTGGGCGCAGTTTGCCCTCCACTTCCCTTTCTACCTCCAAAGAGCAAATGACAGGTGCCAGCCGGCCTGGCAGGTGAACACTAGAGGGCACTATGCCCACTCTGGGAAAACACCAGATTTGTGAACAAAACTAAACCTTGGAATAAACCCAATCCCTACTGTTAAGGGGTGCCCTGCTTGTAGTTTTAAAAAAAATTGTTACTATGAGGGGATCTGGGGTTGGGGGTGAAGAGATTTCAACTGTCCTCACGGGCTCTGAAATTCTAAACAACCTCAGAGTTGGTGAGCTATTTATTGTCTAACATTTCTTTTTTTTTTGAGATGGAGTCTCACTCTCTCGCCCAGGCTGGAGTGCAGTGGCGCGATCTCTGCTCACTGCAAGCTCCGCCTCCCAGGTTCACGCCATTCTCCTGCCTCAGCCTCCTGAGTAGCTGGGACTACAGGCGCCCACCACCCCGCTGGGCTAATTTTTTGTATTTTTAGTAGAGACGGGGTTTCACCATGTTAGCCACGATGCTCTCGATCTCCTGACCTCGTGATCTGCCCGCCTCGGCCTCCCAAAGTGCTGGGATTACAGGCGTGAGCCACCACGCCCAGCCTATTGTCTATTTCTTAGAGAGCTGTAACTATCAGAGGTTTCTGAAAAAAAAAAAAAAAAAAAAAAAAGGACAAGACAAGATGCCAAAATGCTAACAGTGTCTCTAAGCCAGAAGGGGTGGTAGCTGGTTTAAAATGAACACATACTACTTTTTTTTTTGAGACAGAGTCTCGCTTTGTCACCCAGGTTGGAGTGCAGTGGCACGACCTCGGCTCACCGCAAGCTCCGCCTCTGGAGTTTAAGCGATTCTCCTGCCTCAGCCTCCTGAGTAGTGGGATTACAGGCATGCATGGCCATGCCTGGCTAATTTTTGTATTTCTAGTAGAGATGGAGTTTCACCATGTTGGTCAGGCTGGTCACCAACTCCTGACCTCATGATCCGCCCTCCTCAGCCTCCCAAAGTGCTGGGATAACAGGCGTGAGCCACCGCCCCGGGCAAACACACACTACTTTGCACACATGTGACACGACAGTGGGGCTGCCCAGTGGAACCCAGGACCGACATCCTCTGTGCCTCCTCTGGAAACAGGAGCAGCAAACAACACAGCTGCCCTCTGAGGAGAGGGATTCTGGCACATGCTAAGCGCCCATTCTCCTGCAAGGGGGACGGACGTAGACAGACAGACGCAGAGAAGGTGGTACCAAGTGCCACGAAGAAAAACTAGGCCACATGGGGGCCAGCAGAGGGAGAGCACAGTGAGGAATTTTAAATGCGTGGTCAGGAAAGGCCCCTCCGAGGTGATGCTGAACCTGAGATCGGGATGAGATGGGGAGTGAGCTTACCAAGCAGGGAGGAGTAGCTGTCAAGGTGCTGGGCGGCGTGACTGGCACATGCCGGCAGGGCTTCAAGAAGGCAGAAGGCATGGCGCCCAGTTATTCAGGCCTTAGACAGCCACAGGGAGGGCTTGAGATTCTATCCTGTGCAAGATGGAAGCCCCTGAAGGCCTCCACTCAGAGCCCTGCCTGATGGTGATATCCAAAAGATCACCTGATTTTTGGGCAGGGAATGTGCTGAGAGAGGGAGCACAGAGGCCGGTTAGCCCAGTGATTCTCACCTAGGGGTAATTTTGCTCCTCAAAGGACATTTGGCAATGTCTGGAGACACTTTCGGTGGTCATAAAGGGTGGTGGGGGTTCTGCTATCTAGCGGGCAGAGGCCACAATGCTGAGCATCTTACAATGCATGGGACATCCCTCAGCAAAGAATGGCGTGGCCAACGCACCCGCAGTGCCACAGCTGAGAAGCCCTTAAGGTGCTCTGCAGACGCAGGTGCTGAGACCCGAACAATGGCGGAGAAGGTGGGTCTGCGGACCAGCCTCTGGATGCATCCAAGTAGGAAAGCAATCAAATGGTTAAGTGAGGGGTGAGGGACAATGCCAGGGCAGAGGGCAACATGGCAGGAGGCTGGGCACTTCTGTTCTGCCCCATTTGAGCTCCCCGAAGCTCTGCTGGGGGCCACTCAGAGCAGGCATTCAGGAGCCGGGGAAGCTCACTGGGGGCCTCTCCTGCCAGAAGCACTCTCCTCCACGGCTGCCTGACTCCCAAGGCACATGCTGCTTCTCTGAGCTGCAATCTTGAGGTTGACCCCCGACAACACAGCAAAAGCAACTAGCTCGTCCTGCAGCTCCTGGTCCAGACTCTCATTCATAACATTGACCTTGACTGACCAGGTGGAATCCAAATTCATTGTATAAAGTGATCCAGGAATAGAAAACACAAACTGAGGCTGATTAACATGTTGAAAATACAAAGAAGCTAAATAAAGAAGCTACTTTTTTTTGGTGTGGTGGGGGAGGGGTGCGTGGGAAGGATAGGGTTTCACTCTGCCACCCAGGCTGGAGTGTAATCATGGCTCCACCTCCCAGGTAATACTCCCACCTGTCTCCTGAGTAGCTGGGACTACAGACGTATGCCACCATGCTTGGCTACTTTTTGTATTTTTTGTAGAGAAAGGGTTTTGCCATGTTACCCAGGCTGGTCTCAAATTCCTGGGCTCAAGCAATCCTCCTGCCACCAAAGTGTTGGGATTACAGGTGTGAGCCACTACACCCAGACAAGAAGCTACTTTCAAGTGATTTTGAATGTCATGTCCTTGTAGGAGTGGGTGGCTCCTAAAGGCTGGGCTGCTCCCCGGAGGCCATGCCCTTGCTCCAAGGGAAAAGGCGGCTTTGTGCCTGGCCGCTAGCACCAGCATCTGAACACTCAAGGGGCTCCCAGTTCAAAAAGGGGAGCTGGAGGAAGTCCAAAAGGAGGGGCCTGCATGGAGCCTAAGCACTTACAGCTCAAGGCTGGAAGCCACCAGCCATGCCACAGTCATCTCCAGGTGTCAGACACCAGGGAAGGCCAAACAGGAGGAGACATGTGTGCTCTCTTTCAATCCCGGAGGAAAAAACAACCCCACCGCTTCTGGAGGTTAGTGATGTAATCAATACCAGATTTTTTTTTTTTCTTGAGACAGGGTCTCACTCTTGTCACCCAGGTTGGAGGGCAGTGGCGCAAGCAGGGTTCACTGCAGCCTCAACCACCTGGGCTCAAGTAATCCTCCTGCCTCAGCCTCCTGAGTAGCTGGGGCTACAGGCGCATGCCACCACCCAGCTAATTTTATTTTTTTGTAGAGACTGGGTTTCACCATGTTGCCCAGGCTGTTCTTGAACTCCTGAACTCAAGTGATCCTCTTGCCTCAGCCTCCCAAAGTGCTGGGATTACAGGCGCGAGCCACTGTGCCTGGCCCTAATACTAGGTTTTCAGCTTACAGCTTGGAGTAGTCTCAAACAGAATAGGTCCAGCATCATGCCAAGCGCCCGCTGAGGCTTCACAGACAGCCTAGGACCTGAAGGACAAGCAGACGGCCAGCCCCACACTAGGTCCCTGTGAGTGTGTAGACAACAGGTCAGCTTGCAATGGCTCCTGACTTGGATTTGTGTTCAAAGAGTGAGGCTTTCCCTTTGTAGGACTGAGCCAGACCCTAGACCTCTGAAGGTCCAGCAGCCACACGCAGGACTGAAGCTGTTGACCTAGGCCAGGACTCAAAGACCAGATTCCTAAAAGGAAGATGAGGTTAGACCAGCACTGGAAATTTCTAAATTCCCAAAGAGTAAAAACAATCTGAGAAACGCCCTCCACCTTCTCCCTGACCCCCCCATCTCTCATAGTCTGAGCTGGGTCTGAGTCCTAGGTGTATAGAAAAAGAGTGAAATTGACAGTGGCCAATTGGGGGTAGGGGAAAGACAGAGCTTCCAATTGTGCTGGGGACCTCAGGGGCTCCTAACCAGCCTCTCTCCCTCCCCTCCTGTCCCAGCTGAGGCCTCTCTGGCTCTTCAGTTGTCCCTGAGCTTGAAGGGTCTAGCTCCACGCTGCCGTGTGGCCACTCCACTGCCAGCACAGGTGTGGCGCCACTATAGTTCAAGACAGGGGGCACGTGTGTTAGTGCACATACAGATATTTTTCAGACTAAGAAACCTAACTCGGCCGGGCACAGTGGCTCACGCCTGTAATCCCAGTGCTTTGGGAGGCTGAGGCAGGTGGATCACGAGGTCAGGAGTTCGAGACCAGGCTGGCCAACATGGTGAAACCCTGTCTCTACTAAAAATACAAAAATTAGCTGGGCTTGGTGGTGGGCACCTGTAATCCCAACTACTCGCGAGGCTGAGACAGGAGAATCATTTGAACCCGGGAGGCGGAGGTTGCAGTGAGCCGAGATCGCGCCATTGCACTCCAGCCTGGGTGACCGGAAGACAGGGCGAGACTCTGTCTCAAAAACAAAACAAAACAAAAAAGCCCAACTCAGTTTTGGAGGGGTGGAAGCAGGAAACCTTGCTGAGGCCTAGGATCCCACTTTTTTAGTGATTCCTATATATTCAAGGCTAGACAAGAATACAAACATAAAATAAGGTACACATATGGTCTTTAAAGATTTTGCAAGAATCGGCCGGGCGCGGTGGCTCACGCCTGTAATCACAGCACTTTGGGAGGCCGAGGCGGGCGGATCACGAGGTCAGGAGATGGAGACCATCCTGGCTAACACGGTGAAACCCCATCTCTACTAAAAACACAAAAAAATTAGCTGGGCGTGGTGGTGGGTGCCTGTAGTCCCAGCTACTCTGGAGGCGGAGGCAGGAGAATGGCGTGAACCCGGGAGGTGGAGCTTGCAGTGAGCCGAGACCGAGCCACTGCACTTCAGCCTGGGCGACAGAGCGAGACTCCGTCTCAAAAAAAAAAAAAAAAAAAAAAGATTTTGCAAGAATCTGATGTAGGGATGGGGTAGAGGAAGCAAGGGCCAGTGACATTCATCCCCACCCCACAATGTTAATGCAGCTTAATGGCCTGAGAAGCTACTTACACCAGATTGGAAAGTTTACCCCAGTGTGGATTTCTGAAAAAGCTGCGGAAATCTTAGAATGGCATATTTCCCAAAGCAGCACTTTTTTTCAAACCATGTGTTGTGACCCATTAGTGGGTTACAGAACCAATTTAGTGGGTCATGATCAACACTGGAAAAAAAATGTTAGTGCATTAATACACATGTGATAAGAATAAGTACTATTAGGTTGGCAAAAAGTAACTGCGGTTAAAATATTTTGAAAAAACCCTTTCAGTTGCACATATAACATGTATGTGCCCTGGGTCATGATATAAAATGTGTATTTTACTGTGAGTGACTGCTGAGAAGCTGGAGAATCTCCACTCTACTGAATTCTCTGCCTAGCACCTGCGCCGACTCTCGGTCCTTTCTGGCCAGGCTTCAGGGCAGTTACATCAGAGGGAGGACATCCGTCTCATCAGAAGCCGGTCTTGGAACCAAAAAATATGCAAACCAACACAAACCCAAGACCCACACAGTCACACTCAGGCACTTTTAGGGTGAGGAACTTTAACTTTCTGACCTGACTTAAAATGTTACTAAATTGGCTCAAACAGTAAAACTAGGAGAGGCAGAAAATGGGGCCTCCTGTTGGAGCTGGACTCCTCTTCCAGCTTCTTCCTAAGCCCGAGTTTCCAGTTTGGACTGGACTTGAGGGTGTGACTGGTCAGTAATTCCGGCTGGTGCCAGTGTAAGAACTTTCTCAGAGCAGTTGACCATCATGTCGCTGAGCCCTGATAACCCGGCAATCAGCTCACTGCCCACCTGAGGACAGGTTTTACCAGCAAAGCACAAATGGCCAGGGGGCTCACATGCCTGGGGGAGGGGAGTCAGAACCTCCAGAAATGGCTGGAAGTAAAAGAAATGTTGGTGCCCCTAGCTGGAAAATTCTGTCAATCATGAGCTACAGAAGCCATTCAACAGAGAAGCTGTGCTAAGACGGAGGTCAACTGATTCAATAGTTTTTGAGTGTTTTCTATAGACTTAGGACAAGACAAGAATACAAATATATAATTAAGAATGGGAATTAGCTTTCTAGAACTTACACTGAGATAAGGGAGAGAAGATGAAATTACACCTGAAAACAGTTATACACAAGTAAATAGTGCACTAAGCTGGGTGGGGAGACCAGAAACTGAGTCCTGTTTCTGGATGGCAGCAGGGGAAGGCAGGAGGACCGGGGTTGCAGGGGAACTGCACACCAGGGACAGCTCCCACACCCTCACCCCTGACACCCTCTCTGATCTCACAACGCAGACTCTCAGGCCGGGCAATACAGTGCTGCTGCATCACCGCCTGGAAACTCAGCTGCAGCTCGCCAGCTTGCTGGAATGGCCTGGAGGCACAGCCTGCCCGAGGGACAGAGAAAGGGGACTGAGTCCAACTGCCTGCTAAGTGAGGGGGAAGGACTGCGGGGCTTGGCCTGGCAGGGGGCCAGCGGGCTGGTCTCTGCAGATGCTGCGGTGTTTGATATGCAATATGCGCACTTGGCAGCAGGAGCTGGGAGCCGAGGAGCCCAGCCCTGCACCCCTTGTCTTGGCTCTGGGCTTGTCAACCTGGCTTAAAAAAAGACAAGAACAGCCCAGGGCTCCTGCATTTGAAGGGAGGAGACAGATGGGCATCTTTAGGAGAAGGCAGCCTACTTCCTCAAAAGTATAAGTAAAAGGCAGAAAAGTGACCAGCATGATTTCATGTTCTGTTCTTGTCAGGCCTGACTGGGATATCACCGCCTAACCAGCGGCCCTGGACTGCTCCATTTCAGATGCCCGGCTGCCGGGCATCCCTGAGAACAAGGGAGTCGGCCAGTTGACCAGGCACAGAGCAAGTTCACAGCCTCAACACCCCTCAGTGTCTGATGCCATGTTAGTTCACGGAATGAGGACCCAGGCTGCTAATCCCACAAACTGATCCTGAAAGAGGCTGCCAGGAAAGAACCCCATGTGCACTGCCTCTTCCAACCCTGTGACCCCCACCAAGGAGGCACCACTCTTGCTCTCATTCCACAGGAGACTGGGTGGCTTGGAGAGGTAAGTGAGCTGCCTAAGGTCACCCAAGTGCCAGGACTCCAGAGCCTTTGTTTTGCTCACCTGCCCTTCCTCATTTGACCTGTCTGGTCCCCAAGCATGGCCCTTGCTACCCCTGGACCAACTGGAACCATGTTGCCATTCAAGTGTGGCCCTGGGCCTGGCGAGGTGGCTCACACCTGTAATCCCAGCACTTTGAGAGGGCAAGGCAGTTGGATCACTTGAGGGCAGGAGTTGGAGACCTGCCTGGCCAACATGGTGAAACCCTGTCTCTACTAAAAATGCAAAAATTAGCTGGGCGTGGTGGTGCACACCTGTAATCCCAGCTACTTAGGAGGCTGAGGCAGGAGAATTGCTTGAGCCCAGGAGGCGGAGGTTGAGTGAGCTGAGATCATGCCACTGCACTCCAGCTTGGGCAACAGAGCGAGATTCTGTATGTATGTATGTATGTATGTATGTATGTATGTATGTATGTATGTATATATATATGAAGCGTGGCCTTGGACTGGCAGCCCAGCATCTTCCCTGAGCTTGCTGGAAACACAGACTCTCAGGCCCCGTCCCAGACCTGCTGTCTGGGAATCATATGAAAAGTTCCCCAAATGATTCTGATGCACATCCCCCAGAGAAACAGCTAAAAGGGACTGCATCCCTCTGAACTGCTTCTGGGAAAATTCTAGTTTGGGGGAAACAGTGGTGTTTCCCTGTAGCTATGCTCCCCAGGAGAAGAGAAGCCCTGGAGGGGCTGTGTCCAAGAAGTGGGGCAGGGCCTGCTCTCAGCCATGACAGACTGCACGTGGAAGAGACACAACCTCCCTGAGCCCACACCAACCTCCCCGTGCTTCTCAAACACCTGCAGTTACTATTTCAAGGCAGATGAAATGAATGCCATCCCGGGATGCTGGCATCACTGGGACGCCAGCTGGCCTGGAGAGTGGGAGTTGACCAAAATGTCACTTCTTGGCTGGATCATTAGGTCCTAAGACCCTCAACTGCCCACCTTTCCACTTCCATCTCTCCCAAGGCACAACAGCAACAAGCAGCTCATCTCAGGACAGTGAGCCAGGACTCAAATACTAACTAGAACAGCACCATCATGGAGACTGGGAGGAGTTTCTGCCCAATTCTGCAGGTGCAGTGAGACAAAGCTGCGGCTGGTCACATGGAGGCTACACGCTGCAGGGGACAGAGATGTGGAATATAAGCTTCGGGGCACAGGGACCAGGTCCTGCAGGGGCCACAGAGTTGCCACTCCCCAGCTGTGTGTGCTGCAGTCATGTCACCTCTCTGGGCACCAGATGCCTCATCAGGGGGTTGGGCAACACTGAGCTGAATGAGCTCCAGGCCCTTCCAGCTCCTCTAGAGCTTGTCCCCTAAACGCCTCCTGGGGCCCTGATTTCCACCTGCCCGGCACCTCTCCCTGACTCAAGGGCAGGCTTCTGCTCTTCACATGTGGGCATCCCCATTGACCGTCAGAGCAGGCCAGCCAAAAGGCAACAACATCCCTGGGCAGCATGGCCCAAGGAGGCCCCCATGGCTGGGGCACCAGGGCAGGTTCCTAGACGAGGGCCTCTTCCGTGGAGAAGACAGTAACATTGACAAAGAACAGAACATAACGCAAAATTTCATGTATGGGCACATCAGGATTTAGATGCATTATTAAAGTGAGGAGATTTTAGATACACCAAGAGAGCTATCTGAAGAGAACCAACAGGAAATCTTAGAGTATTAACCACCTCCTTGTTAATATGGTCAAAATTCTCTACCCCCCTCCTTTTTATGAGTGTGGACACACCCACCCCCAGTGATAAGAGGACACGGATGGAGGCCAAATGAGAGTGCATTGGGGGCTGAACTGAGCTGGGTCTTTAGAGGCCATTACTAAAACCACCTGGCAGAGAGCACCACGAAGGGCCTTCGACTGCAGGAGGAAAGAATGCTGAGCACGTCCAGCGGCAGGAAACAGCTATCGCAGGCCCAGGCGAGACAGGAGGAAGGGAAGAGGAGCAGGTGTTTGATGCTGCATGGACGCATCAGACGTCCGCGAAGAGACATCTGGGTGAAGAGATGAATGTCTCACTGCACCTGCAGAACTGGGCAGAAACTCCTCCCAGTCTCCATGATGGTTCTGTTTCCGCTAGTATCTGAGTCCTGGCTCACTGCACTCAGATGAGCTGCTTGCTGCTATTGTGCTTGGGAAAAGTGGAGGTGGAGAAGTGGGCAGATAAGGTTCAATGCTCTTCACCACCTCAGGAGGAAGGCACAGGGGGAGGTCACAGAGCTGGGACGCATGGAGTGGGCCTACACCCAGTCCCTCCCTGGGGTCTGGGTTAGCTGCCCCACACTGCCCTGGGGCGCCCTGAAGAAGGGACAATAGAGAACAGACACCAACATGTGAGACCTGGAACCCCAGCCTTCTGATAATTTTTTCTGTACAATTAGGCATAAAACTTCCCTCTTCTAGGAGCCCACAGCCTCCCGGAGGGCTCTCCAGGCCTCAGGCAGAAACTCATTTTATCACAGTCCTGAAGGAGGTACACAATTCCTGAAAGTAACAGACCAAACTGTACTTGGACTATAGGACACCCTCTTCCAGGAGCCACGCCTTACAACCAGCAACTGCGAGGCACCATTTGGCTGTCTGCACCCTGTGCTGGTCTCTGAAGGGCAAATGGTGGAAGCCAACAGTTGGAGGAAGTCTAGATATTCAATTCAGCAGTGCTGAAAGCAAAAGACTATGAAGCGGTGGAAAATGGAGCAGCCTCCACAGGTCCCTTGGAAGGTGGAACAGATTTTTTTTTTTTTGAGATGGAGTCTCGCTGTGTCACCCAGGCTGGAGTGCAGTGGCGCGATCTCGGCTCACTGCAAGCTCCACCTCCTGGGTTCACACCATTCTCCTGCCTCAGCCTCCTGAGTATCTGGGACTACAAGCACCCGCCACCATGCCCGGCTAATTTTTTGTATTTTTAGTAGAGACAGGGTTTCACTGTGTTAGCCAGGATGGTCTCGATCTCCTGACCTTGTGATCCACCCGCGTCGGCCTCCCCAAAGTGCTGGGATTACAGGCGTGAGCCACCGCGCCCGGCCGGAACAGATTTTAAGGCAGTTGTTTATCAGCTTGAAAAACATGGATTTGATTTTTTAACCCAAACCCATTGAATGAATCTCTGGGTAGAGAGATTAATGTTCCCTAGGTGAATCTGATAGTTAAAACAGTTCAACTTCTGACTGCCACGGTGACTCACGCTGTAATACCAGTACTTTGAGAGGCTGAGCTTTGAGAATCGCTTAAGCCGAGGAGTTTGAGAACCAGCTTGGGCAACCTAGTGAGACCCTATCTCTACAGAATTTTTTTTTTTTTTTTTTTAATTAGCCAGGCCTGGTGGCTCATGCTCATGGTCCCAGCTACTTGGGGGGACTCTGGTGAGAGGATCACTTGAGCCCAGGGGGTCAAGGCTGCAGTGAGCCACGATCCCACCACTGCACTCTGGCCTGGATGACAGAGTAAGACCCTATCTCAAAAAAAAAAAAAAAAAAAAAAAAAAAATCCCTTTCTCCTAAAACAAAACTCTGACTACTTAGGAATATTTGTTTTTAATTTTAAAAAATGTTTTTAAGTTTACTGCTGATATGGGGGTGTAATGAAGAAAAAAATAGAAAAAACATTTTAAGTGAAATCCAGGGATCAAGGCGTAAAAGCAAGGTGACTGAAAATACCTAAGAAAGCGAGAGTTGACTGATGCCCACCCTTCAGCACTCCCTGACACACCCTTCCTGTGGTCCAGCCCTTGGGAAAGACACAGAGGCACCAGGTCCTCAAACTGATATGGCCCCAACTCTGACCCACCTCTGCTCAGGTGGTCCAGATCCCAGCCTGGGCCGGTTTCCACGCTGACAAGAACAAGGCCCCGGGCCAGCTGCTGTCACAGTGGCAAAGAGCAGATCCCGCCAGCACGCATCCTTGGGAACCTGGGGGACATGGTTTCGCCACCTTGAAGACTTCCAGGCAGGCAGGCCATGCTGTGGCCCTGAGAACCCGATGCTCAGAGCTGTGACTAGAAGGGAGCGAGCTGGTGTGAAAGTGTGGCTCTACCCACATGGAAACCTCAGTGTCTGAGAAAGAAGCCGGCAGAAGGAGGCATGCCCGCTTGGCCCCATTCCTTGGCCATGGCCCTCGGGACCCTGGTGCTCCCTGCCCCTCTTTCTTTTTTTTTTTCTTGAGATGGAGTCTCGCTCTGTCACCCAGGCTGGAGTGCAGTGGCGCGATCTCAGCTCACTGCAAGCTCCGCCTCCCGGGTTCACGCCATTCTCCTGCCTCAGCCTCTCCGAGTAGCTGGGACTACAGGCGCCCGCCACCTCGCTTGGCTAATTTTTTGTATTTTTAATAGAGACAGGGTTTCACCGTGGTCTCGATCTCCTGACCTCATGATCCGCCTGCCTCAGCCTCCCAAAGTGCTGGGATTACAAGCGTGAGCCACCGCGCCCAGCCGCTCCCTGCCCCTCTTTCATCACCTCCCTGCAACTGCGAATGCACAGAAGCATGACATAACCTTAGGGCAGCAGAAAGCTGCTGCCTCACTTCTGCCGCAGCTCATGATCCGGAGCCTCACCCCTACCCAGCACAGCAGTGGCCCCCTTTGCGCCACACTCCCAAATGCCAAGCCTTGGCTGCTAATCAACAGCCACACTCTGCAAATGCACCGTACTTTCCTAGGCAGACTCATGTTGAAAAGGAGCCACTCAGCAGTGCTATTTTTAAAAATGCAAATATGGTAGGAAAAGGCAGTAAAAATAACACACAAGAGCCCTGATCCAAGGCCAGTTCTTTCCCCAGGGGCCAGGTTCCCACTGAAGTGGGAGCAGGGGGCTATGGGGGAGCAGGGGGCTATGGAACTGCAGGGGGGCCTATCTTCCCATAGTGGTCCTGGCTTCCTGCATCGTTTTGTCTTCCTAATACCTGTGATTTCAGATCAATCCCAGTGGCCAGAAATGTTACAGACTCGCCCACATCTTTACCCAAACACACCGCCAAGCAACCCCACATGCAGGCCAGGAGAACCTACACCAGAGGCACTGGCAGGTTTCATGACCCACCCTGGAATGACTATGTCAAAACAATGCTGATTCTCCACTCCTTACAACTCTGTAACTACATCTTTCCCAGACAAACTGGGCTGGGGTGCTGCAGACATTTCTTTTTCACAGAGAAGCAGGAGCTTGATAAAGGCATGGGAAGCCAAGGAGGAAGAGACACAAGACCCCTGGGATCGAGTGCAAGCTGGGGTCTTGCACCACTAGGTGTTGGTCCTGCCAGCATTCAAAATTGGCCTGCCACACACTGTTCATGTCTGTGGCCACAGAAAGCCCCACAGACAGGCTGACCCCAGTGGGTCGGCAGGGACGGGCTTGTCACTCACCCCCCTAGACTCCCAAATGCTAACCTTGACAGTAGGAGCCCTCCCTTTCTTCAGCCCCCCCACATCCCTGCAATTAGGTCAGGACAGGATCAGGTAGCCTGCCTTCTAAGCCAAGATTTCCAACAAAAATAAACACATAGCAGCATGAATTTGGGCTGAGCTCCTGGTAAAAGGCATGGATGGGAAAGTGAACAGGACTCAGCACCACCCATTTGCTAAGTGGGTGCAGTCCATCAGTACTGCAGACTTCGCTCCAACAGGCCCTTGCTCCTCTGACAGGAAATGGGAAACTCACAGCTACAGTGAGCTCCCTATAGCTGAGCCCAACTGTAGGGAAATACTGCAGAAAGAAGTGACAGCCTGCTGTCAGCGCTCACGGCTGACACCACATGGTCACCATTCTTCCGGACACTGAAACACTGGAGTCACCCACATTAAAGCCACCAGAACATGGAAAATAATTTGAGTGACTATTTTGTCTTTTTTTTTTTTTTGGAGACGGAGTTTCGCTCGTGTTGCCCAGGCTGGAGTGCAATGGTGCGATCTCGGCTCACCACAGCCTCCGCCTCCCCAGTTCAAGCAATTGTCCTGCCTCAGCCTCCCGAGTAGCTGGGGTTACAGGCATGCGCCACCACGCCCAACTAATTTTGTATTTTTAGTAGGGACGGGGTTTCTCCATGTTGGTCAGGCTGGTCTTGAACTTCCGACCTCAGGTGATCCGCCCACCTCGGCCTCCCAAAGTGCTAGGATTACAGGCGTGAGCCACCACGCCCGGCCTTGAGTGACTATTTTCTATTTTCTCAGGGATGCAGTAATTAGCACCATTTGAGATCCATTACAACTGGTAACTGATGCCTTGGGACTGCTGGCTGAGAAGGGCTTGTGGCCTTTCTTTCATGGAGTAAATGCCACATGCTTCCCATTTCTCCCATCCTGGCTGGCTCTATTTCCCTCAGTCCCTGGGTCCCAGGAGGAAGTCAACAAGTCGCTGGCCAGGAGTCTGGAAAAGACAAGAAGACGCCACCAGATTGCATCTGAAGACCCATCCCCTCTCCAATGGATCTGCATCCAGTGTGCTCAAGGACCACAAATCCCAGGTGCAGGAAAATGGGAAGATGGAGATGTCTCAAAGGCTCTGCTGTGTCCTTCCTTTAAGGGACAACCAACCAAGCCACAGGAGGGTCAGGCAGGCCTGTGGTGATGTTTTTGAGACCTCTATGTGTGGTAAGTAATGGGATGTGTGCTACGTAAGCCCAAAATGCTAGTTCTCGTGGCCTCTCTCTCCGGCTTTCCTCAATGGCTCCCAACTATTTCAGTCACTCCACTCATCCACAGCCTGAGTGGTCCTGAAAGGGAAGATGATGTGCAGAAGCACGACCTAAATGAACAACACGGGGAGAGGCGTGGGCAAAGGGCGGCTCACCTTAACCTGGCTTTTCCCAGGCTGAGCTGAAGTCCCATCTCTCCTCCAGGAAGGGCTTCACAGGGACACAACCTGCTCTGTCATAAGGTCTGGGCCCCCAGTGGCCTCTTCCTCCCATTCATCATACGCTGTAGACCATCCATTCAGTTGTTCCCTCACTCATTCAGCAAAATGAGTAACAGCAGATGCTGTGCCAGATGCCAATGAAACATCTGGAACAAGAGACAGTCCTGCAGGTGTCCCAGCAGGACAGAGGTTCCATCCGCAATGGTGTCGAGGCACACCAGGCTGGGGGAGGTGTGGCCATCATGGGGAACAGCCATGGCTCCCATGTTCCCCCAGATAGCTGCACCCAAGTTTCTGCTCAGATGTCACCTCCTCAGAAGGGCTTTTCTGGCCACGCTGTCTGGAATTGCTCCTCCTCATTCTCTATCCACCTGCTTTATTTTTCTTCACAGCACTTACTGTTCCCACACCTGCAGTCTGTGTGCCCCATGGGGGTTAGAATGTGAACCGGACAAGGGCAGGCAATGGGCACCAGTGCACCCCAGCAAGTGCCTGGAACACAGAAGGGTGCCTCTGAGGAGTCACTAGAGACAGCTGAAGGAAAGGCCATGGGAATTGGGAACAAGTGTCAAGAAAGGAGTGGCTAGCAATGCCTGATGCTGCTGAGAGATCTGGTGCCATGGGGAAGTGTCCCTGCTGACCTAGGCTCAGCAGTCCCAATGGGTGGCATGGGCAGAATCCCCAGTGGCGGGGCCTGGAGAACATCTGGCAATGCAGGAAATAGGAATCACAGTGTGGAGCTCATTCAGGAACTACAGCTGAAGAGCAGGAAAAGGAGGAAGAGGTAGGTGAGAGGGTGGATGTGGGCTGAGGAAGGGTCTCTCTTCAAGACATTAAAAATGGGGTCAAGGCCGGGCGCGGTGGCTCACGCTTGTAATCCCAGCACTTTGGGAGGCCGAGGCGGGCGGATCACGAGGTCAGGAGATCGAGACCACGGTGAAACCCCGTCTCTACTAAAAATACAAAAAAATTAGCCGGGCGTGGTGGCGGGCGCCTGTAGTCCCAGCTACTTGGAGAGGCTGAGGCAGGAGAATGGCGTGAACCCAGGAGGCGGAGCTTGCAGTGAGCCGAGATTGCGCCACTGCACTCCAGCCTGGGCGACAGAGCGAGACTCCGTCTCAAAAAAAAAAAAAATGGGGTCAAGCTGGGCACGGTGGTGTGCACCTGGAGCCCCAGCTACTCAAGAGGCTGAGGTGGGAGGATTGCTTAAGCCCACGAATTCGACGCTACAGTGAGCCCTGATCATGCCAATGCACTCCAGCCTGGGTGACAGAGTAAGACCCTATCTCTAAAAAATAAAAATAGTAAAAATAAAAATGAGGGCAGGGTGCGGTGGCTCACACCTGTAATTCCAGCACTTTGGGAGGCCGAGGTGGGGGGATCATGAGGTCAGAAGATCAAGACCATCTGCCCAACATGGTGAAACCCCGTCTCTACTAAAAATATAAAAATTAGCCGGGCGTGGTGGTGGGCGCCTGTAGTCCCAGCTACTGGGGAGGCTGAGGCAGGAGAATCGCTTGCACCTGGGAGGCGGAGCTTGCAGTGAGCCGAGATCACGCCACTGCACTCCAGCCTGGGTGACAGAGGGAGACTCCGTCTCAAAATAAATAAATAAATAAATAAATAAATAAATAAATACATACATACATACATACATACATACATACATAAAAAAAATAGGGTCAGGCAGGAAGCTGCCAAGGGAGAGCCTGAAGATTCAGGCTGGGGACATAATTGATAGAGGTGGCCTACGGCACAGTGTCCGCAAAGGAACCAGAACACAGGAGAGGAGACCTCCTCTCTTCACACCAGGAGGCTCTCAGCTACTTGCAGGTTGGGTTCTCTGTTTCTGTTTTGTTTTGTTTTGTTTTGTTTGAGATGGAGTCTCACTCTGTCACCCAGGCTGAAGTGCAGCGGCGCAATCTCGGCTCACTGCAAGTTCCACCTCCCAAGTTCACGCCATTCTCCTGCCTCAGCCTCCCGAGTAGCTGGGACTACAGGCCCCCGCCAGCCACCACGCCCAGCTAATTTTTTTGTATTTTTAGTAGAGACGGGGTTTCACCATGTTAGCCAGGATGGTCTCCATCTCCTGACCTTGTGATCTGCCTGTCTCGGCCTCCCAAAGTGCTGGGATTATAGGCGTGAGCCACCATGCCCGGCCTTTTTTTTTTTTTGAGACAGAATTTCGCTCTTGTTGCCCAGGCTGGAGTGCAATGGCACGATCTAGGCTCACTGCAACCTCTGTCTCCCAGGTTCAAGCGATTCTCCTGTCTCAGCCTCCCGAGTAGTTGGGATTACAAGTGTGAGCCACCACACTCTGCTAATTTTTTTATTTTTGTAGAGACAGGGTTTCACCATGTTGGTCAGGCTGGTCTCGAACTCCTGACCTCACGTGATCCGCCCGCCTTGGCCTCCCAAAGTGCTGGGATTACAGGCGTGAGCCACCGCGCCCAGCCCACTAGTATTTTTTATATTCGTTACATCCTGAAATGGTATCTTGGATATACACTGGGTTAAATAAAACATTAAAATTAATTTCTGGCTGAGTGAGGTGGCTCATGTCTGTAATTCCAGCACTTTGGGAAGCCAAGGTTGGAGGATTGCTTGAGGCCAGGAGTTCAAGACCAGCCTGGGCAACAGAGTAAGATCCTATCTCTACATAAAAAAATGGCAGCAGGATCCCTTAAGCCAGGATTTTGAGGTTACAATGAGCTATGATCGGGCCACTGCACTCAAGCCTGGGCAACAGAGCAAGACCCCATCCACCTCCACCTCCAAAATTAATTTCACCTGGTTTTTTTATTTTTTATTTTTTATTTTTTTGAGACGGAGTCTCGCCCTCGTCCTGTCACCCAGGCTGGAGTGCAGTGGCCCGATCCCAGCTCACTGCAAGCTCCGCCTCCCAGGTTCGTGCCATTCTCCTGCCTCAGCCTCCCAAGTAGCTGGGACTACAGGTGCCCGCCACCACACCTGGCTAATTTTTTTGTATTTTTAGTAGAGACGGGGTTTCACCGTGTTAGCCAGGATGGTCTCGATCTCCTGACCTTGTGATCCACCCGTCTCAGCCTCCCAAAGTGCTGGGATTACAGGCGTGAGCCACCGCGCCCGGTTCACCTGCTTCTTTTAACGTTTTTAAAATGTGGCCACTTTCAAGGTCCTTCTGAGGAAAAAAAAAAAATTAAAGAAAAAAATGTGGTCACTAAAAAATTTTAAATGACCTACTTGGCTCATATTGTATTTTTTAAAATAATAGTTTAGCTTAATTGTATCAAAACAATGCATGCCTAAGTTAAAAAAAAAACATAGTAGTAAAAGGCTGAACAAAAAAAGGCAGTTCCCCCGTCTTACTCTCTCAACTGTGCTCTTTTGAAGCAAATACTTTCTAACTTCTTAGCTGTTTGAATATTTACCTCCACATATATAAAACAACATGCTTGCAGCCTAATTCCTAACTTATTATAGACATTATCTATTGACGTCCTGTTTTGGTACCTGATGACCTAACTCTTACTCTCCCCTCTGAAGCCATCTGCCTGTACTCCATCTTTTCAAAAGTTCCACTGCATTAACTGAAAAATATAAATGTGTTACGATGGAGGAAACAGAGCTCACAGCTGAACCAAGTGGTGCTCTGTGTCCTCACACTACTATGTACATATTGATACTTTTGTCAAAGACCTATCCTTAACTTTTCTAAACATCTTCAAATTACCTACAAATTATCGATCAGGTATCTTTGGGCTTTGTCTCTTTTTCTTGTCGATCTCTCTCCCTCTTGCAGAATTCCATCCTGTCTCTCTAACTCAGACTTTCCTCTGCTGCTCACCTGTGTCAGATCCCATTTCCTGGATCCTGGGAAAAGTCCCCGGTTTTGGTGAAGAACCACTCCTTCTATCTCCTCCCCACAAGAGATTCACAGGAGGCACTTTTTTTCCAGCCCTTACATGCCTAAAAGGAGGGTCTCACTCTGTCACCTAGGCTGGAGTGCAGTGGTGTGATCATGGCTCACTGCAGCCTCAACCTCCTGGGCTCAAGTGATCCTCTTACTTCAGCCTCCTGAGTAGCTGGGACTACAGGTGCACAACACCACGCTTGGCTAATTTTTGTATTTTTTTGTAGAGACGGGGTTTTGCCATGTTTCCCAGGCTGGTCTCGAACGGGGCTCAAGCGATCCTCCTGTCTTGGCTTCCCAAAGTGCTGGGATTACAGGCGTGAACCACCATGCCCAGCCAAAAGAACGTTTTTCTACTCTACTTGACGTAGTTGGGCTGGATACGGAACTCTCTCAGAATGTTGTAGGATTTGCTCTGCTGTCTTCCAGTCTGAGAACCTGTCTTAACTGGCACATATAACCTGTTTACTTTCATTGTGATCCATGTGGATTTATTTCTACTACCTTTAGGGCTTTCTGGCTACCATATTTTTTCTTTGCTCTCTTTCTTCTAGACAAATGACCTAGTTTTAAAATTCCGTATTTTTCCCCTCTGTGAGTTTGAAAGCTTTAAACACTATTTCTATTCTTTTAGTGGTTACCCTTAAAATTGGAACATGTCTACTTGACTCAGAAAGTTTGAAGTCAATCAATATCCCTCCTACACTTCCCAAACAGTTCAAAGAACTTAAGAGTGTGTTCATTCAAATCACCCCCTCACTGATTTCCATTTTTTGTTGGGATTTTGGTTTTTAATCCTCTCCAAATTAGTGACGATCACTTTCATAAGTAAATGCTTATTCAGATTTACCTGCACTTCCCAAAGCCTCTGGATACCATTACTGTCCGTATCTCTCCTTTCTCCTTACTTCCTTCTTCCTGAAGTACAGCGAAGGTCTCTTAGTAAATACAACTGTTTTTTTTTTTTTCTGTGAAAATGTCCTTATTTGTTCCCATTATTGAACGATAATTTAAGCTGGTTGCTGAAAACTAAGCCAACAACTGATTTTCCTTAGCACCCTGAAGATTTTACTTCCTATGGCCTCTACTGTTGCTGCTTGGCATTTGCTGAGTTTCATTGTTGAACCTGGGGAGTAACCTGCCTTTCTTCTCAAGCTGCCTTTAGGATGCTATTTTTCCCGCTGGGCCCTCTCATACCACCCGCCATGTTTGTAACGTCTCTTCCTCACAAGCATCTTTTATCTCTGTGCGGAATTCTAACTAACTTCTGCAGATCTATTTTCCAGCTCCCATAATTCTCTCTTGAGAATTTATGCTAGTTGCTGTTTAACATTTCCACTGGGGTTTTAACTCAATGTTTTCATTCTAGAGGCTTTATTTGATTCTTTAAAAAATAATCCCTTTTAAGATGTATTCTGTCTTATTCTTTCCTTTGACATCTATTTCTTCTTCCAGCCCTTCAATCACTTTAGACATTTCTATTATAATCTCTTCTATTATCTGAATTCTCATGTTGAGAATCTTGTGTTTGTTGTGATCGCTGACTCACGTTCTAATTTCTCCATGCTTGGTAATTTCCTAGAACAAGCTCATCATCTGTGGGCGTCCTAGGATTCCAAGAGGCCTGTACTGTGCAAGGGTCACTCTAGAAAAGCTCTGCCTTTGCTCTGCAAGAAGCAGCTTCAGGGGTATAGTTGGTCTGCTGGCTGGTCTGGTGCCAGCTCGGGCATTCCTGCAACATGTGGATGTTATACACACAGACTTTGAACTTGGATGTTTTCCACTGTTCACAGAGGACTTCCTCCAACACGATCCAGAGTGTGGGGCAATGATCAGCTCCCTTGACCGTTCTCTGATCCCATGGGGGAAATTTGCTTGCATCCCTTTTACCTGGGAATGGCTCTTTTGAGGGGATTTCTGTTTCAACTCCATGCTTTACATGTTCATGCAAATCCAAACCTCTATTATTGTTAGGGTTGATTTCAGGGTCCACTGAACCCACCCTGCCCCTCCCCAGAGCTGCGTACTCTGCTCTGGCTTTATATTCCTGCTTTGCTTTCGGTTCTCTGTTTTTCTTTCTTATTCTCTTGTTATAGCTTATATAGCATTTTAAGTGATTGTAATGGGAGCGGTTCTACTTTAGCTCGATCTACCATGTCACTGAAACAGGAAATCCACCCATTGTCTTCTGGCTTCCAATGAGGTCGAAAAATCCAATCCATCTTCATTCCCCGTCTTTTGTATGTGACCTGTTTTTGCTCTGTGGAAGCTTTATGCCCAGTGCTCTGGAATCACACAATGTGCCACAGGACATTTTCCATTTACCATTTTTGAAACTTATGACTGTCCATTCTGAAACAATTCTTGTTTCTCTGATACATTATGGTCCTTAATTTTCCCTTTCTCTCTTTATAGACTTCCTAGATGTCAGACGTTTTTAATCTGTTTCCTGGGAGCCTTCGTCAACTTCAAAGAAAAAGTAATGGTTTTAATTTCCAAGAACTCTTTCTTGTTCTGATTTTTATAGTAACTTTTTATTTCATGGATAAAATATTGGCTCTTTTTTCTGAGTATATTCGCCATGTGCTTGAAGGCTTTCTCCTGCCTGAATCAGCTCTGATTCCTCGGAGATACATTTTTCTCTTTGCTTTCTCTGGCCTCTACCTTCCATGCTGGAAGCTTTCTGAATATATCCAGTTATTCTTGGCATCCATTCCTATTTAAAAGTGAGGCAATAAGAGATCTTTGTGGTGACGGAAGAGTTGTGTATCTTGATTGCTGTTACATGTGGTTACATGAATCCACACATGTGATAAGGGTGTGGAACTGTATCCACATATTGTGTACCCATGTCAATTCCCTGATTTTGATATTGTCTGTGATTATATAAGACATGACCATCAAGGAAAACTGCATGAAGGGTAGAGGGGACCCCTCTACTATTTTTTTTTTTTTTTTTTTTTGAGATGGAGTCTTGCTCTGTCGCCCAGGCTGGAGTGCAGTGGCACGATCTTGGTTCACTGCAGCCTCTCCCTCCTGGGTTCAAGCAATTCTCCTGCCTTAGCCTCCCGAGTAGCTGGGATTACAGGTGCACGCCACCATGCCCAGCTAATTTTTGTATTTTTAGTAGAGATGGGGTTTAACCATGTTGGCCAGGCTGGTCTCGAACTCCTGACCTCGTGGTCTGCCCGCCTCGGCCTCCCAAAGTGCTGGGATTACAGGCATGAGCCACCGCATCCAGCCAGCCCTCTATTATGTTTGCAACTTCCTATGAATCTAGAATTATTTCAAAATAAAAAGTTAGGCTGGGCATGGTGGCTCATGCCTATAATCCCAGCACTTTGTGAGGCTGAGGTGGGCAGATCACTTGAGCTCAGGAGTTTGAAACCTGCCTAGGCAACATGGCAAAACCCCATCTTGACAAAAAATACACAAATTAGCCGGGAGTGGTGGTGCATGGCTGTAATCCCAGCTACTTGGGAGGCTGAGGTGGCAGGAGTGCTTCAGCCTGGGAGGCAGAGGTTGCAGTGAGCCAAGATTACGCCACTGCACTCCAGTCTGGGTGACAGAGTGAGACTCTGTCTCAAAAAAAAAAAAAAAGTTAAAAAAGTTGAGGCGAAAAAAAGATCATGGAAACCTTGTGAACATGAGCAAGGCTCTGGACAGGTGAGGACCACATTAGATGGAGTAGAAAGCTGGCCGCTGCTGTGAGGAGCCACTACATACTGGCAATGGAAGTTCTTGTTGCTGACATGCTCATTTTTTCCAGACTGGAATCCAATGCCATGCCTCATGCCTGGCCTCAGCACTCCAGGAGCAGGCAGGGGCACGGCTGGGATTTGCTCTTTTAGTGTGCAGACGTTCATGAATCCCTCTTTCAGTCCAGCGATACCCTGCCCCTTGCTCTGCCCAAGGTACCTCAATCTGGTGCATAAGCCTCTGCTCTGTCACTCGCTAGCAAAGGGGATTGAGTATTTTCTGGTTTGCAGAATTCAGAGATGACTTGGGAAGTTTAATTCCTCCCTATACAGACTGTCAACTAATCATAATCCCTCTGCTTTTAGGCCCAAACCTTATTCCCACCTTGAGTGCCACCAGGTGCCTCCAATTCCTGATGCTTTCTAAAGTGCTTTTCCTTGGTGT
Organism: Hylobates moloch; assembly: GCF_009828535.3. Lineage (NCBI taxonomy): Eukaryota > Metazoa > Chordata > Mammalia > Primates > Hylobatidae > Hylobates > Hylobates moloch. Next base: position 2,180,846 of record NW_026652290.1, on the reverse strand, counting down.
TTTTCCGCACATTTCAGCCTCTGCTCTGCTCAGGCTTCTGTTCACCTTCCACCTTCTAGAAATTGGAGATCTTTTGTCTGTTATTGTTTTCTCTCCCATTCTGTGTCTTTGTGGGTTTATACATTTAAAAACAATTATTTTGCTGTTATTTTAGCAGAGTTTCTAGGGGAAGTAGATTTAAATGAATATGTTCAATCTACCGTGTTTACTTAAAGTACGCTAACCGAAGTTTTTTTTTTTTTTTTTTTTCAATTTGAGAGCAGGTACTATTTATTAACTGACCAGATTAGAAAAATAATCATGGTAGACACCGCAGTTCCTTCTTCTAGGAAGGCTGTGGATCTGGGCCTCCCTGTTGGCAGCAACTCCACCTTGTACAAAATGGGTGGTCTTTTTTTTCATTCCACTTTGTGGAGAGGATAACTCGAAGGGCCACAGGAAGTTGTTTGCTTCTTTGAAGCATTTTCCAACAGTATAGAGCTAATGAATCAGATCCTCCATGCAGATGATGCCATATTTACCATGAGACTGATCAATCAAACTGTTATCTGTCAAAGCAATTTGCTTCTTATTGATTTTGCCATAGCCATGCTTGCAGATTAGTTCATTTACTGATTTCAGATTTGGGTTCCCCCTTGTAATACATGGTTCTACAAACCTCAGCATGTTAACGGAAGGTTTGCTGAACTTCACAAAGGTTCCATTAAAGATCTGACAAAGGCAAAGAAGCTGCAACATCTTTTGGCCCTTTGGGCTCACACCACTGATACCTCTGATCCTGATGACAAATGCCAATTCGGGTTCTGCAGGCACAAAGAAGTTGCCAGCTTTTCTTGCCATCCTAGCCTTTCACATTTCAGTTCTGTACATCTGCCTAGATTCCTTGTGATAGTGCTTCGCTTCTTCATGCATAAGTTTCCTCCCTACCTTTTGAAGCATCTTTTGGGCAAACTTCGTACTCAGGCACTTGATCTTTAGTTCTGTGAAATTCCTTTGCTTTTTCCTAAGGGTTTCTGGCACAACAGGAAGCTGCTGCTTCTCTTCGACACCCTCCATGGTTCCAGCCAGAAAAGAGGCAACCAGAGGTTTTTAATCTTTGTTTTGCAAAGTACTTATATACAACTAGATCTGAAGATGAAGGAGAAGTAATAAGTCAACAAAAGCCGGGCACGGTGGCTCCTGCCTGTAATCCCAGCACTTTGGGAGGGCTGAGGCAGGTGGATCACTTGCAGTCAGGAGTTCAAGAGCAGCCTGGCCAACATGGTGAAACCCCGCCTCTACTAAAAATACAAAAAAAAATTAGCTGGGCATGGTGGTGCATGCCTGTAATCCCAGCTACTTGGGAGGCTGAGGCAGGAGAATTGCTTGAATCCAGGAGGTGGAGGTTGCAGTGAGCCGAGATCGCGCCACCGCACTCCAGCCTGGGAGACAGGGCGCTCTGTCTCAAAAAAAAAGTCAACAAAACCCAGGAAATCACAAATTCAAAAATTAGCTTTCCTTAGTTCAGACATTCACCTACTCACCAATTCATTTTGATGGACTCTCCTCGTGTTGCATTCTGAGATGTGAAATAGTGGGTAGGGAAAACAAAGAGTAACTATTAGGGCCAGACACTGTGGCTCACACCTGTAATTCCAGGAGTTGGGAAGCCTAGGTGGGAGGACTGCTTGAAACCAGGAGTTTGGGACCAGCCTGGGAAACAAGGCCAAGACTCCATCTCTATGAAAAAGTAAAATTAAGAATAAAAAATTTTTAAAAGAATAGCTCCATTAGAAACTCCCCCAGACACCTGAAAGGGCCACACATCCGCTCCTACAAACGGCTTTTTGTTTCAAATGTTAAAGAAATTTTAAGTCCCATGGATTGCTGTGATCTAACCATGACAGTCAGAACTGATCCAGGCTTAGGGTGGAAGACACTCACTGTCAGTGTCATGCAGCAGGCATGGATAAATCAACACTTTACACACTCACAAAATTAGATTAGATTCTTAAAAGGCTAAACTAAAAACAATCACTGAGAAAGTCACCAAACATAAATAGCAGCACATGTGCCCCTCAGCAGACAGCCACACAGCATGGAGAATCTGTGAGGCAGCAGCAGCCAAGAGCCTTTGGAAACTCAAGGCCCCCTGTCGCCAGGCACACACACCAGACACACACATTTCAGCACAACCATGTCTTAGACCCATCAAACTGCTACGGAAAGGACTCAGTTATCAAAGTACGTTCCTGTCAATCAACAAATATTTCATCATCCCACTGCATAAGAAGTACTATAATTGTACTATAAGAGAGACTCAAAAGAAATAGATTGTATGGTCTCCACCTTAGAAAGACTTATACCCAGCATGCCACGGTACATGTGACTGGTAAATATTTGAAAGCTTGCCCACTGTCCAAGAAAACCTATTTAGCAACCCCTTTCTCATCCTAGGATGCTTGTGGAGCCCCAGATTTAAAACAATTACAATTCTGTTCCTGGAAAGACTTAGGACTTAAAGCCCTTTCAGTTTCTAAGGGTCTTAAGCATACTTAAATAGGAAAGGGGGTTAAATCCCAACATAATGCAAAATGGCTAGCACGGATCCCAATGACAATGACAGGCACCTGCCACAAGAGGTGGCCCACCTGCCAGACTCCATGGGAGAGAGGGAAGATCCAAATGCAGGGTGTAATAAGCAGACCAACAGAAAACTCAGTTCAAAAATAAGCACAGGACTTATTTGAATAAACATTTATCCAAAGAAGATATACACATGGCCAATAAGCACATGAAAAGATGCTCAGCATCACTCATCACTAGGAATGCACGCCAAATCACAATGCAATACCCATGCATGCCCACTAGGATGGCTATAAACAAAGTGACAGTCACAAGCGTTGGTGAGCATGTGGAGAAACTGGAACCCACCAACATCGCTGGTGGGTATGTAAAATGGTGCAGTCGCTTCAGAAAGCAGTTTGTCAGTTGCTCAAAATGCTAAACGTGGATTTACCTACCATACGACCCAACAACTCCTCTCCTGGGTATAATACCCAAGAGAATTGAAAATATACGTTCACACAAAAACGTGGACTTGAATGCTCATAGCAGCATTATTCAGAATAGCCAAAAGGTGAAAATGACACAACAACAAATGTCCATCAACTAATGAATGGATACACAAAATGTGATCTATCCGTATGATAGAATATTATTTGACAATAAAAACAAATGAAGTACTGATACATGCTACAACATGGATGAACCTCGAAAACATCATGTTAATAAAATAAATTAGTCACGAAGGCCACATCTAGTATGATTCCATTTATATGAAATGTCCAAAATAGGCAAACCCAGAGAGACAGAACATGACTTCCAGGAGTTGGGAGGGGTGCAGGGAAATATGGTATGACTACTAACGGGTATGAGGTTTCTTTTTTTTTTCTTTTTTTTTTTTTTTTTGAGAAGGGGTCTGGCTCTGTTGCCCAGACTGGAGTCCAGTGGCACGATCTCGGCTCACTGCAAGCTCCACCTCCTGGGTTCACACCATTCTTCTGCCTCAGCCTCCCGAGTAGCTGGGACTACAGGCGCCCGTCACCACGCCCGGCTAATTTTTTGTATTTTTAGTAGAGACAGGGTTTCACCGTGTTAGCCAGGATGGTCTCGATCTCCTGACCTCGTGATCTGCCTGCCTCGGCCTCCCAAAGTGCTAGGATTACAGGTGTGAGCCACTGCGCCCGGCCTGAGGTTTCTTTTTAGGGTGATGAAAATGTTCTAAAATTAGATAGCGGTAATGACCGTACAACTGTTTGAGTATACTAAAAACCACTTGAACTGCACACTTTAAAAGGGTGAATTTTATGGTATGTGAATTGTCTCAATAAACCTTTTTTTTTTTTTTTTTTTTAATGTGATGTTTTTTTTTTTTTTTTTTAAGAGATGGGGTCTCGATCACTTGAACCCAGGAGGCGGTGTGAGTATTGCACCACTGCATTCCAGCCTGGGTGACAGAGCGAGATTCCATCTCAGAAAAAAAAAAAAGAGAGAGAGACATGGGGTTTCGGCCAGTGCGGTGGCCTGTAACCCCAGCACTTCGGGAGGCCAAGGTAGGAGGATCGCTTGAGGACAGGAGTTTGAGACCAGCCTGGGCAACATAGTGAGATGGTGACGCTACAAAAAACTTAAAAAGAAATGAAAATTAGCTAGGCATGGCGGTGCGCGCCTACAGGCCCAGCTACAGTGTTTCCTGTAAATCCTGTGTTATCAATTCTATTTTTCAAGTCAAATACCAGAACTTGTCTCAAACTATACTCACCAGAAGACAAAAACCAGCCCTCCTAACATCTTCTACTCTTAGAAATTAGATGAGTGTCTTCCTAGGGACTTTTCTTTCCTAAGAAGTCTATTTTCTTTGTCTGTGGCTTCCATCAATCTTACTTAACCACTTAGCCTCTCTGGGCCCGACTATAAAATAAGGGGCTCCAGTGAAATGACCCCGAGGATCCCTTCCAGTCCTACCACTATAGACCTAGACATACATGGAAACCCAGCACACAGTCCTATCTCAGACGTTCAGATGAAGACCCCACTTGCGATGAGCACACAGTGGCTGAAAACTCCTTCCTATTCTGATGTTCCCAGCACAGAAAAGGAAAGTGTGAGGGGCAAGGGTCTACGGGAGAAACAGAGAAGAAGGAAACCCCAACGTGTAGGAAACACAGTCCTACCCTGGAAATCACAGGGCACATTTGTCTTCCTGGAAACTGTAAAGGAGACGCCAACAGTCCTGCCATGAACTGTGTTACCTGAGACATGTCTCACAGGAATCACATGAAGAAAAAGGGATTCCAAGCACGAATTAGGGTGACTCCTTGTCCTGGGGAAAGGCAACAGAACCCACCTTATATGGCTGTGGTTTGCTTTTGGGTTGTGGAGGGTCCTTTTAGAGTCTTGCCTTCGCTTCTGCAAGGAGCTCAGGTGTGGTCCCACACTGCTAACACAAGCTAAGCAATTCCGACAGGGCAAAGGTCAGGAGTGAAGTTGAAAGGCACCTGGGATGTTCTGGAAATGCTTTTTCACTTAAGTTTTAAAAAACAAAACAAAATAAAACAAAACAAAAAACAAAACTTTGTCTCTGCCCTCACAAAAGTCTTTTGGGTCAAATACCTCTGTTATAGTCCTTCCACCTCCATCAGTGGTACCTCTGGCTACTGAGAAAACCCTGCCCTAATAGAGGAGCTCAGGCGTGCCCACCCAGGGATCATGGATTCCTACACTATCCTCAAAATGGCAGGGCTGGGCTCTCCCTGCAGTGGCACACTAGGCTGGATTCAGCCCAACAGCCTGGCACAAAGGACAACAATGAGCAGAGGAAAGGGGAGGTGACGCATCTGGCAAGGCACTAGGGGATGAGACGCACCAAGCCAGCTGTGAGTCACCACGAAGCAAACGGGAAGGTCAGGATCCAGATCCAGGTTTGTCTGAATCCAAGGCTCCGACCTGCCAAATACAGAGCAGTTGTACAGAAAGCTACTATTTATGTAAAAAGCTAAAATATGAAAAAGGTATACTCACACACATAGAATTTGGTCACAGTGGCTATCCCTGGAGAGTGGAAATGGTAGGAGGGAGACAAACATTTCACTACATGTTTGTTTAAACCTTTTGAATGTTGTGATATTTGCATATATTATCTGTTTAAATATATAGATAGATACACACACACACATACACACACACACACACACAAAGATTAAGATTTAGTTTTCAAGTTGGCCTTAAGAGGCAGACAAGCTAATTCGCAATATTCCCCCCATGTTTACTGCATGGGCTTCCAAACAATAGGGAAACAGAGGCAGAGCTAAACTATCCCCCAGCAGCAGTGACCACTGGTCAGGTGCTGTGCTGAGCCCTCTCGAAGGTGATCTCATGCAATCCCCAGTAACTCTACAAGATTCTGTCTTTTCTAGTCATGGACACTAAGCAATCACAAGTCTACATGCCCTCTCTAAGCCCTGTGTCTGAGGCCTTCTCTGGCTCACCTAACGCCTCTCAGTCCAGCCCTATGCTCGGGAGCCACATTCCTTGAGCTGAAGGCACAACAGACCAGCCTGTCCTGCAAAGCTCAGGGACACCCTGGCACAGAGGGGACAGAAAACAGTTTGCAAAAGGCCCAGTCAGCTGGCCAGAGTTCTAGCCCTCTAGATGCTGCTGACTAGCTGGGGATCCTGCAGATGTCACATCAAATTCTCATCATCGTTAGGCCCGGTGCGGTGGCTCACGCCTGTAATCCTAGCACTTTGGGAGGCCAAAGTGGGCAGATCGCCTGAGCTCAGGAGTTCAAGACCAGCCTGGGCAACATGGCGAAAGCCTGTCTCTACTAAAATACAAAATATTAGCCAGGCATGGCGGTGTGCACCTGTAATCCCAGCTACTCAGGAGGCTGAGGCAGGAGAATTGCTTCAACCCAGGAGGCGGAGGTTACAGTGAGCTAACGCCATTGCACTCTAGCCTGGGCAACAAGAGCAAAACTCCATCTCAAAAATAAATAAATAAATAAATAAACAAACAAACAAATAAAAAATAAAAGACTAGAACAGCCATCCACTGAAATAATAAAGAGAAGTTATCCCTGAGTGGTAGAATTATGGGTGACTTTTTTTTAACCCATCTTTCCTATGTCCTTGCATTTTTGTATTGAGTATATAAATAACTTTATTAATAGACCAATCAGGAATAAAGCTATAAATCTAAGGCAAATAAGAGAATGACTCCAGCAATTTTTCTTTGGTGCTGGATTGTCAGAGACTGAAGAACAGACTATTAAACCTGGGACTTTCCCTCCTTGCCGAACCCTGAACCCCCGAGAGCCTAGACGATGCCTCCAGGCCCCTGCCCTGCACGCTCTCCTTCGCCTGCTGCTGCTCTGGTGTCCAGCCACCACCTCACTACTCAAAAGTGCCATGCAAGGTTCCTCACAACTCCCAAACTGCCTCTCTTTACAAAGCATCCTACTTGACCCCTTGCCCTGACATCAAAAGCCACTGGCCAGCACCCTCCTTCTGAACAAAATTCAAAAAAGGTAACTCCTCTTAGGACAGAGTATAAAATGGGGATTAGTGAAAGATCAACGAGGAGCATTTATTTCAACATTTAAAAGGCAATTATGCTAGGCTGGGTGCAGTGGCTCATGCCTTTGGGAGGTCAAGGTGGGCAGATCACTTGAGGTCAGGAGTTCCAGACCAGCCTTGCCAACATGGTGAAACCTTGTTTCTACTAAAAATGCAAACAAAACAAACAAACAAAAAAACGCACAAAAAACAATTAGCTGGCATGGTGGTGGGCACCCATAATCTTAGCTACTCAGGAGGCTGAGGCAGGAGAATTGCCTGAACCTGGGAGGTAGAAGTTACAGTGAGCTGAGATCGCGCCACTGTACTCCAGCCTGGGCAACAAAGTGAGACTCCATCTTTTAAAAAAAAAAAAATAAAGGCAGCCGGGCACGGTGGCTCACGCTGGTAATCCCAGCACTTTGGGAGGCCAAGGCAGGCAGATCATGAGGTCAGATCAAGACCATCCTGGCTAACATGGTGAAACCCCGTCTCTACTAAAAATACAAAAAATTAGCCAGGCGTGGTGGCGGGCACCTGCAGTCCCAGCTACTCAGGAGGCTGAGGCAGGAGAATGGCATGAACCTGGGAGGCAGAGCTTGCAGTGAGCCGAGATCGCGCCACTGCACTCCAGCCTGGGCGACAGAGCGAGACTCCATCTCAAAAAAAAAAAAAAAAAAAAAAAGGCAATTATGTTAAATGCAATGTAGTATCCTGGATTGGATCCTGGAAGAGAAAACTAATCCAAATAAAAGTGTATGGTTTAGATAATAGTATGTGGCTGATGTTAATATCTTTTTTTGCGAGATGCAGTCTCACTATATTGCCCAGGCTGGCCTCAAACTCCTGGACCCAAGCGACCCTCCCTCTGGCCTCAACCTCCTGAGTAGCTTGGATTACAGGCACGTGCCACTGTGCCTGGCTCAATGTTAATTTTTTTACTTTCGACAAATATATATCATGATATGTAAGATGTGAACATTAGGGAAAACTGGGTGAAGGAGATAGGAGGACTTTCTGTATGATCCTTGAAACTGTTCTATAAATCTAAAAAATGTTTGTTTAGAAACTGCAATTATGAGGGCATGAAATAGGACAGCAATAAGAATTAAAGGAAGATGGGGGACAGGCTAAATACACACTTCGAAGGGAGGTGTCTCTCGTTGCCTGGATGCTTCCAGGCATCTAATTCGCAATGTGTTCAAAACGGAATCTCCCTCCACACTCCTCTGTCCACACTGCTATTACTGGCAGGACCAGCCACCTGGCCATGCTCATGAGAAGCTTGGGTCTCTGCCATGCTTCCCTCTTCTTACTGCCTTTTTGTAGGTGACCACATGTCTACATCCACTGCTTTTAGAAAAGGTTTTTCTAAAAGCTATAAAGCTTAATGGTTTGAGGAGTTATTATTTAATTGAGACAGAGTTTCAGTGGGGAGTGATGAAAAGTTCTGGGGGTGGATGGTGAGGATGGTTGCACAACAATGGGAATGTACTTAATGCCACTGAACTGTTTATTTAAAAATGGTTAAAATGGCAAATTTTGTTATACATATTTTACTACAATTAAAAAAGAAAAACTTAAAGGCTCCTCGTCGCTCTTCTGATCACCTCAAAGCCCTGGCACACTAATGTCCCTACTCCTGCTCTGTCTCCCACCTCCGCCAATGCACCCCGGCTCAGCTGTATGTGCAAGGCTGTGAAACACGTGCTTTACCTGTTATTCTTCAAACGTCCTTCACACCTTTGCACCCCATCTGAGAAACCTTCTCCAACCACCTCACCTTCCTCTCTACCTCACTACTCTAATAATTGAAAGCTTTATTACTGTTCTCTTAGGTTCGACAGATTTCAGATTTTACTGGGGGGTTAGGTACTAAGTCAAATTGAACATCATTAAAACTATCCTTGAAAAATCCCTTAAATCCATCAGTAAGACCAGCATAACCAGCGTTTCCTCTTGCACTGGAACAGATCACTGCTTCTTCCACTGAATACGGAATGAAGATGTTTGTTCACACTTACGGGTCATTTTGTGTGAAAACTCAGCACCTCTAGCACTCCACGCCATGCATGCATAGGTGACGCCACGCACACCGAGGGCACAGAGGACACAACTCATCTGCCCCATAAAATCCTCCTAACTGGCCTCCAGGCTTCCTAGCTCCCCACATTCCACCTTGTAAACTGCCGCCAAATCACCCATTGTAAACTCTGATGAGTCCTCTTTATGTAAAAAACAAATCCCAACTCCTGAGTCAGTCATTCAAAGACCTGCACACACACAGCAAGCATGACACCAGTAGCCTTTCCAGGGGCAGCTGATGGCGTGGTGTGGGGGCGCTTGCCCGGCTTTAGCCCAAGCCTTTCTGCTCATCTGTGAAGTAAGAACACCTACTTCATGGGGTTCTCCAGTCACTGTGCATAGAATGCGGCAGGTGCCAACAAACCTTTGCTGTTATCATTATTTACAGTCCTGTCCAGCCTTACCTGCCAGCACTCTCTCACCTGACTTCTTCCACCCCACCTCTAGCTCAGTGGTCCTCAAAATATGGCCCAGGGATCCCTGAAACCCTTTCAGGAGGTCCAAAGTCAAAAATTTTCTGTAACAAGACCAAGACGTTGTTTGCCTTTTTCCCTCTCATCCTCTCCAAAGTCTGTAGTGGAATTTTCCAGAGGCTACATGATATGTGATGACATCACTGCTCTGACGGCTAATAGAATGTATGCCCAGGTATTCTTGGTTTTTAAGTTTGTTTTCTTAAATGGTAGATGTTAACAGAAACAACCCATATAAGTAAAAGCTCACAAAGCTAAAAAATTATTGGGGTCTTCAATAATTTTTAAGTTAAAGGAGTTCTGAGGCCTAAGTCTGAAACCACTGAAGTGAACTTCCTGCCTCTCTTGCCTTTATGCGCACTGGACTTCCTGCCCAGGACGCCTTGCCCTCCGTTGCTGCTATTCCAAGCTCTTATCTTTCAAGAGTGAACTCTAAAGCCACCTCTATGACAGCATCTCCTAACGCTCCCCACCACATCCCTCAGCATCTCAACTGTGTCCTGCAGGTGGAACTAGGCTCTCGCTCCCTTACGTGCATCAGTCATTCATTCACTAATTCGACTCATTCACATGTGTGCAATCTGCCATTTCCCAAGTGCTCACTAAACAAATCTCTCCTAGCACCTACTTTGGGCCAGTCACTGAGGATATAGCAGTGACAGAGATGCTTCTGTGCTTCTCTTACCTTCTGGCTGGGCACAGTAAACAGCACATGAAGTAGTATAATCTCAGGTAATGCTAGGTGCTATGAGGGAAAAAAGCTGAGTAGGGGATCAGGGCGATGGTTCCCTCTCCTATCCAAGTTTCTGAAGCAGTGCTACCCAATCCAGTAGCCACTATGGTAAAAAGAACGCACAGTCTCTCATTAGTACTTCTCATATGAGTTATATGTTGATATAATATTTTGAATACATTGGGTTAAGTAACATATATTAAAATTAATTTCATCTGTCTCTTTCTTTTTTTTGAGACAGGGTCTTGCTCTGTTGCCTAGGCTTAAGGGCAATGGGTGGCACGATCACAGCCCACTGTTGCCTCGACCTCCAGGACTCAAGCGATCCTCTCACCTCAGCCTCCTGTGTAGTTGGGACTACAGGCGTAAGCTGCCACGCTCAGATAATTTCTGTACTTTTTGAAGAGATGGGGTTTCACCATGTTGCCCAGGCTGGTCTCGAACTCCTGGCCTCAAGTGATCCACCTGGCTTGGCCTCCCAAAGTGTTGGGATTATAGGCGTGAGCCACCATGCCTGGCCTCTATTTACTTTTTTCAGCTGTGGCTCACATTGTATCTCTATTTTTCAGGATCCTTCTAGAGCAGAGGTGGGAAAACTACAGCCTGCAGGTCATGTCCAGCCTACTGTCTGTTTCTTAAAAATAAAATTTTATTGGAATATGGCCACACCCATTCATTTGCTTACTGCCTCTGAATGCTTTTGTGCTATAATGGCAAAGCTGAGTCGTTGTGAAGGAGACAGTACAGCCTGCAACACTAGGACATTTATCATCTGGCCCTTTACAGAAAGTTCTGCTGGCCCCTAATCTAGAGGGCAGGGCCTGTGTGGGGGTGTCTCTCTCCCCACAGCACCCAGCCCAGTGCAGGGAGCACCCGTGTAGTCAGTGAACAGAACTTGCACTCGTGCAGCACAAACTGGCCTAAGTTTGAATTTGGGTTGGCCTCTCACTTGCTATGTGGCCTTGGTGAGTTATAAGCTTTCTCTGGGTTTCAGTCTTTCCTTCTCTAAAATGGGGCACTGGCCACTTTATGGGAAGTGAGATGACACAGGTAAAGTGTGAGTTAACATTGCCTGGCTCACAGCAGGAATCCATTGACACTGGCTGGATAAAAGACAGCAACTTCATTAAAATGCTGAATAATCATTCTCCTCTTGGATTGGGTGTGTTATACTCACAGCAACTATCATATTTGCATCCTAAAATGAAATGAAATCAAATGAAACTTCGTAGCAACAGCAGTGCATTAATAATAACCACCAGCAAGCAATGGGGAGGGAGAAAGAGGCACGCCTTTCTAACACTAAAGCACTGGTGGATGATGAGGCCGCCTCATCCCTTTCCTGCCCCTCCTGCAGCCCACCTTTGGACAATTCCCTGTATGTTAACACTGGCACTAGAAGAATAAGCAGAGGGGAGAGAAAAGGTCTCAAACCAAAGACGTACTAAAACTGAACCCATTGACATCAACGAGGTTTGGAAGGGCCCATATCAGTGCAATTCAAAGGACAGTCCCAGCCAGCAGCGTCAATGTCACTGGGAGTTTGTTAGACATGCAGATTCTTCAGCCCAATGGAATTAGGACAATTTGCATTAGGAGACCCTAGGTGATGGCATGCGGCATTCACCTTGGAAAAGTGCTGGACTAGAATCCATTTATTCATGCTCTCTTCACTTCCCCCTCCCCCTCCACTGATAAACAGGGGTGCTTATATCTACTTTCAGTAGATGGTTCCTGACTCCTTCAAAGTAATAGGCCTGGCGTAGCCACTGCAACTCCAGGCCCCGCCCCCAAGGGTCTTGGTGCAGGCAGAGTGCATAGCCTAAGCTGCGTTCCTGGTTCATCTGCAGTTGGGTGGGGCATTCTTTTTCCAACAGAAAGCCTCGTTCATACTTAGCCATCCTCCTAAGGTGAGGACTCGGTGCTGATAACCATTCAGGAAACCCACGTGTGTGGAATCTGCCATTTGTCATGTGCTTTCGGTGGGGTGCTTACAGAGGAAATGCAGCCAGAAGCAGTTTCATTTTGACCACAGGTGACGCCACCTCTAGCTAGCTCTAGCCTAGTCCACAATGCACGTAGTCTGCCTGGGGAGCCCGTGACGGAAGTTGCCAAAGTAGTAACTACAATATGGTGTATTCTGATTAATCTGCTCTTCCTGGTAGTAGGATGCCCATGTCCCAGTCCTGGAGTAATTATTCATAGTACTCTCAAAACAACCCAACCTGGGCCATAAATTACTGTACACGGTCAACATACCTAGTACGGGGGGTGGGAGACGGAGTGGTCTAGTAAGGGGCCCATACAGCTCCAGCACAGACCACAGGGCATCTGGAAGAAGACTAAGAATACTATTTGTAGTAAGTGAGAGGGAGCAAACTTTGGTCATTCATGAAGATGTTTCCCAAGAATCTGCATGTGCGTGATAGCACACAAGCTTTAGGATTTGCTGTCTCTGTTTCTCAAGGAGCTTCCCATCCAGGAGAGAATGTGGGTGTGCCACGGGGCATGAGAGGAAGGGAACAGCACAAGTGAGTTGGGGAAAAGCAGTCAGATTGGCTGGAGTCAACTGAAGAGGCAGGAGATAGAGCAGGAAGCGTAGGTGAGGGGCCCTGAATGACAACCAAGGCATGATCAGAGGCTGGGTCTTGACACAATCCAGGCGATCACTTGGGAGGTCAGCCCTTTGGAGGTCAGTTGGCGGCAGCGCTGTTCACTGGTTGAAGGAGGGACTAGAGGCAGGGAGACCAGGGAGAAGGCTACACAGTGCAGGCATGAGGCAAGCGGAGAGCAAACCAGGGTTGTGAAAGGGAAATGCAGGCACAGGATGCAAGAGGCCTCTCAAAGAACTGATGACAAGTTAGAATGAGGGCCAAAGAAGGTAAATTAAAAATGACCCCAAATGCCCTAATTTTTAGAAGATTCAAGCTTAGGTATTTAGAGGTGAAGTGCTATCATGTCTGCCACTAACTTAGCAGGAGTTAGTACCAGACATAACTCAGGAGGAAATATATTTACATAAACATACAGATAAGGCAAATATGGCAGGATGTTAACAACTGCTGACTCATAATGGTTGGGAGTTAGCAATTACTGGCTTTCAACATTTTGGTATGGTCAATATTTTTTCCTATTAAAAAGTTGGGTCTTGGGTTCAGAACCAAAAACAAAAAAAGTTGGGGAATATATACATATATTTTTTCCTCGAGAAAGAGTCTCGCTCTGTCGCCCAGGCTGGAGTGCCAGGGCACGATCTCGGCTCACTGCAACCTCTGCCTCCTGGGTTCAAGCAATTCTCCTGCCTTAGCCTCCCGAGTAGCTGGGATCACAGGCACCCACCACCATGCCTGGCTAATTTTTGTATTTTTAGTAGAGACGGGGTTTCAACATGTTGGCCAGGCTGGTCTCGAATTCCTGACCTCAAGTGATCCATCCACCTCGACCTCCCAAAATGCTGGGATTACAGGAGTGAGCCACGGTGCCCAGTCAGAACATTTTTTTTTTTTTTTTAAGTCCACAGACTTGGGGATGGGAAGGGCAGTCACAATCACAAGATTTTACACCCACAAAGTCTACATGGCACAATGGAGCTATCAAGTAAGCAGCTGGGCATGTGATGTCAGTGTGGAAGTCATCTAAATACAGGTACCAGATGCAGCTACAGGCAGGGAGGTCACTCCAAAAAACTGGGGAGGAAGAGATGAAGAAAAGAGAGGTCTTTGGAAAAGCTGCACATCTACAGGTAAGAGGAAGAAGACAAAAGGCAAAAAAGGGAAACATTTGGTATAGTCTGGTAAAATAGAACCCCAAGGAAGGAAATACCGTTAAGAGGGCATGGTCGGCCGGGCGTGGTAGCTCATGCCTGTAATCCCAGCATTTTGGGAGGCTGAGGTGGATGGATCACCTGAGGTCAGGAGTTCGAGACCAGCCTGACCAATATGGTGAAACCCCGTCTCGGCTACAAAGACAAATATTAGCCGGACGTGGTGGCGGAAGCCTGTAATCCCAGCTACTTGGGAGGCTGAGGCAGGAGAATCGCTAGAACCCAGAAAGCAGAGGTTGCAGTGAGCCGAGGTTGCACCACTGCACTCCAGCCTGGGGGACAGAGTGAGACTCTGTCTCACAAACAAAACAAAACGAAACAAAAAAAAGAGGGTGTGGTCGGCTAGGCACCGTGGCTCACGCCTGTAATCCCAACACAGGCTGGTGGGAGGTGGGAGGATCACTTGGGGTCAGGAGTTCGAGACCAGCCTGGCCAATATCATGGTGAGACCCTGTTTCTACAAAAACATTTTTAAAAGCCGAGTGTGTAGTTCCAGCTGCACAGGAGGCTGAGGTGGGAGCATTGCTTGAGCCCAGGAGGTGGAGGCTGCAGTAAGGTGTGATCACGTCACTGCATTCCAGCCTGGGTGACAGAGCATAAGGCTGACGGATCGAGGACAAGGACTGAGAAAATGTCAGCAAATGCAGTGATCGGAAATTCACTAGTCATTTGTGACCTTCAGGGGAGCCGTCACGCTCAGTGGTGTGAGAGGTCAGACAGAAAATCACTGAAGGGGAGATCAGGTCATGAGGAAATGGAGGCAGACATCCATTCCCCCCAGTACAGTGCTGGGATGGCCCAAAAGCACACTGGGGGACCAGAGAGATGCTTTCTTCCTTGGCTTGAAGATGATGTCATCAAGCTTCAGGGCCCTCAGAATCCCTCAAGTAATAAAACAGTCAGAGCACATGAATACCGGGATGCTTTCAGCGCTGCATATGTCAAGCCCTGATGCTCCCAGAGTCCCTGGAGACGTATTTGTGTGTCTACACTTCCCACCTGCACTAGGGGTGACCACACACACAGTCCGCTGAATCCGCCGGTCAAGGTATCTATCTTCAACTGCCCTTCTCCAGAGGGAGCTCCCACAAAAAGGACCAGAATTAAAAGGAGGAGGAAGAACATCATCGGAGCTGCTGAGTGTGAAAAGACCAGCTCTGTTGCAGGATGCAAATGAAGGCCTCTCTTTTTAAGGGTGCCTGCAGGAAATCTCTCTGTCAGTGCTAGCTGGGAATATTCATCTCATTGTTGGGTAGGACTGACTGCCTTTTTTTTTTCTTTTTTCAGGCATGACTCAGTATCTTAATTTTTTTTTTTTTTACTTTCAATTATCATAGTCAGACTGTTTCCCAGGTATAGTTATGCTATCGATTTAAACCAAAAGTGACCTGAAAAATGTCTTAATCCTTTGACTTAGCTGCAGAATATTAAATATTGCTGTGGCCTCTCTAAAAATGCAAACCAACTCAAAATCCCCCAACCAAAGAACCAGATTAAACCCAAAAAGGACATTCATTACAATCCTTATTGCCCACTGAATACTTCTGAGTGGTATGTCAATTGACTGCAATGTTTAAACCATAAAAATTTGCTTTTCACAATACTGCTTCAGGAGAACACAGCCTACCTGTGTCTAGGGGTGACCTGGACAAAGCTGACCCAAGGATCCATCCAATACAGTCAGCTTGGGTTGAAGGACATTAAATCTTCAACCACAGAGTATAGCTAACAATTGAAACAAGGGCAAATAACTTGGAGTAGATAAATCCAGAGGGTTATCCAGTAACATAATTCAATTTTATTCTCAACTACAACAAATTCCAATAAGCATGTTGCTCTTCCCTGGCTGTAACCGCACACGTCAAGTGGCTCCTGACAGAGTTCCCCCGCGGCTGGCTGGAATGTCAGAAGCTGAAGCAATTCTGAACGGGCACTCCTGCTCAGTAAGAGCTGCAAATGTGGATGGGCAGCATTTAGACCATGACCTTCTCCAGGACTGGCACCCATTCATGGGCAAGTGGAGCCTCAGGAAGGAGCTACAGTTAAAAATACCGAGATCCTATTAAGTGAGATAAGTGATAACCTCTTGTAAACTGGAAAGCACATTATAGACGTTCCTGATTGTAACTTTCCCCCTTTTGACTCATTTTAAATCAGCAACTCCGCATCGCCATCCAGAAGCAGGCTAAGCCTTGGACAAGGAAATTCCAAAAGCTTCCATCAGAATAGGAGCACAGATCACGTCCTCCTGGGTGAAAACCCACATGTCACAGAAAACCACCCTGACTCCAACTCTGAGGGGACCGACCACCAGGGGCAGCTGACACTGATCACGTGCCCAGGACTGTTGTGCTGGCAATTCATGTTACACACGACAATTGCGCCCTTTTAAAAAGTGCTGGCTCCGAACAGGTTCCATTGGATTCCATGAGGCCCAATGGTGGGTTAAGTAGTAAAAAAGAGAAAAAGGTCCTCTTAGTATAACAGGAAAATGAAAAAACAACAACAACAACAACAAACAAAACAGAGAGAAACAGGGATAAAAGTGAAGTAGAGATGGGGAAGGTGCAAAGAGGCCTCTAATATCTTAAAGCAAAAACACACGGAAACTGAAGGGAACAGAAACTGAAATTGAGGCGGAACTCAGCCTCTCCAAGGAATCCTTCCTGAACCTGTCTCATGACTCAGCATTGCCAGCCAGAGAATGACAGCAGCAGAGCGGACAGGAGGTCAAGTTGGAGCTCCTAATGCTGACCACTTCTGAGACAACACAGAAACGCCAGTTACGTGGAGTGTCTGCACACTTGTTTTGCTCTAGGAGGTGGAGTTGGGGAATCAAACTGAACTGTAGTTCAGTGTTGGAATGAATCAGACTACAGAGGTTGCTTCATTCAACATTGAGGGGCAGTCAAAGGTTCTCTAGAAATGCAATGTGTTTTTGACAGTTATTTTGAGAATGACTGAGGGGTCAGGGAATGAAAAGTGTGGAATCTACAGAAGCACACCGCCAGTGCGAATGCAGTGTTCCTCCCATCCTGCTCCCTACCCATCATTCCCTCCCTCCTGCCTGCCCACTGGCACAACTTCCACCCATCCCAACATCCTGCACCTTCCTCCCTCCTCACTTGTAGTACCTTCTATTACACTAAGACTTTCAACTGTTTAAAGAGGAGTTGATTAATGCCAACCACAGGGCTTGTGATTCATGTTGGATCAGGGCACTCGGTCACGTATAGTAATGATCTATGAATCCTGAACTTAAGTATTCTCAGGTGAGAACAAAATACATTTAGTTCAATTTGTATTCAGATTCCTCCACTTAGAAGTGTGACACTGGGCAATTTACTTAACCTCTCTGTTCCTCCGCTTCCTTCTCTGGAATATGGGGCTAATAATAGCACCACAGGGTTGTTGTGAGTGTTAAGTAAAACATCTGAAGCACTAAGAGTGCCTGGCACATAGTAACAGTATCCTGTATCATGACTGCTCTTATTACCTTAAAATATAAAGCAATACTCTATCATCTTTGTAATTTATAATCTCATTACCAGTCTTGGGAATTTCAAAAGAGACCTTTCAGACTCTGGAAACATACATACATACATATAGACTCATTCCATCCCTCTCCTGGAGGATGGCCGGGGTTACTTTAAATGTGCATTACTGAATTTCTTATAAAGTAACAGAGGTAGGAAGTTCACGAGTATTTCTAGAAGAGGTTTAATAAAGTCAAATCTATAATCCATCTGGTCACTAGCAACACGAGCCATTAGGAATTCCTACGCCCCTGAAACAACCCCCTTCCCCACAACCTGCCTCATGCACTTTTTGCTTCCCAAGGTGCCGCTTTGGTGCAGCATCACCCTCTTTCTCATGGAAGTGATCTCCTGAAGGCGCAGGGCTGGCTCTCTCTGACAGACATCAGAATGCTGTCTGCTAATAACCAAGTGGCCATCCTAGGCTCGACCCAACTACACTTCTGGTTATTCCATCTGTGCAGGCTCATATCGGGGTTAGGAAGACAGCCCTCTTACTTCATTGCAGAGGGAGAAAATGAGGCAGTGACTTGGTCAAGGTCATTCAGAGTAGGAGACAGCCAGGAAGAGCACCCAAGGGTTTTGGAAAATCACAGTACAACACACACCCCTCATCTGGGGAGTGCCCTTGAGTCAGGCAGCAGCCAGACAGAAGCACCATCAGGGCATTGAGGCCCGAGGGCTAGAAGGGGGAAAATCAAGGGACAAAGAATAAAATCACAGAACAGCTGTTAAGAGTCTACAAGTGCTGTGATCCTATCTGAATAAAATGCAATTTAGATTCACTTAGTCCTGTATCTTGGTTAACCTTATATAACTTCTTCATATTACATCACTAAGAACAATTGCTTTTAATGGGCCCAGCACCCAGACAAGTGAGACAAACTTCACGTGCCATGATGCTACACCTAAATAGCTTTCCCCATGGAAATGCTGGCCAGCGTAGGAGCCAAAAATAAACTGCAAAGCCAATTCCCGAGGGACCTGTCATCAGGGATGTTTCACAAACACAGCTTCATAAAAGCAGGGTGATCATAGACAGCCCTAATTTAGAGGCACTGTATCTCAAACCTGGTGAAACCCTGAATGTCATGGCAACTTAAAGACAATGCAAAAGAGATGAAAAAGCACAAGAAAGCTAAAGCATAAACGCTTTGCCTCCGAAACGAAGGCTGAACTTGAACTGACAGACAGCAGTCCTGCTCCCTTACCTCGAAGGGGGCCGGTCTGCCCAACTATGACAGGTGGAGACCAGAGGGACCCACCACGTCTAGCCAGTGCTCATGATGGTTTAAGTGGCTGCTGGCATTTGGCTTTATTACAAAATTTTATCCAAAGGATGACCGGTGATGGGGAAGGGGCAAGCCTCCTCTAAGGAGATCCGTGGCCAGATGGACAGAGTTTCAAGTGGCTACCTTGCTGAAGAGGTCAGAAGACTGGAGAAAGGAAGGAGCATATAAGAGGCACTGGCCACTAGCTCCTTTTGAGTCCTTAAGAAGCTTAATTTTGGTGGCTGGAAGCCTCAGGAACATGACAATAAATTCCATAGCTTCATGGAAGAACTTACTTTGTTTCTGTTGCTATTTTCATGCAGGCAGCAGGGAAAGGACATGACTTGCTGCCCAGTCTCTTCATCTCTCTTTGTAAATTTGTTCACTAAAAACTTGAGACTAAGATTAAGCCTTTACTCATTGCCCTCCAATTGACAGAGAAAACTACAAAAATACGCCACACCCTATGAAACACTCCACATTAAATAGATACTATTAAAAAATTTCAATAGGGGCGAGGCGCTGTGGCTTATGCCTGTAATTCCAGCACTTTGGGAGGCCGAGGTGGGTGAATCACTTGAGGCCAGAAGTTCAAGACCAGCCTGGCCAAAATGGCAAACTGCCGTCTCTACCAAAAATACAAAAATTAGCTGGGTGTAATGGCGCATGCCCGTAATCCCGGCTATGCGGGAGGCTGAAGCACAAGAATCACTTGAACCCGGGAAGTTGAGGTTGTAATGAGCCGAGATCGTGCCACTGCACTCCAGCCTGGGTGACAGAGAGAGACTCTGTTTAAAAAAGAAACTCACACAAAAAAATTTTCAATAGGTAGCAGCTTATTTAAAAAAAAAAACTTGCCGGCAGGTGCGGTGGCTCGCGCCTGTAATCCCAGCACTTTGGGAGGCTGAAGCGGGCGGATCACCTGAGGTCAGGAGTTCGAGACCAGCCTGGCCACCATGGAGAAACCCCATCTCTACTAAAAATACAAAAAATTAGCCGGGTGTGGTGGCGTATGCCTGTAATCCCAGCTACTGGGGACGCTGAGGTAGGAGAATCACCTGAACCCGGGAGGCAGCGGTTGGGGCGAGCCGAGCTGGCGCCATTGCACTCCAGCCTGGGCAACAAGAGTGAAACTCCGTCTCAAAAAAATAGATAAATAAAAAATAAGTTTCTCAAAACCATCACTACTGTAGTCTCAGCTACCTGGGAGGCTGAGGCAGGAGGATTGTGTGAGACCAGGAATTCAAGGCCACCTGAGTAACAGTGAGACCCCATCTCAAAAATAATAAACCAGTAACTTAAAAAAAAAAATCTGCCACTACATTATTTTATCAATAATTGGGTTCTCAAATCTCATAACTAGAGTAGTCAAACTTGGTCTAATGGTCTTTCCTTTACGGCATACTATCACCTTGATGGAATTTATAAGGAGCAGGAGGCAAGAAGAAAAATCATCCTAAGCCACAGTTCTGCAAGGTCCCAGGACCCACCCTACCACCCTGCTTGGTGGTCAGTAACAGACCAGGAGACATTCAGCTAATCAGTCACCTGTATCTATAGCTCATGGTAACAGAGCTACCTATCGGGTATAAACTCCACCCTCCAAAACAAATCTATTCTACATCCTAAAAGAACTATATCTTGCCACCCATAAATGGGCATCCCATTCCACCACTTCCTTGGAATTCCTGCATCCCTTGGCTTTTGCTAAACCCAGATGCTACAATGACAAAATACCACCATGGAGCCACAAAATGGATTTCAACAAATTCAGAGCAAGTCACAGGAGGCCAGCTGCAAAATCTATCCAAAGTGGTGCCTCAAAGTTGTTGTTGTTTTTTTTCTTTTCTTTTGAGACAGAGTTTAATCTTGTTGCCCAGGTTGGAGTGCAATGGTGCCATCTCAGCTCACCGCAACCTCCGCCTCCCTGGTTCAAGCAATTCTCCTGCCTCAGCCTACCGAGTAGCTCGGATTACAGGCATGCGCCACCAAGCCCGGCTAATTTTGTATTTTTAGTGCAGACGGGGTTTCTCCATGTTGGTCAGGCTGGTCTCGAACCCCTGACCTCAGGTGATCCGCCTGCCTCGGCCACCCAAAGTGCTGGGATTACAGGCATGAGCTACCACGCCCGGCCGTTGTTTTTGATTTAACTCCAAAATAGGTATTTCAAGTCAAACTCTGTATAATTACACATAGTGCAGGAGGCAGACGGAGCATAACTGTAAACAAAGTTAACCACCAAAGTCAAGACGGACGGGAACAACAACTGATAAACATGGCGGCTCCCAGTAGTGAGCTGGGCCTGCCTCCCTAAGTCCTAGGGCAGGAGGCCACAGCACAGAGGATGCTGCAGTCAAATGAGTTGGGTTCCAAAAGTCACGAACCTCTCAAGTAGATGGGTGGTGAAAAACATTCTTAAAAACTCACAGAAAGACACCAGCAATCATCTGGTGTCACACAGTATACAGCAATAACCCTCTTTTCCTGACACAATACTGGGTAATTTTTAACCAGCATTCTATTGCACAAAAGTAATATTTTCCAAATACTCTTCTAAATGGACTGATAATTTTCCTTCCAAGTCTCAGAGCTGTTGCCTGATTCACATTTCTCTGAGGGGTAGCAGGGTCCTGTGTGCGGATTTGTGTCTGTGGATGTATGTGCATCCCCAACAAAAAGACCCTGCTGGTATCAGCAGTCACTTCGGCCTCTAGGAAATGGATCATGGGCTCTTCTCTGGAGTGGGGCCTTTTTCTTTCTCAAGCCACTGTTACAGAACCCCCTTTGTAGTTTGGCATGAAACCCCGTTCCTCTGTAGTCTTTGTCTCCCACTGTGTGAGAAACCCAGATCAACTTCCAAAGTGCCCTCCCCTGAAATCAGACCTCTCAACCTCCCAAGGACCTAAAACAGCGTAGGCCTGATTCCTGCTTAGAAATGTTTTCTTGAAGGGGAGGGGAAGTAGGAGAGGAAGAAGGGGTGTGAGATACAGGGGTGTGTGTGTGTGTGTCAATTACTGATAGGAATTCACATTCTGGAAAATAAGCCACCAAACCAACCCAGGTTCAAGGTTTCGAGTTTATGATGACAAGCCTCTTTGTTTTGTAAAACTGCTATACTCACTAGCATCTCCCCAAAAACCATACGGGAGTCAGATGTCTGCTTAACAGCTTCAGGTCAAGAAAAACCCTTCAGGTTTCCAAATTGGTGACTCCCCTCTATCCCAGCGTTCTGGAATATTTTTTTTCAAGGAGTCCACATGCACTTAGGAGTCATCAATCCCGGTCGCAGCTGTCAGAATCCCCCCGCCCAAGTACTATTCATACCGGGGCTCCGATTGCTAATGATTTTACTCACAAAGTTCCCTGCAGCAATTAAAATGAGGCAGCAGGGTAAAACAAAAAGAGGCTGGGTGGCTTCACCATAATGCAGCCTGTAAGCTAGTGAACTTCTTGGGTTCAGCTGGGATTTTCACCTCTATCTTTGTTTTGGAATGCCCACAACCCCTCCCTGCACGGACCCGGCACGGCCTTCATTTCTGGATGCACAATGCAGTACCGAGCTCCTTGGGGGTCAGCAAAACGCCGCACTGGTGTAATGCCGAACGCGCCCCAGAACCCGAGTCCCCACGGGAGTCGGTCCACGTCTCTAAATCTCGAGGCCGACACCACAGCATAGCATGGCTTAGAAGTCCCCTCAAGTCGGGAAGCCCAGGGCCCGCCCGGTCCCGGGCCAGCAGTGCCCGGCTGGCGTGTGCGCCCAGGGCTGCTGCAATGACTTTGCATGGAGTGTACCCTCCACTGGGGCTGTCCTCCTGCCTCGGCCACTGCAGTGGCACCGCTCCGGGCAGGGCCCTGCACGCCGTCCCTCCCTGGCCTCTGCCCGGCCGCCGACCCCCTGCCGCCCGCGCCGCCCAGCCCCCGCCCGCCGCACCTTGGTCTCCTTCACATGCTGCTTGACGCCCTCCGGGTACCACTGGACGCGCACGTAGCCGCGGCGCAGCGGACTGGCCCGGCCCTCCTCGTGGCCCGCGCCCCCGGCCTCGGAGCACCCCGAGCTGCCGCGGCCCTCCTCCTCGCCCTCTGAGTCCGAGTCCTCGCCGTGGATGAGGCGCACCAGCCCGAAGTGCACGGAGCCACGGTAACGGCCCGACACCAGGTCGTGAGAAAACAGCAGGCGCTGCGAGCCGGCTTCTGGGCCGGAGTCCGAGGACGGCCCGGAGGCCGAGTCCGAGGCGGGTGCCGGCGCCGGGACGGGGGCTGCAGCTGGGGCCGGGACTGCCTCCGGGGCTGGAGCCGGGGCCTGGGCGGGAGCGGGAGCTGCGGGCGTGGGGGCTGCGGGATCCGCCATAACTGCTCTGCGCGAGTCTCGGGCGGCGGCGGCGACAGCGGCGGCGAACGAGGCGCGGGGAGGCGGGACCAGCGGGCGCCGGGGGCGGGGCCATGGCGCGCTGACGTGTCCCTGCGTGGCGCCGTCGTCAGGGAGCCGGGATGCAGTTGCTAGGAGCCACCGCCTCGTCGCTAGGGGACGCTGAAGATGCCGCGGGGGGCGGGGGCAGGATGGAATCCACTAAGAAGGGGCGAGGCCAGAGAGGATTCAACTAAAGGGAGCGAGAAGGGGCGGGGACCCGGGAGGAGGAAGTGGAGTGGCCACCGAGGAAGAGGGGAGTGGTCGGGGTGGGGCACAGGATGGTGGAGAGACTGTCAACAACTTTTAATGAGCTCCCTTGGCGTCCTAGCCTAGCCCCCAGGCACTGGGAGCATTGCAGAAAGAGAAAGATACTGTCCCTGTCCTCTAGGTGTTTCCAGTCTAGTTGGGGAGACAAAACAAATACACATTAAACAGATAACAGACAACTCCAACTCATAAGGCTATAATAGATATGTATAGAGCATAGGTATAATGCACTGTATTTAGGAATTCCAAGCAGTTTGGAACGGCATGACCCCTCAGGAGTTGACCCAGAAGCTGGTGAAGGAGGCCCAGAGAAAGGTAACAAAAGGATCAGTGGCGTCAATGGTTTGGCTATAAATCCATGTAGATAAATTCAAAGCTCCCTGAAGCCAAGAATGAATGGCAAGAGGTAGTATAGTAAGGTAGCTACGAGTGGGGACCATGGATTCCAATTTTTGTCACTGCCACTTATTAATCTATAAAAATAGGCACACTGATTAACTTATTTTCATGTTAATTTGCTCATCTGTGAAATAGGGATGATAATAGCAATACTCCTCTCATTGGGCAATTGGGAGGATTAAATGAAGTAGAACAGTGCCTGGCATTTAGCTCCTTCTATAAGCTTAACCATTGTTGTACTATTTCCAAACCCCCTGCCTAGACTAAATTCCAGACTGGCAGAACTGTTATGGTCTGCTCCATATTGTCATTTTAAAATATAAAAAGTAGGCCGCGCATGGCAGCTCACACCTGTAATCCCAGTACTTTGGGAGGCCGAGGTGGGCGGATCACGAGGTCAAGAGATTGAGACCATCCTGGCCAACATGGCAAAACCCCGTCTCTACTAAAAATACAAAAAAAAAAAAAAAAAAATAGCTGGGCGTGGTGGCACGTGCCTGTAGTCCCAGCTACTCAGGAGGCTGAGGCAGGCGAATCGCTTGAACCTGGGAGGCTGAGGTTGCAGTGAGCCCAGATCACGCCACTGCACTCCACCCTGGGCAACAGAGAGAGACCCTGTCTCAAAAAAAAAAAAATAAAAAATAAATAAATAAATAAATAAATAAAATATAAAAAGTAACTCTAGGGCGGGGTGTGGTGGCTCATGCCTGTAATCCCAGCACTTTGGGAGGCAGAAGCAGATGGATCACCTGAGGTCAGGAGTTCGAGACCGCCCTGGCCAACATGGCGAAATCCCTTCTCTACTAAAAGTACAAAAATTAGCTGGGCATGGTGGCGTGCACCTGTAGTCCCAGCTACTTGGGAGGCTGAGGCAGGAGAATTGCTTGAATCTGGGAGGCGGAAGTTGCAGTGAGCCGAGATCATGCCACTACACTCCAGCCTAGGTGACAAAGCAGGACTCTGTATCAAAAAAAAAAAAAAAAAAAAGGGCTGGATGCGGTGGCTCTTGCCTGTAATCCCAGCACTTTGGGAGACCGAGGTGGGTGGATCACGAGGTCAGGAGTTCAAGACCAGCCTGGCCAAGATGGTGAAACCCTGTCTCTACTAAAAATACAAAAATTAGCCGGGCGCAGTGGCAGCCGCCTGTAATCTCAGCTACTCAGAAGGCTTGAGGCAGGAGAATCACTTGAACCCGGGGAGCGGAGGTTGCAGTGAGCCTAGATCGCGCCGCTGCACTCCAGCCTGGGCGACAGAGTAAGACTCCGTCTCAAAAAAAAAAAGTAACTCTAGGCTGGGCGCAGTGGCTCACGCCTGAAATCCCAACACTTTGACTGCGCCTGAAATCCCGACACTTTGGGAGGCCGAGGTGGGTGGATCAGTTGAGGTCAGGAATTCAAAACTAGCCTGGCCAACATGGCAAAACCCCATGTCTACTAAAAATCCAAAATTAGCTGGGCAAGGTGGCAGGCGCCTGTAATTCCAGCTACTTGGCAGGCTGAGACACAAGAACCGCTTGAACCTGGGGGTTGGAGGTTGCAGTGAGCCTAGATCACACCATTGCTCTCCAGCCTGAGTGACAGAGTGAGACTCCATCTCAAAAGAAAAGTAACTCTAATTTAACGTGTCACCTAAGTTGATACATTCTCAGAGGACAGATTTAAATAGATTGTTAAGGAAAACAAGATCTAGCCCTCACCTTTCTCAGTCAACATCATTTTTTCCACATTTTTGTACATGATCATCAACGAAAGACTAGTAAGTTGGATTGATATTACAGTATTTAGGTTCTTCAAAGAAGGCAGAATCCCAGCTCTTTGGGTTGTTTACAGGGTCCTGAAGATACAGAACTACATTCATAGAAAAGTTGGTTGGGTGCAGTGGCTCACACCTATAATCCCAGCACTTTGGGAGGCCAAGGCAGATGGATCATTTGAGGTCAGGAGTTCAAGAGCACCCTGGCCAACATGGTGAAACCCCGTCTCTGCTAAAAACACAAAATTAGCCAGGCATAGTGGCGCATGCCTGTAGTCCCAGCTACTCGAGAGGCTGAGGCAGGAGAATCACTTGAACCCGGGAGCAGGAGGTTACGGTGAGCCAAGAACACACCACTGCACTCCAGCCTGGGCGACAGAGCGAGACTGCGTCTCAAAACAAAAAGAGAGAAAAGTTAAAAGAACATGCACAAGGTCGGGCACGGTGGCTCACACCTGTAATCCCAGTACTTTGGGAGGCTGAGGCAGGCAGATCACCTGAGGTCAGGAGTTCAAGACCAGCCTAACCAACATGGAGAAACCCCATCTCTACTAAAAATACAAAATTAGCCAGGCATGGTAGCCCATGCCTGTAATCCCAGCTACTCAGGAGGCTGAGGCAGGAGGATCACTTGAACCCGGGAGGCGGAGGTTGTGGTGAGCCAAGATTGAGCCATTGAACTCCAGCATGGGCAACAAGAGCAAAACTCCATCTCAGGAAAAGAAAAAAAAAAAAAAAAAGAACATGCACAAAACAGATGGCAGCCTAAGTACTTAAGATGTCTTAGGCCAAGTACTAATAGAGTATTGATGTAATATTGGGATCAGGGTGGTTGTCAATGGATCCAAATCTTAGAAAATTTATGTACTAAGATATAGAACAAATGGGCTGAATCAGCTGAAGAGGAGTTAGGATATGATTTAGAGGCAAGGCTGGGTTCTCAAATCATGGCCTTCCCATCCCAGACCACAATGCCAAATGGCCATCTGGAATCATTGCTGTAAGGACGCAGGTCCCTACTCCCTCTCCTGTAGAGACCTGGGAGATTAAACAGCAGTAACATAGCAGCTTCTGTCCTGCCTCCCATGACCCTTTCAGCCCTGTTTTCTTGCCCCCAGATAACATAGCATTTATTAAGCACATATTATTGACCAGGCACTGTACCAGGTACTCCCATGCACATTCTCTTGTCTGTTATCACAATCTTGGATGCAGAGGGTTTTTAACCTCATTTTACCAATGAAGAAACAGGACCCAAGGAATCTGGTGCTTAAGGTAACAGGCAGTAACCTGAGGAGTCTCCCCACTCCAAGGGCAGGAGCTTTCCTAGTTACGCTGTTTCTTTAGGTTTCCCTCAGAAGAACTCCTGATTGCAGAGGGGAGTTCATGTGTCTACGTGTCCCATGGGGGGATAAGGCAGTGCAGATCTCAAATCTGCTTTTATTTTCATGGCAGGGTCTCACTCTGTCACCCATGCTGGAGTGCAGTAGTGTGATCTTGACTCACTGCAACCTCCATCTCCCAGGTTCCAGTGATTCTCTTGCCTCAGCCTCCTGAGTAGCTGGGATTACAGGCGCCCGCCACCACGCCTGGCTAATTTTTGTATTTTTAGTAGAGACAGGGTTTACCATGTTGGCCAGGTTGGTCTCGAACTCCTGACCTCAAATGATCCACCTGCCTCGCCCTCCCAAAGTGTTGGGATTACAGGCGTGAGCCACCGCACCCGATCTCAAATCTGCTTTTGTTGTCAAAAAATCAAGTGAGTTTTGCATTGTACTCCAGAGTATGCCTATGTTTGTTGTTTTAATGTAAAAACTAATGCCCTTTCCTCTCTAATCATTGAGTAATATTGGCACTCCTGGAAGATGTGTTGTGTTTATTCTGCGGCTTCTTGTAATAATGGCTAATAATAGCTATCACTTATTGACCTGTAACTTCATGCCAGATACTCTACTAAGTGCTTTACATAGATTATCAGGAAACTGCCAGGTTGTAGGTAAGACTCCTTGATTTCACATGCTGATCTCTCCCTCACTAGACTAAACCCTTAAGCATGTGGACCATGTCGTATTTGTGTGTGTAACCCTGGTGCCTAGGACAGTACCCGGCATAGGGATGGAGCTCAATAATGCATCATATTAGGCTAGGCCCATACAGTGGCTCACGCCTGTAATCCCAGCATTTTGGGAGGCCAAGGCGGGTGGATCACTTGAGGTCAGGAGCTTGAGACCTGGCCAACACGGCAAAACCATATCTCTACTAAATATACAAAAATTAGCCAGGCTTGGTGGCGGGCACCTGAAATCCCAGCTACTCAGGAGGCTGAAGCTGGAGAATCGCTTGAACCCAGGAGGCGGAGGCTGCAGTGAGCTGAGATTGTGCCACTGCACTTCAGCCTGGGCGACAGAGCAAGACTCCGTCTTGAAAAAGAAAAAAAGAAAATTATCATATTAGTGGATGTCAAAGTCCTCAGAACCTGTACCTCCATTCTGTCAGTTTCCTATCCTTTTTCCGACAAACACCGAAAAGTTGAAGAAGCTAGGACAGAGCTGCCCTCTTTGGCTGCTCTGAATCCTTTCAAGTGCCCCCAGTTTCAACTGCATCTGAGCTGCTTTAGAGAATGAGACTCAGTAAATTCCTACCCATCTGATGGTGTCTTTCGTTGACCTCACTCAGACCCAAGATGCTCTGGATAAGGTTTGAGGCTTGACTCCTTCCCAGACCCTGAGGCCCAGCCACAGTCTCCATACACTCAGGCTGGCTAGCAGGGTAAGCGTGGATGGAAGCCGCTGCTTAGTTTTTATTTTCATCATTGCTGAGGTGTAGGAAGGAGGAAAAAAACTTGATTCCCTAGTGAAGAAACCCTCTCTTATCATGGCCCCATCTCCCAGCCTTTCGTGGGGAATAGAGCTATTTCTTGGGAGGATTTCACTTATTTATAAATGTGCTTCCAGAAACTGAGCTGGTCTGGCCTCTCCCCTTGCTAAGTGGGGTGGGTGGTGTGCAGGAGGCAGCACAGCCAGCAGCAGAGTGAACTGATCTCAGGAAAGCAGGCCCTGTCTCGTCCCTATCTTAACCAGCCACTGGGGCACCTCTAAGTATGCTCAGGCCCAACACTGCCCTCTGTGGGAGCCTGCTTGGCCTCTCCATTGCTGTGCAAGTGATTTCAGCCTGGCCCAAAGAGCTCCTTCCACCCTGGAGCAGGTGTTTGGGGGTGCTAGGGTGCCTTAGGCACTGGGGACTTCAGCTGGGGGTGGGGTGGGAGGCGAGCTGCCTTGGAAAGCCCCCCACACCCTCATGTGGCTGGCTGAAGAAATGCCTCCGAGGCTCCAGCTGAATGCTGCTCAAGGCTTTTGGAGTTAAAACGGCCCTTCTCGTTCCTGGAGCCTCACCTGCTCCTTGCACAGGTGCCCTGGGAAAACTGTGGGACTTACCCAAGGTCACTCTGCAGTACAGTCAGGATCAGGACCCAGCCCAGCTGGCCCTTGGCCGTTCTGACTCCTGCTGTGAGGGTGGGTTGCAATCCACTGGGCAAAACACTTTATGCTGGGGCAACAGTGAAAAGTTTCAGCAATAGTGACAGCACAGGATCACCAGGTTCGTCCTGTTTCCCTCCTTCCTGAAGATACAGGGCGAGGCACAGTGAATCTGCTGGACCAGCTTCAAGAACAATATGTCACCCTATCCACTGCCACCTCCCACAGCTCCAGACTCGTGGGTGCTTCCTGGATGTGACCAGCCATAGGTACAAAGTAGACGCATCATCTTTTCCTCAAATAGTTTCTTCTCCCAGAGTTCTCATCCTGATTGATGGCAGTATCACTTACCTGGGTACTGAACTGGCCACCTGAGGGTCAGCCCTCACTCTTAAGCTCCACGTGCAATCAAAGCCCGGGTCTTGGCCCCTCCACTGCCTTTTCACACCCTTCCTGTCCAGAGCTGCTCCACCAGGGGGGCAGATCCATGGAGATGTGGGGAGGTGGGAGGTACAGTGGCTGAGAGTGAGCTTCCGGAGTCACAGGGACCTGGGTTTGAAGCTTGTGCTGCTACTGGTCACTATGTGACCTTGGGCAAGTTATTTTACTCTCTAAGCCTCAGTTTCCTTTCCGTAAGGTGGGAATAATAATAATACCTACTTCGTAGGACTGTGGAGACTGTAACTGACCAACTGAATATAATGTGCCTTGCCCAGTGAGTGCACGATGGCAGGCCTGATAATGTTTAGCTTTTGTTAGGAATTCATTTCCATCTCTTGCCCAGACCTCGGCCCGTAGGCCCCTCACCAGGCCCCAGGCCGTCTAATCTATCTGTTGCCTTGTTCCCAGGGTGATTGAAAATGCAAACATGGTCATTGGATTCTTGGCTTTATATCTTTCTGTGGCTCCCCAGGGTCCACCCAAGAAGGTGCATGTGGCCTTTCATAAACCGATCTGATCCTTCCAAGCCCCCTTCCCCCTCTGCATCCAGCATGGAGGGCTCTGCGCTCCAGCCTCAGTCACCCACTTCAGGATCTGTTTTTTTTTTTTTTTTTTTTTTTTGAGATGGAGTCTCTCTCTGTTGCTCAGGCTGGAGTGTCCTGGCAGGATCTTGGCTCACTGCAACCTCCGCCTCCCAGGTTCAAGAGATTCTCGTGCCTCAGCCTTCTGAGTAGCTGGGATTACAAATGCCCACCACCACACCTGGGTAATTTTTTTGTATTTTTAGTAGAGACGCGGTTTTGCCACGTTGGTCAGGCTGGTCTCAAACTCCTGACCTCAGGTGATCCACCTGCCTCAGCCTCCCAAAGTGCTGGGATTACAGGCATGAGCCACCATGCCTGGCCTGTTTTTTATTTTTTTATTTAAAAAAAAAATAGAGAGAAGGTCTCACTATATTGCCCAGACTGGTCTTGAACTCCTTGGGCTCAAGCAATCCTCCTACCTTGGCCTCCCAAAGTGCCAGGATTATAGGCATGAGCCACCGTGCCCAGCCTTTTTTGGCTTTTTAAAATGTGGCTACTAGAACATTTAAAATCACATGTGGGGCTCACACAGTCTTACTATTGGGCAGTTTGGCTCCATTGCTTGGGGAGCCGTAGGTCCCTTCTTTGTCCAGGAGGTGGCAATCCCTCCCTGCCTTTGATGCTTCCATTCCAGAATGGTCTGGAAGGTTCCTGAGGTAAGCGCCTATCTAATACGGCAGATACTGAGCCCCAAATAAGGCAGGGTCCCACTCAGCCCTAAGTGCCACCCTCCTCAACGGAAGACTCTGGGCCTGGCGTGGTGGCTTACGCCTATAATCCCAGCAATTTGGGAGGCTGAGGGGGGCGGATCTTTGAGGTCAGGAGTTTGAGACCAGCCCGGCCAACATGGTGAAACCCCGTCTCTACTAAAAATACAAAAAGTAGCCAGGCGTGGCGGCATGCGCCTGTAATCCCAGCTACTCAGGAGGCTGAGGCAGGAGAATTACTTGAACCCGGGAGGCGGGGGTTGCAGTGAGCTGAGATCGCACCACTGCACTCCAGCCTGGGCGACAGAGTGAGACTCTGTCTCAAAAAAAAAAAAAAAAAAACCCCAAAAAACCGGAAGACTGCCTCTAGCTGATAGGCACCTGCTCTGTGGGTGGCATGATGCCACTCTCTCAACCCAGCCTCTGTTTTCCAGGGGCGCATAAGCCTCTTGGGGGGGACAGGTGTGTAGTGGATGCTGTGGTGCACCTCCCCATCCCATCCCTCTCCAAACACTGCCCTTGGCTGAAAGAAGATGTCTCCCCTAACCACTGACTGTCTGTAAGGGGCATGAAGCCTGGCCAACATGGTGAAACCCCGTCTCTACTAAAAGTGCAAAATTTGCCGGGTATGGTGGTGGGCACCTGTAATCCCAGCTACTTGGGAGGCTGAGGCAGGAAAATTACTTGAACTTGGGAAGCGGAGGTTGGTGAACTGAGATTGTGCCACTGCACTCCAGCCTGGGTGACAGAGTGAGCCTCCACCAAAAAAAAAAAAAAAAGAAGAAGGAAGAAAGGAAGGAAGAAATAAATAAATAAATCAGCAGTGGGTGCAACATCTCAGGTGTCTGAGAGGTACAGGGATGGAGTAAGTGTAAGGACTGGGGGTCTGGATGGCTGTTGGGGCAGTCAGTCCAGGGGAGAAAGGCAGTCAGCGGCTGGGGGTAAAGAATCACTGCTTGAAGGCAAAGTGGAAAAGCCAGAGGGCCTCCTTGGCAGCATGTAAAGAAACTTGCCTCCTGAAGTTAAGGAACAGAGAGAAGTTAGCATGGCAGATCCTGAGAGCAGGTTGAATTCCCCACCTTAATGAGTCAGCTATACAGAGGAGGCCCCTGCGGAGAAGCCGGAGACATCCAGGGACAGAGGTTAGTGCCCCTCCTTCCTTGGGGACAATGCCTCTTCCTTAGGAGACAGGTACTATCCCCTCCCCAACCCTGAGTATATACTGCACCTCCTCTTCTTGCACTGGGCCAGTAACCAGGGCTAAATCGCAACCTCACCCACTGGTGAAGTGCTGGGTCAGCTGAGGGAGGAAGGAGGCTCTGTCTTAAAGGAGCTGCAGGTCCCGGCCAGAGCCAGGAGAGTGGGGACTGGAATCAGAGGATGCCGGCTGGGCCAAGGGGGTCAGAGCATAAAGTTGGATAAGGAACACGTGTTGGCGTGGGAGCTTTTTTCCCTGTTACAGAATTTATCACCCTGGCAAGGACCCTGGTACTTGGAAGCTTGGAGAGAGTGATTTGGGCTCTTACCCGCAACGGGCAGGACTGCTGACGGCTCCCAGCTGGGTTTTCCTGCAACTGACCTCAATGAAGCAAAAGCTGTTTCACCCAAGGTTGATGCAGGACAAAGAGGCGGGTCCAGAAGGGCTTCCCAGGTCTGAGGCTCCTCAGAGGATGGGCCAAGGCCTCGGTTACAGCTGCACCATCAAGGCTCAGCTTCCACTGCCCAGCCCTCTGCCCTGCTCCATGGGCGACCCCTCCCCAATAAACTTGCCGCACACAGTTCTCCATCTCTCATCCCCCAGGTAGCCTGCCATGTGGTAGGATTCAGGCTGGAAAGGTAAAGACGATAACGCAAGATATGCTCAGTGCCAGGTCTGTGGGGCAGACCTTAAGTGCAGGGGAGTTGAGAGAGAAAGTGACCATTGAAACCACCAAAAAAAAATGCAGCCATTGCACAAGAGCCTGAAGCGAGGGCTGTGCTTCCTGCACGCCGGGGCCTCTCAACTGCTATGCATGGAAAACTGGGGTCTCAGAGGCATCGTCAAGGTGTCCCTAGGACATGGCCATTGGGGTCCACTCCTTGGTCTGCCCCAAATGGGCTCCCTTCAGTCTGGGAGTGAAATTGGGCAGCTGACGCACGGAGGGGAGGGGGTGTGTCCCCATGCGGGAAGCTCCCAGATTCCAGGTCCAGGGCTTCTGCACTGGGCCCGGCGGGATGCTCACTGCCCCTGCACCAGGCTCTCTGGGTGTATCAGCAGCTGCGGCGGGCTCGGTGCCCGGGATGGGGTGGGGGCCGTGGGGAGGTCTTCTCCAACCCTGGGCCGTGGCGGTGGGTCAGTGTGCCTTTAATCAACGGCCTCTGCACTCCACCTCTCATTGTCACCATTAAGGCCATTCCTCTGCATCTGGCCTCTCCACCCATTTCTCCCTTCTGGAAGGATTCCTTTTTTTTTTTTTTTTGATACAGTCTTGCTCTGTGGCCCAGGTTGGAGTGCAGTGGTGCAATCTTGGCTCGCTGCAACCTCTGCCTCCCACGTTCCAACAATTCTCCTGCCTCAGCCTCCCGAGTAGCTGGGATTACAGGCACCCACAGATCATTTTTGTATTTTTAGTAGAGACAGGGTTTCACCATGTTGGCCAGACTAGTATTGAACTCCTGACCTCAAGCTATCCACCCACCTCAGCCTCCCAAACTGCTGGGATTACAGGTGTGAGCTGCCGTGCCCAGCCTTTTCTGGAAGGATTCTTAAAGGTCATCGGAGCCTCCCTGTTGGCAGAATCTGAGATCTGTTCTCCATTCTTTGTGGCATTTCAGGCTCTAACTGCCCTATTTCTTGGACATTCTCCCCTGGGTTCTTCCCTTCTTGTGGCTTCACCTGTGTTCCTGTTAATAACTCCTTTCCCTGCTAACAGTGGACATCCCGAAAGCTTGGTTCTCAGCTTTCCTGTGGTGATACACATCCTCTCAGAACCTTCTTTTACTGTCATGACATCAGTTATCCGCTCAATAACTGTCGTCATCATCCTCACTACATCTGATTAGGAGTGGGATGAGGGCTCTGATGGGTCAGAGGTGAGGCTCTACCAGGGCAGGTGGGGAGTTAGGTAGCATGGTCCCTGGCAGTTGTCTGTGTGCCCTGGACAACCCCTCTCCAAACTGCTATGGAATATTCTGGAGTCCTACCTGGGCGCGGTGGCTCACGCCTGTAATCCCAGCACTTTAGGAGGCTGAGGCGGTTGGATCACCTGAGGCCAGGAGTTTGAGACCAGCCTGACCAATATGGCGAAAGTCCATCTCTAGGAAAAATACAAAAAATTAGCCAGGCGTGGTGGTGTGTGCCTGTAATCCCAGCTACTTGGGAGGCTAAGGCAGGAGAATTGCTTGAACCTGGGAGGCGGAGGTTGCAGTGAGCCGAGATTGTGCCATTGCACTCCAGCCTGGGCCACACAGCAAGACTCTATCTTTAAAAAAAAAAAAAAAGAATATTCTGGAGTCTCGAAGTGGAAGCCCAGTCACAGACCATGATTTTCATGGGACTGAAGAGCCTTTTGGGAGAAAACTGAACCCCATCTGCCATTTGAAATGTGTAAATCTGTCTGGGAGATCAAAAGACGCCAGGCTGGGTGGAAAGACAGAGGGACCCCTGAGGGGAGCCATCATGGGTGAGGCAGGGTGGCATGGTACACACTGGGCAGGGAGTCGGGGTGGGGGAGTCGTGGATACAGGACTTTCAAGGGAGCTGCTGCTTGAGGGAGAGGCTGGGCACAAAGAGCCTCGGCCTCCTAAATTGCTGGGATTACAGGCATGAGCCACCATGTCCAGCCATTTCTGTGGTTTACAGTTATCCAGTTTGTGTATCATCTGTTACAGCACCCCTGGGAAACATACAGATGCCATCTTCTCCCTGTCTGTATCTACACTTTTTTTTTGAGATGGCAATTTCACTCTTTTTGCCCAGGCTGGAGTGCAATGGCACGATCTTGGCTCACTGCAACCTCCGCCTCCTGGGTTCACGCGATTCTCCTGCCTCAGCCTCCCAAGTGGCTGGGATTACAAGCGCCCACCACCACACCCAGCTAATTTTTTGTATTTTTAGTAGAGATGGAGTTTCACCATATTGGCCAGGCTGGTCTCGAACTCTTGACCTCAGGTGATCCACCCACCTTGGCCTCCCAAAGTGCTGGGATTACAGGCGTGAGCCACCGTGCCCAGCCGGCATTGCCCATCAGGTTAGGTGTTTATCAGCTGTCTAGAGTGACTGAACAGGTACGACTTGGGGGGCAAAGGACACATTCTCCCCTCCATCCCCAAGATCCACCTGAGAGGCAGTCACTAGAGACGTTGCCAGCACTCTAACTGCAGAACCAGGACAAGACTGGGCATCTGATAAACAGTGCAGTCAGTGTCACTGGTGTGAGGATGATCTTGGAGGTGCTTGTTTTTAGAGCCCACCTGAGGTCAGGAGTTTTTTTTTTTTTTGGAGACAACATCTTGCTCAGTCATCCAGGCTGGAGCGCAGTGGCGCGTCACTGCAGCCTCAACCACCTAGGCTCAAGTGATCTTCCCACCTCAGCCTCCCAAGTAGCTGGGGCTACAGGTGCTTGGCTGATTTTTAATTTTTTTGTAGAGACAGGGGTCTTGCTATGTTGCCTAGGCTGGTCTCAAACTCCTGGGCTCAAGTGATCCTCCTGCCTTGGCCTCCCAAAGTGCTGGGATTACAGGTGTGAGCCACCACGCCCAGCCCCAGGGATCTCCTTCTCTCTGTACCCATCACCCTGTGGGCCCCTCGCCCTCCTCATTTTCCTTCTCATTGGTGGTGGCGTGTGGTTTTCTTCCTGTTGACCAGGACAAAGGTCCCAGCGATCACCCTGCCCTCCCCTTCTGTCTCCTCTCCTGTCCCACAAGGATTTGAACTTCCCAGTTTCACCATGTTTAACATACCGTCTCATCTTTTTAAAAAATTTATTTTTATTTGTATTTTTTTGAGACAGGGTCTCGCTCTGTCACCCAGGCTGGAGTGCAGTGGCGCAGTCTTGGCTCCCTGCAGCCTCAACCTCTCCGGCTCAAGCCATCCTCCTGCCTCCGTCTCCCAAAGTGCTGGGATTACAGGGGTGAGCCACTGTGCCTGGCTTACTGCCTCATCCTGTTCCCCGAAGTTCTAGACCTCTAGGGTGTTGTCCAGAAAGAACAGCGCCTTGTGGAAGTCAGCAGAGAGAGAGGCCAATTCAACAGCAGGCTCTTCTCAGGCATCGCCAAATGGCTGTGATTAGGATTGGCCACCAGGGGATGCCATGGAGCCACAGAGTCTATGAAGGGACAGAGGAGGCCTTTTGGGGGACCCTGAGGGTTGAAGGTGGGGATGCCCAGCTGAGGTCCTGGACATGATCACCCCGCCAACCAAGCCCAAGGAGGTCTCTGGTCGGTCCTGAGACGTCCGTCGAGGGTCCCTTCTAGCAGGCAGGTGGGCCTCAGAATGCAGAGAGGAGCCTGGGAGAAGGGGACCCAAAGACAGGAGAATGCATGTGGTGGGTGGGCGGGGACATCAGGACGGGGTCACTCCAAGGTCAGGGGCTGTGTCCCAAACTGTATGGGTAGGAACAGGAGCTTCCTCTGCGGGTGATGGAAAGAGTGCACCTGGGAGGACTCTGAAAACCAGCAGGAGAATCATGAAGACAGGAACCAGGAGTCTCATTGTGAGATGCGGTGGGTCCCACCAGCGCAGCCGTGGCAGTGCATGTCAGGAGGCTGACCTGGCTTTGCCCCTCCCCCTTCACTTGTTGGATGGCTCTGAGCAGGTTACTGAACCTGTCTGTGCCTCGGTTTCCTTCTCTATAACATGTGGTTAATACTCAATTGGCCGGGCTTCCGTGTGGATTAAAGGAGACACGTATCCAGGGCCCGGCATGTAGCAAGTGCTGTAAGCAGTGGTACTCACAGGCTGCCAGGATAGGAAGGACCCTCAGAGGTCCGTCCCAAACTGTGTGGGTAGGAGCAGAAGCCTCTTCAGGGGGTCAAAAGAGTGCACCTGTGAGACCCAACCTCCAGGACCCCCAGGAGCCCGAGATGGACAGGGGATCTGCACTGCTGGGTGGGGCAGAGAGGCAGGTGCTGGCAAGAGAAGAGGTAAGGGGCGCAGGATGGGGTGTGAGCTGGAGGGCAGGGGGTAGTCAGGGCTGACAGGGAGAGGGGCCTGCATCCCGAGGGAACGCCAGCACCAGGTACCAAGGCCCCGGCAGCCCTGGGAATGGGTGGAGCCAAGGTCAATGGCAGTCAGAGAGCTTTGTAGTTGAGATGTTTGGTAGACCAACCTCCTCAATATTTAAATAAACTTGAAGTAGAACGTACTTAAAGTGCATAGGCTGGGCGCGGTGGCTCACTCCTGTAATCCCAGCACTTTGGGAGGCCGAAGTGGGCAGATCACGAGGTCAGGAGATCGAGACCATGGTGAAACCCCGTCTCTACTAAAAATACAAAAAAAAAAATTAGCTGGGTGTGGTGGCGGGCGCCTGTAGTCCCAGCTACTCGGGAGGCTGAGGCAGGAGAATGGCGTGAACCCGGGAGGCAGAGCTTGCAGTGAGTCGAGATCGCGCCACTGCACTCCAGCTGTCTCAAAAAAAAAAAAAAAAAAAGTGCACAAATTGGTAGCTTGAATTCCCACCCCCTCCCCCACATAAGAAGCGGGCTTGTCCAAGACTCTTGAGGGACAGCGGGGGAATCACTGGTGCCCAGCCAGTCGGTGACAGAGCAGGGATTAGAGCTGGACCCCTGAGGCTTAGCCCCACGCTCTCTTCCCCAAACCCTGGGGCCTCAGTCAGCCTCTGGTAATCCCTTCTGTGCCCAGGGCACCAGAGCCAACGTTTCCCTTCAGTAAGGCAGGGGCGGAGGCTGCCAGAGCCCTGCTGGCGTCATCCTGCCTGGGATAGCTCGAGCGGTGGGGTGGGGGGGATTAGAAACCTGTGGGAACAGCACCACAGGCTGCCCGGGGAACATCTGCTACTACAGCCTCGCAGCCAGGAGTCCCAGATTTTACTGGTTCCTGTGCCTGCGGACAGGCCCCCAGGGCGACCGGCTTTGTGGGGGGAACACTGGGTGTGCTCTCCACAGTCCAGGTAGGTGGGACCCCCACTCCTGGCTCTCAGCCTTTGGGAACAGGAGCTTCCCTACTTGGAGCTTCTAGACATGGAGGGAAACATGGAAGCCATGGAGTTTATTAAGTGTCTTGGAAGGTGGAGGGAGGGATGGCCTCCTCTAGGAACTGCAAATCTGCAGGGTGTCTTGGGAGACAAGAGTGCCCAGAGGGGAATGTCTGATGAGCTGGATGTATGGGGCAGGGGATGTCCTATGCACCCTCCTTGCCTGCTCCTCCCCATCCCCCAGGTCCTCTGCAGTCCCCGGCTCCCTCTAACCTCCCCACCCCCCACCACAAATCCTGCATGTGTGTGGCCCAGTCTGAGGCCATCTGGATAGAAGTAGAGGCTCCCGGCCGGGCGCGGTGACTCACGCTTGTAATCCCAGCACTTTGGGAGGC